>NC_132917.1:90498587-90813669 GCF_047675955.1 Chlorocebus sabaeus | reverse complement strand
GTATTTCACAGGTTAAATCAAAATGGTAGGCTTTTAATACACATTTCTTATTTATATCAGCTAAAATTCTAAGCAATAAAAAGTGATTAAAAATTAGTAAAGAATTTAAATGCAAGGAAATATTTTTTAAGTTAGGAAAAGAGACCCAACGTATCTTATCATACACATTTTTTGTAAAGTAAAATTACCTATCAAGAGTTCTTATAAAACCTGTAATACTTTTTACAATGTGTGTTCACTAAATGTTTAGATATACAGATGGATTCCATTTTTCTTTTTTCTTAAGTTTTTTTATATTCATAACAGATACCAGTCTTTAATTTCTTTGTTTTGTTATATCCATATTAATTTTTGGACTACAGGACCTTATGACCTCCTATAATAATTCTGAGAGTATTTTTTTGGTTCACGTGAATCTTTGTGTAACTTTGATAAGCAGCTTGTCACTAAACACCAAATATAAAATTGGAATTTTCTTTCTGGGTAACTTTTTATTACAGATTTCTTGTTACTTTTGAGGCAAGACATAGGCAGGACTTTACTCTGGACCAGATGTGACGCTGGTCAAAACAGGAACAGGGTTCTGAAAGGACCGCTCCATAAGATATGCTTACTAATGCCAGGACAGTTTACCACTGCCATAGCAACATCCAGAAGTCGCAGCCCCTTGCTATAGCAACACCTGGAAATTCCTGCCCCTGCCATGGCAACACCTGGAAGCTGGGGCACACCACCCACTTTCTAGCTATTTCTGAACAACCCACCCCTTGATTATCACATGATTAAAAGTAGGTATAGATGTGACTGTAAAACTGCCCCTAGCTGCTCCTCTCGGCCCTCTGACTATGAAATACCCCTGCTCTGCAGGAGTAGTCACAGAGTGTAACACCGCTGCCGCCTCAATAAAGCTGTTTTCTTCTATCACTGGCTTACTCTTACATTCCTTCCTGAACAAAGCTGAGAACTTGCCTTGCATCAGTATTGAGCCAGCCACTCACCACTAGAGATGGTGAGAGGCAGCCTTTGATGTGGCAGTGAGACAGCAGAAACAGCAGAGAAGCAAGACAGCAAGACACAGCATGAGATGGCACTTTATGAGAAGAAGGACACGGTGATCCGCAATGGGCAAGACAGCTATTGGAGATGTGGCAAGACAGAGACCAGTGAGAGAGGGCGAGACAGTGATCAGCGCTACAACCATCAAAGCTACAGAGTTGCTAACATTGCAGAGCTGTTAACACTGGCCAAAGGCTGTTTTAAGAGCCATCATCTTTCCTGACAGGCAGTGGAGCTCTGGGGATGGGCAAGTGGCCACAGAGTCACTGCTTCATGCAGGCCAGCCGCTCCGTGCTCCAGTTCCCCCACGGGAGCCCAACCCCCCCAAGCTGGGGAGCCTGGAGAGATCTTCACGCAGGCCCCATGTTAGAGACTGCTTGTCACCATTTTGGCTCCTACAGACCTGTAAGGGTCCCCTCTGCACACCTGCCCTATATCGGATGATCCAGGGAATAAGGCCTTTGGCTAGATAGTCCATTTGAATTCCCCATAGCACACCTGACTACATCCTCATTGCTCTTTCTCTTAGTCATTTCTCCTCCAATGCCATTTTATTTAACTATCAGCCATTTATCCTATTTTCTTTCTGATATATATGTTTGGTTTGCAGTTTTGGCTTTGGCTCACTGCTAATTAGGTTTGTGCAATTGTTTAAGGCAGGACACTTGGATGTAAGAATTCTCCTGTTCTGTTGACTCTAAGAAGCCAGAGTCACATTGTTCTATGGCCCCAACCAGGCCTTTGGGGCTCACTGTTGGCCACCCCACTGAGGTTCCAGGATTTTCTGCATTGTTCAGTCCCTGGATACTGCAGGATTTCCTGGCATTTGGTGTGGGGACACTCACAGGCTGATACTCACGTACTCTGGCTTTTCAGCATTTGGTATTTTAGGCCTCTACCTGGATGCTCCAGAGTTTTCAGCCTTGACATTCCTCCTTGGATTGTGCATTGGAGGCTTACCCTACAGGAATCTTGGTTTGGTTTGCTTTTTCTTATTTTCTGCCCTAAAGTTATCATTTTCCATAATTGTTTTCTTATTGTCAATTTACACTTTTTCTTCTACATTTTACTTAATAAAAATATTGCTTAAAGCCCAGTGCAGTGGCTCATGCCTGTAATCCCAGCACTTTTGGAGGCCAAGGTGGACGGATCATTTGAGGTCAGGAAGACCAGCCTGGCCAACAGGTTGAAACCCTGTCTCTACTAAAAATACAAACAAATGAGCTGGACATAGTGGCACATCCCTGTAATCCCAGCTACTTGGGTGGCTGAGGCATGAGAATCACTGGAACCCAGGAGGCGAAGGTTGCAGTGAGCCAAGACTGCACCATGGCACTCCAGCCTGGGTGATAGAGTGACAGTCTGTCTCAAATAATAATAATAATAAGTAACAATTTAAAAATAAAAAATAAAACTACTGCTTTAGTCATATTTTGTTCACTAACAAACGCTTACATTCCACTTTCAGAACGTCTTGCTACCTATATGTACACCTTCTATGCAGGAAGTGGAAATCTGAGATGAGAACAATGATGGCCCAGACACTTTTCCTCTTGTTGGACTTAGAAAAACTTCTGTGTCCAGCAGAAATCCTTGTTAGAAATGGGGACAATGGCGAGCATCAGAGAGGACTTGCCACTAGGGTGTCTATTAGGTTATTGGAGCAAATTCAGATTCAGCTTAAAGAAAAAGAAACTCATTTTCTATCACAACACTGCTTGGGTTCAGCACAAATTAGAAAACCAAGAGAGTTGTCTTAAACATGATTCCATACGTTATAATACTATTTTACATTTTGACTTACTCTGTAAAAAAGAAGAAAAGTTGTCTCTTGTGTACATTCTTTTGTGGCCCTTTACTGCCTCCTGTTATTCGCCAGTGTGGTGGCACATGCCTGTTAACCCAGCAAGTAGCTTGGGATTCTCAAGCAGGGAAGCTGAGGCCGAAGAATTGCTTAAACCAGGGAGATGGAAGTTACAGTGAACTAAGATCGTACCACTGCACTACAGCCTGGGCGACAGAGCAAGATACTGTCATTTAAAAAAAAAAAAAAAAAAAAAATGTCGCTTTGAAGCTTGGAATTTTAAACATCTATTTGATGAGAAATTCATAGTTCCTTCTCTTTAAAATAATGCAATGTTTCTTTCAAGAATGAGCCTGGTTTGATGCCTCTCTCCCCAACATGATATAAGTGTGGCATAAATCTATGAAAAATTCCATTTCCCTGTGCCTACAACTACCACCTGGGATTGAAAAACTTCTTCCCTTGCTCTAGTCCTTTCTTCTACACCCACTTCCACCTAATCTGTGGCTCAAAACAATACTTGTCAGGAAAGATTCTGGAAAGAGCAAGAAAGACTTCCTTAGAGGTGTCAGAGATTCCTGTACCAATATCTGTCCATCTCTAGAGGGGGTTGTGAGTATGAGGAAGACCAGAGCTTGTAAATCTTCTACTTACTTTCACTCCCACTGTATTTCCTAACAACAACCACAGCAACACCTGTAACATCATAGGACAAACGTTTAATACTTCCAAGGCTTTTGTCTCAGTAAATCTCTTCTACATCTATCTCAGGCAGCTAGGTTTCATACTCTTACAAATAGCACTGTAGCTTTCTGTTCATAATTGGAAAAGTAGATAAGACCCAGTGTAATACAGGCATTCCTTAAGCCAGTTACCATTCAGTTTTTGGATCACCATTGCACACATATACCCAGCATATGTCTAATATATATGTAGAAATCCATGAAGCAAGAGTTACAATAGCTTGTGTTTTCTGTTGTCATTGTATTTTCCTCTTATATCATCTTCTCCTATTTGTCATTAAAAAAAAAATCTGTTCACGTCAATCTAAATTAATTATTGGATCATAAGTAGATAAAATATTTTATTTGATAACACAATGACCCAATGAATATGTTTCTTTTGCAAGACATAGTCTTCATTTTCAAGATAACAAGCCTGACAAAATTATATTGGAGCAAGTCCACAAGTAATGATGGTAGCTTATCCTTATTGTCCTGAGGCAAGAATAAGACAAAAGATAACAAGGTAGAATAAAAATTACGTAAGAAAGAAGGGCAGCAACAGTACATGGTAACCTTTTATAGGGTAACATTTTGATAATGGATGATGAGAAGTAATGAGTTAGATAGGGATGGGTGAGAATGATTGAAGGTCTGAGTACTTTAGCACAGATTAAGACCAAATCATTAGGATTTAAAGAGATGTGTAGAGTTAGTGAAGGAAAAGCCTAAGAATTAAATCTGGCTGTGGATAAAACATTCTTGGGTTAGATTGAAGACACTTTCCAGTGCTAAGTAAGTATATTTATGATAATGATGATGACTGTAGTGCTGAATATTTAATCAATAAAAACAAAATTAATTGTCACATACATAATGTCCTGAATACTATTGTAAAGGTTTTATCTTATTTCTATAAACTGTCTACAGTACTGTAAGGTAGGTACCACTATTGCCACAGTCACACAGATATGGAAACTGAGACACAGGGAAGTTAAGTTACTTGATCAATTTCAAGCAATCAGCAAGCCATGGAGCATCTATGTCAGGGCCTGCCAGGACATGTGACTGTGAACAGAAGTTTTTGACTTTTAACTCAAAGACAGATGTGTCTGGGTTAATGGAAAGCTTCAAGACCCTCACAAATCATTACTAACAAGCAAATGAAAAGTGTATCTGGAAGATTAAGTTTTAACAGACTCTTCATTTCAATAGATCCAATAATGCCCTTAGGGAGATGACTGGGCATATTGAGGATAGGAAGAGAGAAATGAAAAAAGAGCCTCTTATCTTGTTCTTAACAGCCTTGTGCCAAACATCATCTGGGTGGATTTAGGTGATTGAGGAGAAGAAAGACACAGGAATGAAATTCTGTGAGCACAAGGGGGAAGTTCTACACTCAGACTGAACCAACAGACACATCTGATCTCTGACGACCAGGGTGGCACAGGATGCTCAGTACAGAGAGGAAGAAGCAGGTGGTCCCTTCAGCTGGAAGCCCAGCTCCCACGCCAGCTGCTTTGCATGTCCCTCCCAGCTGCCCTACCTTCCAGAGCCCATATCAATGCCTGGGTCAGAGCTCTAGGGAGGACCTGCTCAGTTAGGACCCAGAGGGAACCATGGAAGCCCCAGCACAGCTTCTCTTCCTCCTGCTACTCTGGCTCCCAGGTGAGGGGAATATCAGGTGGTTTTACACATTAGTGAAATCTCCTGACACCTATAGAAATATATTAAAATTCAATGTAGATCAACAATTTTGGCTCTACTCAAAGACAGTGGGTTTGATCTTGATTATATGAGTACATTTCTGTTTTCTTTCCAATCTCAGACACCACCAGAGAAATTGTGATTACACAGTCTCCAGCCACCCTGTCTTTGTCTCCAGGAGAAAGAGCCACCCTCTCCTGCAGGGCCAGTCAGAGTGTTGGCAGCAGCTTAGCCTGGTACCAGCAGAAATCTGGGCAGGCTCCCAGGCTCCTCGTCTATCATGCATCCAGCAGGGCCACTGGCATCCCAGACAGGTTCAGTGGCAGTGGGTCTGGGACAGACTTCACTCTCACCATCAGCAGCCTGGAGCCTGAAGATGTTGGAGTTTATTACTGTCAGAAGTATAATGACTGGCCTCCCACAGTGATTCAACATAAAACAAAAACCTTGACAAGACCATCAGTGTTTATTAGATTACACCAGCTGCTTCCTTTACAGACAGCTAGTGGGTTGGCCACAGTTTTAGCATCTCTGGTCTATTTGGACATTTTGGAGTTCAAGTTCTCAAGTCCAAAATTACTTATATTAGTCCATTGCATCATACCATTTCAGCCTGGCTATTATGTTCATTTAAACTCATTTTAGAAGGCATCTCTGTTTATGGCATCACAAAGAGTTTAATAAATCTTCTGTGCAAAAATAAACAACAAACACACTTTTAAAGCTGAAATATCAAAACTATTTCAGCACTCTGAAAATTGGCAAAGCATAAAATAATTAAGGATGCATATTCTTTATAGAAAACAAAAGTACTAGTGCTTTCAGTTAGGACAGAAAAAGTCTGTAGCCTTTTGCCTGTGACAGCACCTTTCTATTCCCAGCTCAGTCAACATGAATTACAGAACTGGAGTTTTACCAATGTGAGGATAGCAAATGAAACTGACAGCTTGCTGCCAAAGGGAGTGGACTTGAGTAAAGCCAAGGAGTGGAAAAAAATTCTTCAGTGTTTCCAGTTAAACCTGTAGAACTCCATAGGAAATGAACAGAAAAAGCCCACAGCTTTGCTAGTCCAAGATGATGCCCTGTTTGGGGCAAGTAGTACATCTACTGACGGTAAATAGCAGATTCCTGCATAAGATAGACTCATATTGCTGAAACAATCTCTGCACACATTCCTAGTGACCTAGAAGCTATAGATATGAGTGATGAGAACCAGGAGTTTCCAGTTAAAAGTAAAACCAGAGGGAGGTAAAAACTAGCTGCATTTTGCATGCAGTTTGCTTTTTAAACTACACACAGATGGGTTGACAGAAGATAGATTTATAACCTCCAGATATTTCAGCAAAACATCTCAAATCATTCGTGACCACTTCGCTATGTAGGTACATGTGCAGTTCCTATAAATTCAAACTAAGGATTAATATTAAGAATAAAAAGAAGCAGAGATAGCTGTGGTCAAACACCATGTGAGATACAGATTTTTCAATATCATGCATGAAAATACATTTAATACATCTAATCCACTGAATATCATAGCTCAGCCTATCCCATCCTAAATGTGCACAGAACACTTACATTAGCTTATTGTTGGTCAACGTTATCTTATACAAAGCTTATCTTACAAAAAAGTGTTGAATACCTCATGTAATTTATCAAATACTGTACTGAAAGAGAAAATAGTTGTATGAATACTAGAAGTTCTGTTTCTACTTGAATGCATATCACATTCACATGATCTGAAAGTCAAATATTACAACTCCAACTGTCATAAGTCAGGCACTCTCAGTAAGTACAGACAAGTAACTAAGAAGAAAATTAAAATATGATCAGAAAAAACAAATTCCAGTCCTGACATGCTGGCTCAAGCCTGCAATCCCAGTACTTTGGGGGGCTGATGCAGAAGGATTACTTGATGCCAGGAGAATGAGACCAGGTTGGGTGGGCAAAATAGTGACACACTTATCTTACAATTAAAAAAAAAAAATAGGAGACAGTGGTGGCATGCCCCTATAGTCCCAGCTACTCAGGAGGATGAAGCGGGAGAGCAGCTGGACCCCAAGAGGTTGAGGCTGCAGCAAGCTATGATCACACCACCATGCTCCAGCATGGCTGAAAGAGTAAGACCCTATTTCTAAAAAAAATTAAGTTTAAATAAGAAAGCCCATAATCTTAAGAGAGGTACTATAATATGCTATCAACAACGTACAATTTTCAGTTTAACAACTTCTGGAGAAAAACAGAGAAGTATGAACAATATCAAAGGAACAAAAATAAAGCAACAGAAAATAGTCAATGAAAGCTAATTCTAACTTGCCCTAATTATTGGATTTAGCAAAGACTACAAAGCAGTTAATATGCAGGTGTTCAAATAATTATTTTTAAAACTATGATCATTGATATAAAAAAGAAAACATTTTATTTAAAAAAGAAGATTCGGAAAGGAGAGCCTCAAGAAAAGACGTGGAAAATATAAAAAATGACCAAATAGGAACTCTAGAAATGAAAACCGCAATAACCCAATTTAAATATTTATTAGCTAGGTCTAATAGCAATTTGAGATGGCAGAACAATCAGTTAACTTGAAAATAGAGGAAAAGAAATTATTGAGTCTAAAGAAAATATTTCGGAAAAAAAAAGAAGACTTCAGAGATTTATAGCTTAGAGAGAAGGATACCAACAAATGTATAATGAGAGTCACAAAGGAGGAGAGAAAGAGAAAGTGGCAGAAAAAGTATTTGGAGATATAATGACAACAACTTTTCAAAAGTAATAAAAAAAATCTCAAATGAAAAAATTTAATAAAAACCTTTTAAATAATCAGTAGAAATTAATAACTGAACACATATTAAAATGCTGACAGACAAAGAAAATCTTCATTGCATCAAGAATGAAAGCAGACACTTTATACAGAGAAACAACAACATAGCCATTGGCTGAGTTTTCATCAGGACTAATAGAGGGTAGAAGGAGTGAAACGTCATATTTAAATGCTGAAAGGAAAAAAAAGAAGACAAACAGGAAGTCTATATCCAGTAAAAATACCCTTCAAATCAAAAGAAAAAAGCAAAAAATTTATTTCATAAACAAAATACATTCATTCATAGCAGCTTTGTCTTGCAAGACATTTGAGAGAAAATCCTTCAGAAGCACAGGAAATGACATGAGACAGGATCTTGGCTCCTCTGGAAGAAATGATGGCCTCAAAAGTTGTAAGGAACAATAAGTCTAAAAAGATAAAAATACACTTAATGATATTTATCCAAAGTTCAAGACAGGAAAACCTAAATGATTGTGTAGATGTCAGAAAGACAGTTACTTTTGCTGGGTGGGAGGGGTGACAACAGACAAATTGTCTATGAGGGAAGCACAGGGAATGTGAAATACTCTATCATTCCACTGGGACAATGAATTACACATAAATTTTATTCAGTTGCACATTCAAGATTTACGCACTTTGGTTACTTTATCAATTGAAATAAAACTAATAAAAACCAAACCTAGACACTTTCACACTAACCAGTAATCACAGCCAAGAGCCCAGACTAATTTGGAATATTACTATTGTTATCACCACTTCATTACCCTTTCTTGACATTTACACTTTTTATCCAGCTACAGTTTGACAGCTCTACCTCTGGCCCAGTCTTTTGGAAGACCCCATAGCCATAGGTCAGGTAACACCTATGGAAGACTCATAAATGACATGATTGATTAGTATTTACCAGACAACAAGTTATATGTATCACAGACTGTCCTATGAAGAGGATACAATACGTGTCAGTGAGAGAGTTCCTCTAGCAAAGAAAAGAAGTGTGAACTACACCTTCAGAATATGGTCCAGTGTTTAGAGTTCATCAGATGAACACAGATGAAGGTGTCCTCTCATCTGGGCATAGGAAAGTGAAATGACTGCAGGTTCTCCCCAGATCAGTGGCCTGTGGATCTGGAGATGTGTACATGAAACTCACATTGGTTCACATCCACAGTTACTTCCTGGCTTCACCCATAGGAATGATAGCCTGGCTTCCCAGTTACTTAGGAACTCTGCACACAGGCTGTCAGTTACTAAAACGACAATTAAAAACCGTGACTTTTGTTAAATGTATATCGGTAGGTACATCCTGGAGGAAAAAAAATGAGTAGAGGGGATATATTTTAATATCAAATAAAAAATCACAACCTTGTGACTCCTTTATCTTCCCATATAATTCATTAAGGTTATACTGACATTTCGCAGTATCAAATGAGTCTTATAATATTCATCCCTGTAACTTTGTCCTTCTCCAACCTGAGCCCAAGTTTGGGCCATCCACTGGCATCTGAGTACACTTTTGAGATGATCACTGTCCAGACAGGATTACTGGGGCAACTCACAGGCAGCTCCATGCTGAGTCTCCCCTCAAACTCTCAGCATCACTGACCCTGAAGGAGTGTCCTCCTGTCCTCCACAGCACCCAGAGCACACCCTGCACTGACGTGATTTCACTGCCCAACTCAAAACCTCATCACAGATTCCACTGGCTCAGAGACAAAGTCAGGTCCCAGGCAGAGGCTGCTATGGGGACCTAAAAAAACCATATTTTCATCAAGTTTTCTGTTAGAAATTTCCAGGGAATAAGAAGTTGAATTTCTATACATAGTTACTATCTTAAAAATAAAAGCTATTTTTAATATAAGAAACATAAAACATGGGAAATAATTAAAACACACAAGAGCATCATATAGTCAGAGACTCCAAGTTCACCTAATCTAATTTTGAGCTCCCTGCCTTATGTTCCCTTTCCATGGTGTCTATGTGCTCCACCTTTATCAAATATATGTTCAAAGAATTATTTTAATCTATAATAAAAGATTTAAAAAGGAATTTGTAAAGACAATTATTCAACAAATAGAGGCTCTCAGAGACTAAACTATGAAAACAGACCTACTGGGAAATTTAGAAATGAAAAGCACAACAACTCAATTGAAAAATGTATTAGATAGACTCAACAGCAATTTAACATGACACGAGAATCAGTGAACTGAAATATTAGTCAATAGAAATGATCTCATATAAAGAAGAAAAAAATTATAAAGAATGAATAAAACCTCAGACATTATAAGTCCATGTGTAGAATACCAACACATTTGTATTAGGAATCACAAAGGAGAAGAGAGAAGAAGCTAAACATGTGTTCTTATCTTTATGCCCATGAATACTCCATGTTTAACTCCCACTTGTAAGTGAGAACATATGGTTTTTTATTTTTTGTTTCTGCATCTGTTTACTTAGGAAAATGGCCTACAGCTGCATCCAAATTTCTTCAAGGGCATGATTTTGTTCTTATTTGGGGCTGCATAGTATCCCATGGTGCATATATATCACAGTTTCTTTATCAAATCCACAGTTGATGGGCACAATAGACATTGGGGACTACTAGAGGGAACACAAAGGGAGAAAGGGCAGGGGCTGAAAAACTACCTATGGGTACAATGTTCACTACCTGGTTAATAATTTCAGTTATACCCCAAAACTCAGCATCATGCAAAATAACTTTGTAACATATCTGTACATGTATGCTCTGATTCTAAAATAAAAACTGAAAAAGAAAAAAAATGGAGAAATAATGAAAAACATTTTTCACAGTGATGAAACACATTAATCTATATCTGAAAGTAGCTCAGTGAAACCCTTTTACGATAAGCAAAATGCAATTCATAACTATACACATTATAAACCAATGTTGAAAGACAAAGACACAGAGAATTTGGAAGGCATCACTAAAATACCGACTTACTCTATACTAGGAAGCAATAATAAAGCAATTGGCTAAATTTTCGTAATTACTAATGGAGGTGGGAAGACAGTGAAATGATATATTTAAATGCTGGGGGAGGGGGGGAAACTCAGCCAGAAATTCTATATCCAGCAAAACAATCATTTAAACATAAAAGCTAGGTAGAAATGTTCCTTCATACACAAAGACTAATTCATTAATAGTATACACGCCTTGTGGAAAATTCAAGAGAAAATTCTTCAGAATAACAGGGAATGACAGCAGACAGCAATTCAAATTGAAGAGAAGGAAGCAAGCCCTTAAAATGAAAGAAATAAGACGGAAGCTACAAATAATGTTTACCTGATATAAAGAATAAGTCCTGGAAAAAAAGAAAACAATTATAATAAATGTCACAATATCAGTTACATTGATTGTGTTTTGAGGCTCAGTTGCTGACTGGGAACCTGCATAAAGAAAGCAGTGAGAGAATTGGAAACCTTCCATGTTTTGATATGGATCATGACATGAAATGATCTGGATCTTGACACTCATTTGTACCCTAAAGATTTGAACCCTTTGCACGGTGTGTTTTACCTTAAATTCAATAAAATAAAACAAACCTAGGCTCTTTTAAATAAACATAAACCAAAAATAGAATCACCAAAAATTTATGAAAGCTCAACCTTACTAAAAAGAAGTATAAAACATGCCTGAGAAAGTCCTAAAGAACTAGAAATCTGGTAGAGAAAAGAGCAGGAAAAATCCAAATATGTCCCTTCTGCCACTCAGGCAACACAGATTTTACCTCTCTTAATTTCCATAAAAATATAAAATATATTTATGTCATTTTGCTCACAAGAGAGGCTCCCCACCTTCTCCTTGGCTGTTTCCACCCCACTGCACCCACCAGGGGATTTGCACACTGTCCCCTAGAGAGGACCTTCCCTTGTGAGTCTGAGATAAAAGCTCAGATCTAACCTTGCCTTCACTGATCAGGACTACTCAGTTCACCTTCCCACAATAAGGTTCCCTGCTCAACTCCCGGGGCTAATACTCTGGGTCCATGGTAAGGGCAAAAGGGAGATGAGGGAAGACAATGGGGTCAGGGCTTGAGTTCTGTGGGCCCTGCCATCTCTCATGTGTTTCCTGTCCTCGTGTTACATGTGTCTTGTCCTCCAGGATGGGGCGTGTGATGTCTAGATCTGTGAGAATGAGGAAGATTCCAGAAGGAGCAAAGACATGTACTTTAGTGAAAGCTGTGACACGGAAAGAGGGGGATGGTGTAGGTGATTCCTAGGGGCCTCTTTGTACTTTGCAAATCTTGGTTCTTTTTCAACCTGCATGTTTTGGGAGTATTAACCAAAATCACCCACAAAAAATAATTGAGCAAAATGTAAAGAACAGACAGAAAATTATTAAAACGACTCTCAATATTTGTACATAACCTTACACTTCTCTCTCATTATTTCAGGATCCAATAGAACTGCTGTGATGATCAAGCCTCCACTCTCCCTGCCTGTCACCCCTGGAGAGCCGGTCTCCATCTCCTGCAGGCCTAGTCACAGCCCCCTTTACAGTAATGGATACACCTATTTGAATTGGGTCCTACAGAAGCCAGGCCAGCCTTCGCGGCTCCGGATTTATTTGGTTTCCAACAGGGAACCTGGAATCCCAGAAAGGTTCAGTGGCAGTGAGTCAGTGATAAATTTCAGACTTAAAATCAGGAAGATGGATGCAGAGGATGTTGAGGTCTATTGCTGCCAGCAAAGTACACATTATTCTCCCACAATGGTACAGTCCTGAACACAAACCTCCCTACTTGCTGTGGCCCAGCTGTCCAGATGTGTTGTTTCTGTGGAGAGAAGGCACTGAGGATTCTCTTAGATGCCTAAAGAGGAGGATGTTGGAGAACTCAGAGGATTTGGTGTAGCTGAGGGCTCTTAACCATAAATTTCTCAGCTACACCTCAGGCACCACATTTTAAGTTCCCATCAGCTGCAGCAGCCTTTGCATAACAGAGTCTGTAAAATGGAGGAGGTACCCATGCGCTTTGAGCAATGAGATACCAGAAAAGAGAAAGCTCAGTGAGAGCTCATTCTAATTCTCTCTCCTTCCCTACATTCATTCATCAAGTAAATTCATTCTGCATAACAGGCACCTAATTGAGACTGATTGCTGGCAACACAAAACTAATACATTCTATTGATTTGGTTTAGCAGTTACTAGAATACATACATATTGATAAGGTTTAGTGATATTAAAACAGTTTCTCTCCCCTTCTCCACCTCTCCCCATGACTTTTCATAAGGCAGACCCCTGACCAGGACATCAGCAGGCACTATACATTATCCTACTTTTTCAGGGAGTACCCAAATAAAATTCTTCACAGTCTAGATTTTTTGATTACTAGATATGTTGCAGCAAATGTATGCAAAAATAAAGACCTAGTGCCAAAAGTCTTTGCACAGTCTCAACAACAGCATATTGAAGTAAAAAAGTAGTTTTCTGAATTCCAAAGCTGGGTTTCAACAATAAGGACCAAGTCTGAGAGAATAAAGGAACATATGTATGGCATCTTAAGCAGAATTTGGATCATTACAAGACAATATATAAGCCAACTTTTTACCCAATGAAAAAATAACCATCTGAAGACTTGGAACAGAGGGCAGTATGTGAGAGACTGGTGGGTTGTGTTTGAGATATGAACCCAGATGGAAGTTCTTATGTATTTCCTAGAAATAATCACAGAGTTGAGAGATTCCTGCCTGGTGTTCAAGGAGGGGCCCTGATGCCACTGCAAGCTCCAGAGGAAGTACTGTACCATACAGAGTTCTAGGTCATTAGTGACTCAAAGTTACTTTAGGTCGTATCACACATTCCAGGTCAACCCAGCAGGACATAGATGAGCTTCCAAGGGTTGATTCTGCTTCCATGATTTACCTAGAAATAATTTGAGAGAGAAATTATAATACACTATATGTGTATTAGGGAGTAATAAGTTGAGGATGTGTGGTGTATAATAATCTTGCATATTTAGCAAGTTAATATAAGAAAAAAGCTGTAACTAAACTGACTAATTCAAATGAAAGCATGAGTCAAGAAAATCGGAGGGAAAAAGATGGTAGGTTTAACCCTAACTTTATAATAATTGCATCATAAATAAACAAATTTTCCAAGTAAATCACAAAATTATCAGACAGGATTAAAATCAAAGCTGTGTGTTAATTATTAAATACACACTATCGGAAGAATATAGAATGGCTTTGAAAATGAAAGAATGAAAAGTACATATCATGCAAAACTGAGCAAAAGAAAATAGGTCGTGACTTAAATGCGAGAGATAAAAATGGACATTCTATAATTATAAATGGGTAAATCCATCAAGAAGCCATTAAAATTCTAAATCTGTCTGCATCTTGTATTAGTCCATTTTCACCCTGCTGATAAAGACATACCTGAGACTGGGAAATTCACCCCCCCAAAAAAAGAGGTTTAAAGGTCTTAGAGTTCCATTTGGCTGGAGGGCTTCACAACCATGGCAGAAGGAGTAGCAAGTCACATCTTACATGGATGGCAGCAGGCAAAGACAGAGAACTTACGCAGGGTAACTCCTCTTTATAAGACCGTCTGATCTCATGAGACTTATTCACTATCATGAGAACAGCATGGAGAAGACCTGCCCCCATGATTCCATTACCAACCACCAGGTACCTCCCACAATCTGTGAGAATTGAACATGAGATTCAGGTGGGGACACAGCCAAACCATATCTTTCCACCCCCTGGCCCCTCACAAATATCATGTCCTCACATTTCAAAACCAATCATGTCTTTCCAGATGTTCCCACAGTCTCAACTCATCTCAACATTAACTCAAAAGTCCACAGTCCAAAGTCATATCTGAGAAAAGGAAAGTCCCTTCCACCTATGAGCCTGTAAAACCAAAATCATGATAGTTATGTCCTAGGCCCAACTAGGGGTACAGGCATTGGGTAAATACAGCCATTCCAAATGGAATAAATTGGCCAAAACAAAGGGTCTACAGACCCCAGGCAAATCTGAAATCCAGGAAGGCAGTTAAATCTAAAGTTCCAAAATGATCTCCTTTGACTCCATGTCTCATATTCAGGTCACACTGATGCAAGAGTTGGGTTTCCATGGTC
This sequence comes from Chlorocebus sabaeus, assembly GCF_047675955.1. Classification (NCBI taxonomy): domain Eukaryota; kingdom Metazoa; phylum Chordata; class Mammalia; order Primates; family Cercopithecidae; genus Chlorocebus; species Chlorocebus sabaeus. The sequence continues at coordinate 90,798,459 of NC_132917.1, read as the reverse complement.
TTAACTAACTCTGACCCTGTGGCTTTGCAGAGTACAGCCCCCCTCCTGGCTGCTTGCTAGGGCTGGCATTGAGTCTCTGCGACTTTTCCAGGTGAACAGTGTGAGCTGCTAGTGAATCTACCATTCTGGGATCTGGAGGACAGTGCCCCTCTTCTCACAGCTCCACTAAGCAGTGCCCCAGTAGGGGCTCGGTGTGGGGGCTCCAACCCCACATTTCCCTTCTGCACTGGCCTAGCAGAAGGTCTCCATGGGCACCCCTCCCCTGCAGCAAAATTCTTGCCTGGGCATCCAGGTGTTTCCACACAACCTCTGAAATCTAGGCGAGGGTTTCCCAACTCCAATTCTTGACTTCTGTGTGCTTGCAGGCTCAATACCACGTGGAAGCTGCCAAGACTTGAGGCCTCTGAAGCCACAGCCTGAGCTCTACATTGGCCCCTTTCAGCCATGGCTGGAAGAGCTGGGATGCAGGTCAACAAGTCCTTAGGCTGCACACAGCATGAGGGCACTGGGCCTGGCCCACAAAATCTATTTTTCCTCCTAGACCTCTGGGTCTGTGATGGGAGGGGCGGTCATGAAGTCCTCTGACATGCCCTGGAGACATTTCCCCCATTGTCTTGGGGATTCACAACACTAGGCTCCTCATTAGTCATTTAAATTTCTGCTGCTGGCTTGAATTTCTCCTCAGAAAAGGGGATTGTCTTTTCTATCACATTGTCAGGGTGCAAATTGTCTAGACATTTATGCTCTGCTTCCCTTATGTAACTGAATGCCTTTAAAAGCACCTGAGTCATTTCTTGAATGCTTTGCTGCTTAGAACTTTCTCCCACCAGATACCCTAAATCATCTTTCTCAAATTCAAAGTTCCACAGATCTCTAGGGTAGGGGTAAAATGCCACCAATCTCTTTGCTAAAACATAACGAGAATAACCTTTGATCCAGCTTCCAACATATCTTCATGTGAGACAACCTCAGCCTGGATTTCATTGTCTATATCATTATCAGCATTTTGGTCAAAGCCATTCAACAAGTCTTTAGGGAGTTTCAAACTTTCCCACATTTTCCTGTCTTCTTGTGAGTCCTCCAAACTGTCCCCACCTCTGCCTGTTACCCAGCTCCAAAGTCATTTCCATATTTTTGGGTATCTTTTCAATAGCACCCCACTCTCCTGGTACCGATTGACTGCATTAGTCCATTTTCATGCTGCTCATAAAGACATATCCAATACTCAGCAATTTACAGAAAAAAAGATGTTTAATGAAGTTACACTTCCACATGGCTGGGGAGGCCTCACAGCCATGGCAGAAGGCAAAATGTAGCAAGATACAACTTACATGGATGGCAGAAGGCAAAGAGAGAGATCTTGTGTAGAAGTCCTCTTCATAAAACCATCAGACCTCAAGAGACTTATTCCCTATCATGAGATAAACATAGGAAAGACTTGCCGTGAGTATTATGAACAATGTAACATGGGTGGTGATATTGGGAGTAATATCATCCTCTCTACCACAGGGTACTAAGAACAATATCACAAAAGAGGAGTAAATCACCCACGATAAGGAGAATATTATCATCCTCTCCACCACAGAGTATTACAAACAATATCACAGAGGGGGTACACTGCACGTGATATTGGGAGTTATATCATCCTCTCCCTGCCTGGGTATTACAAGCAACATCATGCCAGGGCAGGGTACAACGCCGAGATATTGGGCGTATTATCATCCTGACAGCCCTGTGTATTACAAACAGTATCATTGCAGGGAGTACACTGCCTGCAATACTGGGAGTAAGATCATCCTCTCCCTCCCAGATATTACAGAAAGGATCACAAGATGTTGTACACCCCACACACACACAGTATTGGGAGTAATATACTCTCCCCTCATGGATATTACAAACAATAGGACAGGGGCATGTATACACAAAAAGTTTATGATATTGAAAGTAATGTCATCTCCAATCACCCCTGGATATTACAAACAGTATCACAGAAGGTTGTACACCCGTTGCGATATTGGGAGTAATATCAACCTCTCTCCTCCTGGAGTTTACAAACAATATCAGAGGGGGGTGTACACCAACAACGATATTGGAAGTAATATCATCCTCTCCCTCCTGGATATTACGAACAATATCACAGGGGGATTTACAGTACCTGCAATGTTGAGAGTAATGTCATCCTCTACAACTCTGGATATTGCAAAAAATATCACATGGCGGTGTACACATGGAACGATATTGTGAGTAATATCATCCTTTTCCCGCCCCCCCCAGATATTACGAACAATATCACACAGGAGTGTACGCTCCCCATGATATTGGACATAATATCATCCTCTCACCCCTGGATACTATGAACAAAATCACAGGGGTATGTAAAGCCCCAGCGATATTGGAAGTAATACCATCCTCTCCCTCCCAGGATATTACAAACAATATCACAGGGGTGTGTACAACACCCTCCTCCGTGATATTAGGGGTAATATCATTTTCTCCCCTTCTGAATATTACAAACAATATCACAGGGGGTGTATCCCCTGCCGCAATACTGAGAGTAATATCATCCTCTCACCCCTGGATATTACGTACAATATCACAGGGGGGTATAAATCCCCCGTGATGCTGGGAGTAATATCATCCTCTCTTTCCCTGAATATTACTAACAGTATCACAGGGGAGTGTAAATATCCCGCGATGCTGGGAGTAATATCATCCTCTACCCCCCTGGATATTGCGAACCATATCAAAGGGGGATATTCAAACAGGATGTTTACGATATTGAAAGTAATATCATCTCCAATCCCCCCATGGATATAAGGAACAATATCACAGGGAGGTGTACACCTCCCGAGATATTGGGAGTAATATCATCCCCTCTTCCCCTGGATATTAGGAAAATATCACAGGGGTGTGTACATCCCCGCAGTATGGGGAGTAATATCATCCTCTCCCCACCTGGATATTATGAAAAATGTCACAGGGGCGTGTACACTCCCCGCGATTTTGGGAGTAATATCATCCTTTCCTCCCCTGGATATTACGAACATTAACACAGGGAAGTGTACAGAAAAGGTGTTTACGATATTGAAGCTAGTATCATCTCCAACCATCCTGGATACTAGGAACAATATCACAGAAGGGTGTACACCCCCCGCGGTACTATGATTAATCTCATCCTCTCCCCTCTAAATATTAAGAAAACTATTACAGAGGGGTGAACATCCCGCGCGACATTGGGAGTAATGTCATCCTATTTCCCGCTGGATATTGTGAACAATGTCACAGGGAACTGTGCACGCCCTGCGATGTTGGGAGTAATTTCCTCCTGTCTCCCCCTAGATGTTATGGACAATATCACAGAGGCGTGTACGCCCCCCGCGATACTGGGAGCAATATCATCCTCTTAAGCCCTGGATATTACGAACACTATTACAGGGTTGTGGAAAGCCACTGCGATATTGGGAGTAATATCATCCTCTTCCGCCGTGGATATTACGGACAATATCACAGGGGGGTGTACACACAAGTTGTTTACGATATTGAAAGTAATACATCACCTCTCTACCCCGGATATTAGGAACAATATCACAGGGGGTGTACATACAAAGCGTTCACGATATTGAAAATAATATCTTCCTCACCCCCCACAGAATATTACAAACAATATCACAGGGGGATGTACACACAACGTGTTTACGATTTTGGAAGTAATATAATCTCCCCTTCCCCCATGGCTATAATGAACATGGGGGCGTCCACAGCCTGGGCGATATTAGGAGTAATATCGTCCTCTCCCCTGGATATTATGAGCAATATCATAAGGGTGTTGTACTCTCCCCTCCTGGATATTACGAACGATATCACAACTGGGGGGTGTACACTCCCCATGATATTGGGAAAAATATCGTCCTCTCTCCCTGGATATTATGAGCAACATCATAAGGGTGTTGTGCACTCTCCGCGATATTGGGGGTAACGGCGTCTTCTCCGCCCCTGGATATTATGAACAATATCAAAATAAGAGGTGTACATCCCCCACAATATTGGGAGTAATATCGTCGTCTCACTCACTGGATATTATGAATAATATCACAAGGGGGGTGTATACCCCCCACAATATATAGGGAATAATATAGTCCCCCCCGAGATATTAGGAAGAATCTCACAAGAGAGGGAGGTGCAAACCCCCCGCGATATTGGTAGTAATGTCATCCTGTTTCACCCTGGATATTACGAACAATAACACTAGGAGGAGTGGACACCTCCAGCGATATTGGGAGTACAATTGTCCTCTCCCTCCTCTGGATATTGCAAACAATATCACAATATTGACTAGTGGTTTTCACAGATCATCAGCCCTTAGAAGAAACACATCTGAAGGATTGGACACAAAGTCATTCTGGAGGAGATATGACTGGACCTTCCGAAAAAACACCACTAGAAAAAAATAAAGGCTTTATAAGTGAATACTTATCTAAAGGCCATTAGAAGAAGGAGCTCAAAATAATTAAAATAATTCAAAACATGGACTTCTTTCAGTTACCTTTCCCAGCTTTCCCAGGGAGTCTCAGGAACTGATGTCATGACTATCCATGCATGGGCTCAACAATATGAATTTCAGTTAACTGGGACTCATGGGGGTACTGGCACTTCTGAGCATCCGCCTTTCCAAGAAGAATAACCCAAGATTGTACCAGACATCAAGGATCAGACGAACAGCTGGTGTCGGGTGTTTTTAGCAGGCCTCATCCAACATGAGGAGAGCAGCAGATGTTTTCCTGTACATGCATTTGTCTTTCTTGTCAGTTATATTTGTACATGAAATATTATTTGAGGACTTTCCAAGTGCTTTCATCACAGCTAAAAAAAATTCTTCCATAATATGGCTTTGAATCAGGCAACTTATTTACAACAAAGAAAGTAAGGCAAAGTGTGCAGTTCATGATCTTATCACCTGCACAGGTGTAGCTGTCTCTATAGAAAGGAGAAAAGGTATTTTCAGTCAAGCCAAACTGACACACAAACCCTAGGTAATTGAATTGGTATCCTATCAGATGTGGTGAAGGTTCTGACACACTAATCATGTATGATGCTGTTACTTCCGTCAAGGAATATATGTATCTTGAAAGTGAGCTGTGTACTCATAGTTAATTATTATGCCAACCGAGCAGCTGGAAACATTGATCGCTGTGGCACCCACTGAATAAAAGGAGACTCAATGGCTGGTAGGCCCCTTTGCGAATGGGAGACGGCATAAACCTCACCTGGGTGTTCTTTTGGTTCCCTTAGTCAAAATCATGAACAAAGTTGCCAACTTTAAAAGAGGCATTTTGCAACAGTAGCCTTGGAATCTGTTCAACAAGGCCTGTCCCAGTCACTTACTTAAGATGTTTACAGACTGCTAACCCAATGGAAGTCCAGGTATCCACAACCTTTCTGCATACTCAGTGGAGCGTATGGCCACAGAAAATTGTCACTGAGTGCACCAGCCTCTCAATTTTAGGTCACATAAGTTGCCTGAAGCAGCCAACAAATGTGCTTCTATTGAATGGCAACTCCTTGCTTGCTCTTAGGCACTGATGGAAACTGAATATGTTAAGGCTTCAGCACCATGTGTGACTGTGACACTGCTCCCTTAGCTGTCCATTCTCATTTGGATACTTACAAACACCATTAGTAAAAGTGAACAATCTGAACACAGCCACCATGTTATCACATGGAAATGGCACATTCTTGATCAGGTTTAGTCGGGACCCCACAGGATCTGTGGCTCCATGAACAAATGGGGAGTTTGCTAGAAGGGACCAAATGACTTGTAGGTGATAATCTGGCTCTTCATTTGCCCATGTGGAGCCCAAGATTCAGAGATTTCCGTATGGCAGGAGTCACTGACGGCGAGGCAAAACACAAACTGACAGGTCCACTAGGTGTGGCCACCATTCAGCCAGTGGATGGCCAGTTTTTTAACTGAAACTTAATATGGGCTTTCTACCTAGTGGTCCAAACTACGTTCAGTGGCAATGGCCATGTAGGCTATGCAGGCTGTCCCACAACCTGCATACATGTGGCATATACATGTATGAACAGCCTGCATACATGTAGCATGTACATGTATGCAGCCATGCAGGGTGTCCCACATTGTACATGCCACATGTACAATGTGGCATGTACATTTAGTGGAAATGTATATGCCACATTTCCACTAAATCGTGGGCCATTGCTGACAGCCTCACTATCTGTTCAGGAAAATGGCAACTGAGACACTGCTCTGTTAAAGAATCCTCAGTGTGGAGGAAAGGACTATGGCCATAGCTTTCCACCTGCAGGGAAAAGAGATATGATGCTCAATCGGATGCTGGGACTACCTAGTTAACCCTTGAGAACAATTTATGTCGTATTCTTGGATACCCCATGAGACTTCTCACTCACAAAGGAGCATCTTTCCCTGTCCAAGCAATCTGACAATAGGCACACTCTCATGGAACACGATGAACTTTCCATGCACCCTGCATCCACAGGCCAATGAATCTACTGAATGCTAGATCAGTGGACTCACCCAGAAACATCTAGAAAGGACATCTAGAAAGTCTGTTAATGGGGTGGTACCCCATCTGACTAGAGAAATATGGACATTAAAGATCATACTTCAGAAAAAGGGAAATAGTACATGCTGAGAAACACAGAGATGGGTGGAAGTGAAGGTACACCAGGTAGACACTTTACTAGTCTGGACCTGTGAAAGCCATTTCAGTGTTCCTAACCATTTTTTTCCTTTAGAATGTATGCCCTAGGGTGCTTTGCTATTCAGGCCCTTACAACACCCCAGACAGGCACCTTAACTCTAGTATGAGGATTATGTTTCCTCTGGGTGTTTCCTTTATACAAGATCCCACAATGATGGATAAACAAGACTAAGAAATATGAGGAAGCTAGGGACCCTTTTCTGGTGCCAGAGACATCTTATCCTTCCTTTAGTATTGGTGGTATTATGAAATATGTCAAGTTTTTACAGGGCATAATCTCCCATCCTGGAGTGGACAATCAGGACTGAAATGTCTAGGTCAAGTGACAAAGGCAATGGATTGTTCACAGAGCAAGGACAGCCAGACTGGGTTCCTACACCAACACGGCTCAACCCTTGTAGATCGGTAGGGGACACCTGAGACCCTGGGATGGGTGAGAGATGATGCAGTAACCTGTCAGGCTGCATTTTGGCAAGGATGAGGCAGCATAGTCCTAGAAGCATGACGTCTTTGTTAGCTTATTTTACGTCACCAAGGGTAATCTTTCAAAATAGTGAATCTCCCATTCTTGACCTCATTCTGTCATTAACTAGAGGTTCCCTTTCATTCTACCAAGGGTGAATTACACCAACATTTGTAATACTATGGTGTACATCAAAAGTACCCCAGCACTGGCCCACGAAGCCAGGATCTGACACCTGCCACATGGGAGGAAACTGGAGGTCCCCTCTTTAACTTAATTGCCTCTGGAAAATGTCATGACCAGAATTAAAAAAAACATTGGTGGACTAGTATTTTGATGCACCATACTTTTCTGATTGCATGGATGAGAAATGTCCCAATGGCAATGACAAAAACAAGGACTGGACTAATGCCTCTGTCTACAGACAATATTGTATGGGCAAAACTTTGCTCATACAACTCTGCCGTCAGTGAGACTTGGCTAATGAACACACCAATACCAACATAACCACGACTGGGTGATTGAACAAAAATGGGAGAAAGGGGGCTGTATGCACCCAAGGGCTACATCTTTCTCTGTGAATGGTCTGGGAGTGACCAAAATGCAGGATGTTGATGCCATCTCTGGATAACTGTGGGATGGTGAGATTCTGCATGTTGCAAATGCTGGAGTTGTCTCTGGATATTACTCCTTGCAATTAGGTGAATCATTGAGCCTACAGCCCAAAGTTGTACCTCAGACTTACAAGGGACCTTCCAGAAGGTATAACAGACGATAGGTTTATGTCTTTTATGATATTTTTGGTACTATATATAGCAGTCAGTGCTCATGAAAAAAAGCGAAATGATAAGTAACTTGTCCCTGACTATGGCAGATATCGCTCCTCCTCTGTAGCCACTGCCTTGGTAGCCCAGCAGACATCCCTTAAGTCCTTCAGGAAGGATGTTTAAGATAACGGTGTTGCTCTAGACTTTTAAAAAATCCCAACTGGGAGGATTGTATACAATTTCCAACACCTCCTGCTATACCTGGATAAATATCCAGGTATCCTAGAAATTCAAGTAGAGGAGATCTGGAAACAGGCTCAGAATTTCAGAAAATGGGCCCACCTGAAGGATTCTTCTTCCACTCTTTTAGCTAATTCTTCTGTCCATCATGGGATCCTGGGTTACATAACTGCTTCAGGTGGGCCTGATCATCCTGCCTCTGGTAGTAGTTTTCATTGACCCCGTGAAATGTATTCTGACTCTGGCTCAATGATGTTGCTTTGAGATTGCGTTAGTCAAGGTGCTTCATCAGTCTGGCAAGGCACACCTCCACCTCAAGTTCAGGGTGGTTGGTAGGCATATAAAATGGAATAACTGTCTAAAGTGGATGTCTGGGTTGGGGGATGACTTCACTACAGTCCTCCGATGGTCCTGGACTCACTTAGTTTTCCCTACTCTCTTTCTTACACTTCTCAAGAATAATTGTAGAATGTGCTGGAAATGTAGCATTCTGAAATAGTGAGGGACTGGTCAGAACAGCCTGGCCTCTGTTCCAGCTCCCTCTACTACTGTCCTCGTGTACTTAAGTCCTCCAGTACTTTAACTCCATGTGTCCTGTGACACCAGGGTTTAAAACCCAGAGCATCTTCTTTCCAGAGTTCCTTAGCTCTGGTCCAAGTGGGGTACACAAGTCAAGATTCTATCAGCCCCACATACCTGTGCCTCAGGGTAAAGACTCACAATAAATCCTAGGCTTCTGCAGTCCCTTGCTGGCCACCAGTAAACACTAAACCAGATTCTTGTAACTTGTTATATATGATTATCTCCCTGGACTCTGATAAGTTGATAACCAGTGCACAGTGAACCTGCTTCACAGTAGTTACTGTTATAGAGACAGAATTTGATTACAGGTGGCCAGGGATTGGCAGCAGGGAAAATGGGGAGGGGGTTTTCATTTAATGGCTATGGAGTTTCAGTTCTAGAAAATGGAAAGAGTCCTGGAGATGGATATTATTGATGCTAGCACAACAATGTGACTATACTTAATGCCATTGCCCTATACACGTAAAAACGGCTAAGATGGGCAAGTTTATGTTCTCTATATTTACCATTGTTAAAAAACTTGACATTTTAATTATGATACTATTGGATCAGAGGACATCATTCTATTTTCTACTTTTCTGAGCATATGTTAATAGTCACTTACAGATGCCATTGTTCACACCACATCTTAGCAAACAGTGGTATGTTTTCTAGAGATGGGGGGTCTCCCTATGTTTTCAATGCTGGTCTTGAACTCCTGGATTTCTGCTATCTTCCCTACTTGACCTTGCAAGCATCTAGGATAATGGGGATAAGCCCCTGTACCTGGTCTTAACTAACAGTTCACCAGGAAGTTTAACAGGGAACTTCCTTGAAAATGTGTATTCCATTGCAGCCACCTCTAAGGTAAAACAATCTCCTAAGCTATATTTCTGCACCCAAGTGCACTGCTCCCTCTGTGATGCCACATGCCCTCAGCATGAAGTCCCATAAGGAGAACAAGGCAAGGAAGCGACCAAATGTTCTGAGTGGAAATTATTGTGAAGACCTGGCATTAGAAGAGCATCAGTGTTGCAGTGCTACTTGACCAGCAAAACACTCTCTGGCTTATATGAATATTTTTTCCCTCAAACTGTTGCTAATATTGAACACTAGGTTTGAGATGAGAACCTTTCTATCCTAAGTCTAGTTAAATGCCATTTCATTGAAGATATATTGCCTTATGGAGGATAATAATAATAAATATTGAAAATACTTATTACTACTACAATACTCCCTTTATATATCATGTTACCATCCTAAATATTATGTCTTGATAAAAGCGATTGAAAGGGAACTAGGACAGTATTGATTCTGTTCTCAACATCCTGTAACACATCAATTCCCAAAATTGACAAGAAAATGGTAAGAAAAACATAGCTTAACAATCGCTTGCTATTCTGGTTACTGTTGAGTGACAGGTGAAATCTTAAAAAAAAATTGAAACAGATTTTGGAGTGTATTGAGCTATAATAAGTTATTGGTGGACATGTAAAATGTTACAACCACTTTGGGAAAAGTCGGACGGAGTATTAAACACTTACTGTATGACACAGTAACTACATGCCTAGGTATTAGCCCAAAAGAAATGAAGACATATGTTCATGCAAAGTCTTGTTCAAGAACATTCATAGCAGCTTTATCCATAATAGCCCAAAGTGGAAACAACCCACATGGCCATCAACAGATGAAGGGATTCATTATAAAATTACTGAACAGTTAAATAATACTCAAAAACAAAGAGGAGCACATACTTAGAACACAGGACATCTGAATGAATCAGAGAAACAGTTATGCTGCACAAAAGTCACCAGATGCAAAAGAGCACATCCTATATTTCATTTACCTGAAATTCCTAAAAAGAAAATGGAATCTGTACTGACAATAAGCAGATCAAAATTCCCTGATCTGTGTGGTGGAAAGCAAGTTGATTCCAAAAGAGTGAGTCAAAATGTTTTGGAATTATAGTAATGTTCTGTGTGCAGACTTTACATGTGCTTCTAAAGATGTAATTATTTGTGACGGTTCATTGACAATGTTGTTTTATTGTAATCTTTTTTGTTTTGTTTTGTTTTTTGTAATGAACTTCGTTAACAGTGAGCAAAGCAAGTGCAAGGCCAATTGGGTAGTGTTGTCTTCATATCTTCTGTCTTGCAGTGTACTGAAAATTGTATGAGCCAGAATATATGAGAGATAATCTCTGCTTTGAAACAGAAGAACTGTGTATCTCATGGCAAGATTTCTCTTTTCCAGGTACTTTGGATTTTTCTTCTACAGAATGAGAATTTAAATACACTTCATAGATTAAATCAAAATGAATAAAATACCTAGGAATCCAACATACAAGGGATGTGAAGGACCTCTTCAAGGAGAACTACAAACTTCTGCTCAATGAAATAAAAGAGGACACAAAACAAATGGAAGAACATTCCATGCTCATGGACAGGAAGAATCAATATTGTGAAAATGGCCATACTGCCCTAAGTAATTTACAGATTCAGTGCCATCCCCATCAAGCTACCAATGACTTTCCTCACAGAATTGGAAAAAAACTACTTTAAAATTCATATGGAACCAAAAAAAGAGCCCGCATTGCCAAGCCAATCCTAAACAAAAAGAACAAAGCTGGAGGTATCACACTACCTGACTTCAAACTGTACTACAGGGCTACAGTAACGAAAACAGCATGATACTGGTACCAAAACAGATATATAGACCAATGGAACAGAACAGAGGCCTCAGAATTAACACCACATGTCTACAACCATCTGATCATTGACAAACCTGAGAAAAACAAGAAATAGGAAAAGGATTCTCTATTTAATAAATTGTGTTGGGAAAACTGGCTAGCCATATGTAGAAAACTGAAACTGGATCCCTTCCTTACACCTTATACAAAAATTAATTCAAGATGGATTAAAGACTTAAATATTAGACCTAAAACCATAAAAACCCTTGGAGAAAACCTAGGCAATACCATTCAGGCCATAGCGCCCTAAGTAATTTACAGATTACTGTAAATTGCCCTTGCATGGGCAAGGACTTCATGACTAAAACACCAAAGCAATTGTAACAAAAGCCAACATAGACAAATGGGATCTAATTAAACTAAAGAGCTTCTGCATGGCAAAAGAAACTACCATCAGAGTGAACAGGCAACGTACAGTATGGGAGAAAATTTTTGCAATCTACCCATCTGACAAAAGGCTAATATCCAGAATCTACAAAGAACTCAAACAAATTTACAAGAAAAAAACAAACAAACAACCCCAACAAAAAGTGGGCCGAGGATGTGAACAGACATTTCTCAAAAGAAGACATTTATGCAGCCAACAGAGACATGAAAAAATACGCTTCATCACTGGTCATCAGAGAAATGCAAATCAAAACCACAATGAGATACCATCTCATGCCAGTTAGAAGGGTGATCATTAAGAAGTCAGGAAACAGCAGATGCTGGAGAGGATGTGGAGAAATAGGAACACATTTATACTGTTGGTGGAAGTGTAAATTAGTTCAACCATTGTGGAAGACAGTGTGGTGATTCCTCAAGGATCTAGAACTAGAAATACCATTTGACCCAGCGATCCCATTACTGGGTATATACCCAAAGAATTATAAATCATGCTACTATGAAGACACATGCACACATATGTTTATTGTAGCACTATTCCCAATAGCAAGACTTGGAACCAACCCAAATGTCCATCAATAATAGACTGGATTAAGACAATATGGCACAAATACACCATGGAATACTATGCAGCCATGAAAAAGGATGAGTTCATGTCCTTTGCAGGGACATGGATGAAGATGGAAACCATCATCCTCAGTAACCTATCACAAGGACAGGAAACCAAACACCACATGTTCTCACTCATAGGTGGGAACTGAACAATGAAAACAATTGGACACAGGGTGGGGAACATCACACACTGGGGTCTGTAGGCGGGTGGGGAGTTATGGGAGGGATAGCATTAGGAGAAATACCTAATGTAAATGATGAATTGATGGGTACAGCAAACCAACATAAAACATGTATCCCTATGTATCAAACCTGCACATTGTGCACATGTACCCTAGAACTTAAAATATAATTTTAAAAAATTCTATTTTGAGACTCATACCAATTGTCCTCGTTCTGCACACATTTCTAGAGACAGCAAGCCAGTGGTGCCCACAGCAATGTCTAGCATGCAGTATCTGTTCTATTGTTCATGAAAATTGTCTCACATGGTCTAGCAGTGGGCAGCAGCAATTGGGTATTGACATCATTTCCCTGAGTCTTGTTTAACAGACTCCTTAATAATTCATTTTCCCACTATTAAATATAAATTTTGAGGATATGTAGATAATTGACTTATGATAATTGCTATTAAGAAACCTTGAGGACATGTTAGAAATCACAAAGACCAGGATATTTTGCAAATATTCTGCTTCACCAATAGAAGCTAGGTTATCCTGAAACATCTCTTATAAAGTATGCTTCCCAAGATGTTCCCAGGAGTCACAGGACTAGTCAATGCCAGTAAATGCAGGACAGATTTCACACTCAGCACAAGTACCTGATATTTGAGGAAACTAAAGATGCCAGCACACCCTAGCAGAACCCTCTCCCCACTGAATCACAGAATTGTGTAATCTACCTCCACAGAGAACAGGCAGAACCTAGACTTGCTTCTAATCCATATGGTATGTCATAGGTTATGAGGTGTCTTTCCAATGATTGTATTGTATTCTATAGGCCTCTGTCACAACAGACTGGAAAGACACACTCTATGAAATCTTCGGCTGGCCTTGAACAAGCAAACAGCCATGTGGGCATTTCCTGTGTGAGCATCACATGGCAGGGAATTGTCCACAGCTTCTAGGACCTGAGAGCAGCCTTGAGCCAAGAGTCAGTTAGAAACTGAAGCCCTGAGTCATAGAGGCACTAAGGAATGAGTTCTGCAACTACCTGAAAGAACTCTGAAGTGTCTGTGTTCTCAGGGAGTCTCAGGGGAGAATGAAGCCCAGTCTACGCTGCAGCACAGTCTTGTGAAACCCAATGCGAAGGACAAAGCAAAGCCATGTGCTGACTGCTGACTCAAAAATTGAGAGATGATAAAAGGGGATAGTCTTAAGCTGATAAATTTGTGGTAATTTGTTACATGGCCATAACAAACTTAACATACATTTTAAGAACAAATAGTAGACCTAAGAGCAGCCATGCCACTGACATTGACTGTAGATGGGCATAGGTTTATTCTCATTGTGACCTTAGGGTTTTCTTTTTTTTTTTTTTTTTTTTGAGACGGAGTCTGGGTCTGTCGCCCAGGCTGGAGTGCAGTGGCCGGATCTCAGCTCACTGCAAGCTCCGCCTCCCGGGTTTAAGCCATTCTCCTGCCCCAGCCTCCGGAGTAGCTGGGACTACAGGCGCCCACCACCTCGCCCGGCTAGTTTTTTGTACTTTTTTTTAGTAGAGACGGGGTTTCACCGTGTTAGCCAGGATGGTCTCGATCTCCTGACCTCGTGATCCGCGGTTTTCAAGCACTGCGAGAGAGATGAAAGCTTTGATGTGCGAGCCCTTTCCAACATTCCAATTGTGTCGCATCTGCTATATCCTAATGGCCTGAGCAAGACACATGGGCAAAACACCTGCATCTATTTCGAATGAGGCCAACCAAGCACGAGTGCAGGGAAGGGATTTATTGTGGCTAATTGTGCAAGTAGTTTATCCATAAATTTTTATCATCATTTGCTGATAAATACTCTGAGAAAAATAAACCTCTCTAAAAGGCTTAAAGTTTTTAGGTTGTAGCTTAATTCATTTTAGTGTTCTGCTTTATATCCAAGTACAAATAACTGAGAATCCCTTCAAATTATTATTTGCATGATGGTTTATTTTCCCCATATCTTTACAGGTAATTTTGGTCCTATAATGTGCTAGCCAATTTTACTGTGCAGAGCTGACTATTTGCACAATGTGGCTGACACACCATTGTACCTTGAATGTGGACCTTGACTGGTGATGATCTATGAGAATCCACTTCTCAAAAGAATGTATTTCTCACCCCTTTGATCTTTATCCTGTCTGAATCCACAAACTTCTCTATTGTTCCGTGACTAATCCATATCTTGTCTCTATTAATTCACTCTTGCCAGAAGTGACTAAGAGCACCTAGCGCATAAATAATAAATACATCCAGTTGTGAAAATTAAAATTAGTTAAAAACATGGGGACATTATAGAAAAAAATGTATAACTATCTTACATGCAAAGAAAATGAAGTCTTTGTATTTTGCAACGAAACAGTGCGAAAGCTGTGTCTGCAGTTTCCAGCACCAAGGTGGGCCCCTCCCTTTCCTGTGACTGAGTACATTGCCTTTCTCACACCTGCAGGCATCCAGGGAAGTGATTGGATGGGCTGAGCTGAGCTGCACTGTTGGGCTACCCTGGGGAGATCTTGGTTATATAAGATGCATTTCAGAGGATAACAATAACTGCTAACAGCAATAAATGACAGCAGTTCAGCATCTTCATTAACAACTGTCTTTGTAGAATTTCTCTGAAACAACCCACAAAGAATAGACTTGAACCCCAGAGTTGATCTGGGAACAAATCTAACAGAGGTTAGGGAATAGGACCCATCTCCCTGACCCATGTAAAGTGATACCAAATGTTGTCCAACCTGCACATCAAACCAGCTTCCAGATAGGTTAAAGAAGTCACATCAGACCATCCAGTCACAACTGAACCACAGGGTAACTGCAGACACATGAGCGGACTCAGCAGAGATCAGTAGAGCCAGCCCAGAATTGAAGAACCATAGAGCTGACCCTCAGAATTATAAAGAGCTATACAGTTAGCCCTCTATCCATGGGACCTGCACCCATGGATTCAACGAATCCAGGTTCAAAAATATTTAGAAAAAATGTCCACAAAATTCCAAAAAGCAAAACTTGACTTTGCCATGTGCTGATTACCACTTGGATGAATCCACACAAATTAAGTCATGTATAGACATCGTACTAGGTATTATAAGTAGGCTAGAGATGGTGTGAAGGGTACAGGGGGATATGTGTAGGTTATACACAAATATTGTATATTTTACAAAAAGGTTTTGAGTCTCCAAAAATTAGAATATCTGCAGGGTGTCCTTGAAACTATTTCTCATGGATACTGAGGGAGGACTGTACATGCTCGTTTTATGCATTTTGTTTGGAGCTGGTTTGTTTTCCAAGAAGAGCTAACTAATACAACCTGTTTTTGTGAACAGGAGGCAATAGAGTTAAGTGACAGTGTAGTCCCATTTATTGCAATTTTTTGTGATTGCAAAGTCTATTTGCTTTTTTTAAAAAATAAAAAATAAAGATAAGAAAACTCATACCTGATTATCATGGACTTTGGATGTCTTCCTTATCTCCCCGGCAAATGCAAAATGCAGCTGAAGAAACAATTTCTTCCCTCTACTTCCTCTCATTCTTTCTGACTATGAAGAGCAGCACACTGCTATTCATACTTCTCATTACTCAGAATAATCCATGTTTTACATTCAGTGGGTTGTTTTCAATGTGTGTAGATCATGAGTGTTGATTACATCTTGGAGAGTTTCTTGCCCATTAACTTTTCATTCCTTCATTCATTCCTTCATTCATTCATTCAATAAAGTGTTAACTGAGCAACTATGCTGGACTAGGGATATATCTAGGCTGCACCCCTGAGAAAGTCACTGTCTAACTCTCCTTTACCTATATCTTTTCTGGTGAAAAAAGGCCATGTTTAATTAAAAATAAATCAACAAAAAGATTCTAGAAAACATTAAGGTCGTAAAGGAAAAAAATGACAAGGGAAGAGGAAGTGGTTAATGAGGAAATGGAGTCAGTTAGTTGGGGAGGGAGAGGCTACTTTTTCTGAGGAGGTGACTGACCTGGAGAATGAGAACAACTGACCTGAACAGAAGTTTCTGAAGGGCATAGAGGTTCATGACAATCAAGGCTCTTAGAAGGAACACAGTATGAACACGGGAAGGACAGAGAAAGGCACTATGAGAAGAGTGACTTAACCAAGGGAAAAAAGAGAAAGTCTGTGAGGAGGCAGGTCAGAGCCATATTCTCTCAGTGTCTTAAAGATCACCACATATAACTGGTGTGAAATTGAGGAAGCCTCCATTTTCTGTTTGGGGAGCAAATGCTTTCTAAGACATTCTGGGAATTTTTTAAAACAAAGTACCCCCATGGCTCTATTTATTCTTTAGCAGAGTAATGACTCTAGTTGGGCTGGGAAAAGCAGAAGAGATACTTATCTGGACAAAGTGAACCCTGGCATAAACTAGTCTTGCGGCAGTGAAGAGTACTGGAGACATAAGCAGATGATACCATATCTTTAAATCAATGTCAATTACACTCCTTGATCTGAGAAGAGTAATATTAGGAACAACCTGGAAGTTTTAGCCTTAATCTATTAGATAGATTCGGATTTACTGATGTTAAACGTATTAGCAGTCAAGAAAATCAAGATAAAATGAAAGGAGTTTGTTATTTTTGCTTAGTTCTAGATTGAGATGCCAATGAACATGCAGATTAAGTGGCATGTTTGCAAGTGAGTGGAGTGTAAGCTCAGAGGAAAGAAAATACACATAGGTATTCAGCAGTGCTTACAGGGTAATTAATGGTATTAAACCCTCATGTATGCATATGCATCTGCACATATTTGTGCATGTGTATGCACGTATATGAACATATACATATGAGTATTTTTCAAAAAATAAAAGGGGTAAAATCAATAATCTCAGCTTCCACCTTATGCAACTATATAAAGACGAGCAATTTACATCTGAGGTAGAATATGAGGAAAATTAATAAATATTAGTGCAGAAATCCATAAAACTGCGAACAGAAAAAGCGACACTAAACACCAAGCAAACCAAAGGCTGGTTCTTTGGAAAGAACAATGCTGTTTAGTTCCCATATATTTGAAAATTTGGGGGTTACAGTTTCAATACTGATTTCTAGTTTGATCCCTCCGTGGTCAGAGCACACATTTACTATGATTTTAATTATTGCAAACGTGTTGAGAGATTATGTGGGCAGAATATGTCCTATCTTGGTATTTGTTCTGTAGGCACTTGCAAGAAAAATATGTGCATTTCTATTGTTATGGGTCATTCTATAAATGTCAGTTAGATACCTTGGGTTGGTGATATTGTTGAGTTCTTCTATATCCTTGCCGATTGTTTGTTGAATTGTCCTATTAAAAATTAAGACGGAGTTTTGAAGTCTCCAAGTGTAATTTTTTTGTTAGTGTCTGCCACATGTACTACATTGCTCTCTTGTTTGGTGTCTACGCACTTAGAACTGCTCTGTCTTCTTTCCAAAATGACTTTCTTCGTTATGTAATGTACCTTTCTGTCCCTGGTAACATCTTTGACTCTGTAGTCTACTTTATCTGATATTAGTATTTGCTACTGGTTCTTTCTATTAATATTTGCATAGTACACCATTTTCCTTCCTTTTATATTCAATCTACTTGTACTGTTAGAGCTGATGTGAGTGTCTTATAGATAACATAGAGTTGGGACATTTCTTTTTGATTCATCCATTGTTGTCTTTTTTAAAATTTCATACTTTACATATTTAATATATTGATAATTATTGAGTATTAATATTTAAGTCTGTACTCTACGTTTTTGCTGTATCTTTTTTTTGTTTCTCTTTTTGCTGCCTTCCTTTGGGTTACTTGAACACTTTTACAATTTCATTTTAATTTTACCAAATTTTGTGGTATCTCTTTTTTATAGTGATTTTTAAATTGGTTGTCATGGTATTTCCTTTATATGTATAGCTTCCCACAGTATGTTGACATCAATATATTACCATTTAAAATAAATACAGAATTTTACCTTTTTTATGTCATTTTTCCTCCCCATTGTAAATAGATTGTTTTTTAAAGTAATTTCTCTGCACATACTAGGAACAAAACAGTATTACAACTTTGATACACAACTATCACACATGATTTAGCAATGCATTATATCCATCTACCTTCTCATTTTTGTAGCCTTTTGTCCCTAACATTATTTAATATCCCCTCTTTATCCTTTGTTTTACCTTTCTGGGGCTTATTTTGGCTATGTTTAAAGGGGATCCACTAGCAGCAAATACTCTTAGTTTTTCTACAACTGAGGACTTCTCAACTTTTTCATTTCTAAATAATGCTTTTACTGGACGCAGAATTTTAGGGTAGCAGCTCTTTTCTTTAAATAGTAGAAAATGTGTCATAATTGACACCAGATAACAAGGTGGAAATATTTC
Organism: Chlorocebus sabaeus; assembly: GCF_047675955.1. Classification (NCBI taxonomy): domain Eukaryota; kingdom Metazoa; phylum Chordata; class Mammalia; order Primates; family Cercopithecidae; genus Chlorocebus; species Chlorocebus sabaeus. The sequence continues at coordinate 90,779,393 of NC_132917.1, read as the reverse complement.
CAAGAACAGAGGACAACCATGCTCTCAGTGAGGTGAAAGATGTCTCTTCCCCTTGCATTAGTTTCCAAGATTTCTGTTTAAATTGTCATAGTCTTATTGATTTCACATGACATATATGTATTACCCTGTAGTTCTGGAGGTCAGAAGTCTCACAGAGCTAATGTTAAGGTGTCAGTAGGGCTGTAATCTTTCACGCGTGTCTGTGTGAAGAGACCAAATGGGCTTTGTGTGAGAAATAAAGCTTTTTAATCACCTGGGTGCAGGTGGACTGAGTACAAAAAAGGAGTCAGCAAAGGGAGATAGGGGTGGGGTAGTTTTATAGGATTTGGGTAGGTAGTGGAAAATTACAGTTAAAGGGCATTATTCTTTTGTGGGCAGGGTTGGGGGCCACAAGGTGTTCGGTGGGGAGCTCCTGAGATTCATTGTCCAGGAGAAGGAATGTCACAAGGTTAATTGATCAGTTAGGGTGGGGCAGGAACAAACCACAACGGTGAAATATCATCAGTTAAGACAGGAACTGGCCATTTTCACTTCTTTTGTGGTTCTTCAGTTGCTTCAGGCCATCTGGATGTATACGGGCAGGTCACAGGGGATATGATGACTTAACTTGAGCTCATAGGCCTGACATTTCTGTCTTCTTATATTAATAAGAAAAACAAAATAGTGGTGAAGTGTTGGGGTGGTGAAAATTTTGGGGGGTGGTATGGAGAGATAATGGGTGTTTTTTCTCAGGGCTGCTTCAAGTGGGATTAGGGGTGGTGTTGGAACCTAGAGTGGGAAATATTAAACTGAAAAAAGATTTGGGGGTAAAGAGTGATATTGTGGGGTTGTTAGAAGGACCATTTGTCATATAGAATGATTGGTGACAGCCTGGATGTGGTTTTGTATGAATTGAAAAATTAAACAGAAGATACAAGGTCCAAATAAAAGAAGTAGAAAAACAGGTATTAAAGGACTAAGAATTGGGAGGACCCAGGACATCCAATTAGAGCATGCCCAAGGAGGTTCAGCGTAATTATTTGCTTGGTTGGTGAGTTTTGGGGTTCTATCCTTGAGTTTTTTAATGCTGTCATATACCAGGACAGAATGATTTAGGAAAAAGCAACACTCTTCCTTTAAAAATATACAGAGTCCTCCTTTTTCATCAGTTAGTAAATCGAGGCTTTGGCAGTTTTGGAGGACAACCACAACTAAAGAGTGAACCTGGGCCTGAAGGACTGATAAAGTTTGTGATATGTCTGTGATGCTAGCAGAGAAGTTATTAGAGAGGCTACAAAAAGTCGTGATAGAGGTTGAAATGCCCGCTATTCCAGTTCTGAGAGCAATAGTGGAGGCAAAAGTCCTAAACTGACAGCCAAGGGAATTAGTGGAATAACCCTTTTTTGTCATGTTGGTTTCATGAGGGGAACAGGAAGTTGTTTGTTCCCATTTGCAAATTGAATTTTGGGAGAAGGAAAAGTAGTGTGCATGTGCCAGTCCAATTAGCATGTAGACACATATAGGTAGAGTATCCACAAAGGAAGAAGAGACCTTGTGCAAGGCAAAACTGAAACTGCAAAGTGAAAAGATGAAAAGGAGTACTAAAAGAGGTGTCTTGTACCAGACTCCTAGGGATCCAGCTAGCGTGGTAGCCATCAGAGGTTGTAGTGGGGACTGATGGGGTAACTGCTTAGAGGGGAAAGTTCGATTTGCATGGTGTATGAGAAAGTGTTGAGTGTCTATGAGCAACCTTTCACTGTTATTTATGGGTCTGACTAGAAGCAAATAAGAAGAGGTCCTGGGAGGAGTGTCTGAAGAGCAAGGGGAAGGAAGCCAAGGATGGAGTGAAATACAGGGTAAATGTCTTCCTAAGCAATAATAACTGCTAATGTTTTTAAGTTTGTCAGTATTGATAGAGGGTTTATCTGTAACAGGGAGCTGGAAAGCCCCAATTGTTTGAGTGATGTGTGTAGTTGGGCTTTGAAGATGAAGAGTGAAGGAACATTGAGAAGGTGAAAAGTTACCCAGCGGAATTCCAGTGGGTATTCACCGAGAGATGCATAAAGGAGTAGCCACAGGAATAGTAGCTTGTGTTGTGAGGGGTCCAAACACTGGGGGAGTAGAGATGATATAAGGAGAAAAGTTTTTTAAGGAAGTTTTTAAAGAAGGGTGGCAGCTTACTGATGTGGAATGTCTGAGGAGGTCTTGCTATACCTGTCTAGAAAGTAAATAAGTTCTTCAGGAGGGTAAAGGTGATGGCTGTAAAAGGAAGTTCGGAGGTGTTTGGAAATAGGAGATGTTACCCAGTCGGTATGAAAGGCAGGGACAGCTGTATAGGCGCAGGAAGAAAGGAAAATGCAAAGCCAGCAATTGCTCGCTAAGGAGGGATTAGAAATGGCTAGGAGAGAGTGAGTAAGACTGATAGTGTAGTGGCGATAGCTGGAGAGAGGGAGAGGATAGCATAAGAATGGGAAGGAGAATAAGAGTGAGTATAAAAGTAAAGAATAGGACTTCATCAGGGTGGAAGTATTTTTTTGATCAGTATTTATTTGCTGCCAGCAAAGATCATCTATCCACTCCAAGAGGGAGTCAAGAGTGGCAGTTTGGCGATAGGACCAGGAGATATCAGCTGTGATGGTTTGGAGAAACAATGTAAACCGATAGCGTAAACAAGAGCAGGGCACTTATGAGTAGTTGAGAATGGTGACTAGAAGTATGACTAGACAGAAGATAGTAGGGATGACAAGTTTTTGGGGCGCAGTCCAAGTAGTGGGGTTGACTGTGTAAAGCCCTGTTGCAAAAAGTAGGGTAAGGATGAATAGACCTAATAGAATAAAGGGACATATTAGGCTCATAAGGGTTATTACTGTTTTTCAGAAATGTGAGTGAGTTTAAGGGAAGTAGGGGAGAGTACTTGCGACTTCCAGGAGAAAAAGGAAAGATCAGGCTTGCTGTCCAATGGACATAGCTTTATTCAGGAATGGTGAAACCAATGGGGAGGGTCTTTCAGACAGACAGCAGTTGGGGTGCTATAGATGACTAGGTAGGGTTCAGTCCATCGAGGCTGTAGAGCTTGAGGGGTCAGACTCTTAACAAGAACTGATTGTCCAGCTAGGGTGTCTTCATATGGTTGGGAATCTGGGGGAGGCAAGAAAAGATTAGCAGCCTGGTGAATTTCCTGTCTAGCTTGCTGGAGGACTGCAAGATAGTTGCCCAGAGGGCTGGTGTCTGGGATGAGGTTGGGGCCAAGCAAGAAAGTGAGTCCATATACAAGTTCAAATTGACTGTACCCTGTAGCATATTGAGAGCAGGCTCTACTTCTGAGAAGGGCAAGTGATAGAAGTATTGTACAGTCCTTTTTAAGTTGGAAGTTGAGCTTGGTGAGGTGTGTTTTTAAAAGACCATTAATTCTTTCTACCTTTTCCAAAGACTGAGGATGGTAGGGGGTATGAAGTTTCCACTGAATATCAAGAGCCTGAGAGACAGCTTGGGTGATGTGACTAATAAAAGCCGAACCACCATCAGATTGAATAGAAGTAGGGAGGCCAAATCAGGGAATTATGTCTGCTGGAAGGGAAGAAATGACTGCAGTAGCCTTTTCAGAGATAGTGGGAAAGGCCTTGACCCATTCGGTGAAGCTGTCGATCCAAACTAGGAGATATTTAAATTTAGAGACACAGGGCATATGAGTGAAGTCAATCTGCTGATCTTGTATTGGAGTAAATACACGAGCCTGATGCATAGGAAAAGGAGGAGGCCTGAGAAAGCCTTGGAGGCTGGTGGCATGGTAGACACAGCATTGAGAGGTGATGGTCTTAAGGATGGATTTCCATGAGGAGAAGTAGATGGGGGGCTGCAGGAGGCAAGCTAGAGGCTTGTATCCCATGTGAAAGTAGTCATGCAGGGAAGAAAGCATGGACTGAGCTTGTGAGGCAGGAAGAATGAATTTTCCATGATTTAAGAGCCACTGACCCTGAGTTGGAAAAGACTGGTATAGCAGGTTTTCAGAAGAGTAGGTGGGAGTGATAAATAAGGAAGAAAAATACTAGCTCTCTGGAGTGGGAGCTGGAATATTAGCGGGTGAGGAGGCATTGGCTATTTCTTTTGCTGTCCTTTCGGCATAGGCATGCCATTTTGCAATAAGATGTGTAGGTTTCTGGTGTCCTTTACAATGAATGACTCCACGCTTGGCCAGCAGGAGAGCAGCCTCAAGGAAGGCCTTTATTAGGGAGGCATTGATAATGGAAGGGGTTTGTGCGGTAAGGGAGCCTCTCTCAGCCCCGATGGCAGCATGGTTATGGAGGATGTGGAAAGCATATTTGGAGTCAGTATAAATGTTAATGTGCATCCCCTTAGTGAGAGAGAGCACACGAGTTAAAGCAATCAGTTTGACTTGTTGGGAAATGATGGAAGGAGGAAGCGCAGCAGCTTCGATAACAGAGGTGTGGAACATAACAGTATATCCAACTTTGGCTGATGAAAATTTATTGGATAGTCTGAATTTTGAATTGGAAGAATAGAAATATGAGGAAAGGGGGAAGATGCTATGTGTATCAGGGAAATACAGTAATGTGGTTCAGGACTTGTGTTGGGTACTAAGTGAGAAGCTGGGTTGAAATCGTGACCATGACCAATAGCTACTGTTGAAGTTTCAATAAAGAATGAATAGAACTGGAGGAGTTGAGGAGCAGACAGTAAGTGTGAAAGGTGTGAGGAGGATATTAACACTTGAAGGTTGTGAGAACTGTAGAGGGTAAGAGGAGCATAGCTTGTGATTTTGAGGGCTTCCAGAAGTATTACAGCAGCAGCTGCCACCACATGCAAATATGAGGGCCATGCTAGAATTGTGAGGTCAAATTGTTTTGATAGAAAGACAACAGGCCATGGGCCTGGCTCCTGTGTGAGGACTCCAGCAGCACAGCCTTGTATTTCAGCTGTGTGTAAGGGAAAAGGAAGGGATGAGTCGGGGAGTGCTAGTGTGGGAGCTGTCTCCAGGGCCTTTTTGAGAAAGCAAAAAGAAGAATGGGGAAACAATTTAGGGTCTATGGTATCAGTTAAGTTACCTTTTGTGAGCTTGTAAAGTGGTTTGGTTAGGATAGCAAAGCCTGGTATCCAGAGTTGGAAATATCCGACAATGCCTAAGAAGGAAAAGAGTTGTTGTTTGGTGGTGGGGATTGGGGTCCGGGAGATTAACCGAGCATGTTCTCCAGGAAGGGTGTGTATATGTTGATGGAGTATTATATCGAGAGGGGGAGAAATTTGTGCCTTGGAGGGGGATACTTGGTATCCCTTTGAATAGAGATGTTGAAGAAGCAGGATAGAGTCCTGTTGGGAAGATTGGTAAAATGAGTTGCAAAAAAGAAGATCATCAAAATATTGAATAAGGTGGGAGGCAGATAGGTGAAAAGAAAGCAGATCATGAGAAAGGGGCTGGCCAAGGTAGTGTGGGCTGTCCCTGAAGCATTGGGGCAGAACAGTCCAGGTGAGTTGTTGGGATTGGTGGGTGTCAGGGTCAGTCCAAGTAAAGGCAAAAAGAGACTAGGAGGAGGGATGCAACGGGGTAGTAAAGAAGATGTCTTTGAGGCTGATAACAGAATAGTGAGTTGTGAAAGGGGGTATTGAAGATAGCAGGGTGTACGTGTTTGGCACTGTAGGGTAGATGGGAAAGACAATTTGATTAATAAGGCAAAGAGCCTGAACCAACCTGTAAGATGTGTCTGGTTCCTGGATGGGTAGGATAGGGGAGTTGTAAGGAGAATTTGTAGGCTTTAAGAGGCCATGTTGTAACAGGTGGGTGATAACAGGCTCTAGTCTCTCAAAGCCTGTTGTAGAATGGGATACTGGTGTTGAGCTGGGTAACAGTGATTTTAACAGGATGTTAAGGGGTGCATGATCGGTCGCCAAGGAAGGAGTAGAATTATCCCATATTTGTAGATTAAGGCAGGGTGACACAAGGGGAGGATGCGCAGGAGGCTTTGAACTGAGGAAAAGGGTGGCAATGAGGTGTGGCTGTAGCCCAGGAATAGTTAGGGAAGTGGATAGTTTTGTTAAAATGTCTCGACCTAATAAGGAAACTGGGCAGGTGAGGATAACTGAAAAGGAGTGCATAAAAGAATGTTGTCCAAGTTCTCACCAGAGTTGGGGAGTTTTAAGAGGTGTAGAAGCCTGGTCATCAATACTCACAACAGTTATGGGGGAAAGGGAAACAAGTCCTTGAAAAGAAAGGAATGTGGAGTGGGTAGCCTCCATATTGATTAAGAAGGGGATGGACTTACCCTCTACTGTAAGAGTTACCCAAAGTGTCTGTGATGGTCCAGGAGGCTTCTGAGGTGATTGGGCAGTGTCAGTCTTCAGCCGCTAAGCTGAGAAGATGTGGGAAGGAGTCAGTCAGAGAACCTTGGGCCAGAGCTCCAGGAGCTCTGGGAGTGGCTGCCAGGCGAGTTGGACAGTCCAAATTCCAGTGGGGTCCCGCATAGATGGGACATGGCTTAGGAGAATCCTGGGCTGTGGGCATTCCTCGAACCAGTGGCCAGATTTCCAGCACTTGAAGTGAGATCCTGGGGGAGGAGGTCCTGGAGGAACACGGGCTGCTGCAGTTTAGGCATTTTGAAGTTCTCCTATGCTGGAAACGTGACTGGGGTTTCTTTCACAGTGGAGGCAAGTAATTGCAACTCAGAAATACATTGCCGCTTGGCTGCTTCTTCTCTATTATTGTACACCTGGAAGGCCAGGTTAATTAAGTCCTGTTGTGGCATTTAAGGGCCAGAATCTAATTTTTAGAGCTGTTTCTAATGTCAGGAGTGGATTGGATAATAAAATGCATACTGAGAATAAGACGACCTTCTGGAGCCTCTGGGTCTAGGGCAGTAAAACGTCTGACGGCTGTTGCTAAATGGGCCATGAACTGGGCTGGGTTTTTATATTTGATGAAGAAGAGCGTAAACGCTAACTGATTTGGGAGAGGTCAGATAAGGAAAAGGGAGCATTAACCTTGACTACACCTTCAGCTCCAGCCACCTCTCTAAGAGGAAACTGTTGGGCAGGTGGGGGAGAGCTAGTCGCAGAACAAAACTGTAAGCCAGACCGGCTGTGAGGAGGGGAGGTAATAGGAGGGTTATAGGGTGGGGTAGCAGAGGCTGAGGAAGAATTGGGACCTGGCTTAGCCTGGTGAGGGGCAGCCTGGGGAGGAGAGGAGAGGTCAGATGGGTCCGTAGAAAAGGAAGATTCAAAGGACTCAGAGTTTGGGTTGGAGGCTGAAGGAACAGACAGGAGAGAAAGAAGAAAAGTTTGGGACAAGTCACATTGTGAGTAGAGACTAGGGAGGGGCGATGTGTAGTAAAGAATGCCTGGACATAAGGCATCTCAGACCATTTGCCCATTTTTCAACAAAAATCGTCCAGGTCTTATAAGATGGAGAAATCAAAAGTGCCATTTTCTGGCCATTTGGAACCATTGTCAAGTTTGTATTGGGGCCTAGCAATATTGCAGAAGAAAATAAGGCATTTAGATTTTTAGATCAGGTAGGAGTTGAAGAGGTTTTAAATCCTTGAGAACACAGGCTAAGGGAGGAGGGGTTGCCCATAGTGAAGGAGATAAGTTTAAAGAGAAGGGGAGAGACACGGAGAAGGGGATGGTAAGCAGCCCTGGGCTGTAATGTGGGTGAGCAGCCAAAACAGGCATCCCCACAACTGACTTGCCAACAAGGGAATGTGGGTGAATGACCAAGGCAGGCATCCCTGCGGTGATCAGACACCAATGGAATGTGGGTGAATGATCAGGGCAAGCATCCTCGTGATGATCAGACACCAAGGGAAAACTGCCTTCCTGAGTCTGTGAATGGCGCCAGGGTTTTGGGCTTACCAACAAAATGTTTCTTCTTTGTCTCTACTACAGAGGAAAAAGAAGTGGAATTGGAAGGACAGGGAGATTGAAGGATAATGAGAGAGGTTGGAGAAGAGAGTGAAAAGACTGATTACTTGAATCAAAATTGGTGAGATGTTCCTTGGGCTGGTTCCTACCTGAGGATGTAGGTAGATCTCGTGATGAGTGAGGGCGAGGACAGTGGGCCGGTCTCCCTAAAGAGTCCCCCTGTCCCAGGTTTCAGCACAAAATGGTATGCATGTCCATGAGAAGAGACCACCAAACAGGCTTTGTATGAGCAATAAAGCTTTTTAATCACCTGGGTGCAGGCGGACTGAGTCCGAAAAAGGAGTCAGCAAAGGGAGATAGGGGTAGGGAAGTATTATAGGATTTGGGTAGGTAGTGGAAAATTACAGTTAGAGGAGGTTGTTGTCTTGCGGGCACAGGCGGGACACAGGAGGTCACAAGATGCTCGGTGGGGAGCTTCTGAGATTCATTGTCCAGGAGAAGGAATGTCACAAGGTTAACTGATCAGTTAGGGTGGGGCAGGAAGAAATCACAACTGTGGAATATCATCAGTTAAGGCAGGAATTGACTATTTTCACTTCTTTTGCGGTTCTTCGGTTGCTTCCGGCCATCTGGATGTATATGTGCAGGTCACAGGGGATATGATCGCTTAGCTTGGGCTCAGAGGCCTGACATAATCCTTCTGGAGGCTCCAGAGGAGTGAACTGGATCCTCTGCTTCTTATCTTCCAGGCACTCCCACATTTCTGGTTCCATGGACCCTTCTTTCCTTAAATCACATCCCTCCCCAGTGTCCCACCCCTCTCTGATTGCAAGCCTCCTCTTCTATTTAAAACCCTTGTGACAATATTGATTTAATCTTCATAACCAGGTTGCTTATTCTCAAACTCCCAGAAAACCAGGGTTCTTGGTCTCATGCCGGTTTGGATAAAATGACACTGACATATGTGGAGTGTTTTTAAGGAGAGAAAAGTTTAATATAGAAGAATGAAGGAAGATGAAAACAGCTCCCCTGTACAGAGAAAGAGGGACAGGGGATTGTAACAAAGAGAAAACTCCATGTGGGGCAGAAAAGTAGCTGCTTCTATGAGGAGGCTGGAGAAGGTGGTGTCTGATTTGCATAGGGCTCAAGGGACAGGTTTGACCAGGCATGTCATTCACGTAGCCTGTGGAAAACACTGGCCGTCCCATGGTAGTCTTTTTAACATGCAAATGCAGGTCACCATAATGTTCTACACACATGGGGATATATGGGGACAGCCATGTTGCCAGAAATATGTGGGAACAAGGAAGAAGACAGTGGGAATCACCATGTTTGGGTGAACCCAGTTTCTAATGGCTGGCATTTGCATAGTAAACCTCCCCGGCCTGGCTCCAAGAGCCAGGACTTTCCAGCTAGACAAGAAACATTTCTAGAGTGACTTTAAAAGAACAAAACCTTCCCAAGGACCACTTTTCCTCTCTATCTGCCTAAAATAATTTCGTCATAACTCCTGTATTATTTAGGTTCCAGAGACAAGGACATGGACATCTTTTGGGTGGAGACATTATTCATTCCACCAACAATAAACATATTCCCTAGAATTGTCCTTCCTAAAGTAAAATTTAAAAAATCATGAAGTATTTTTATTAATCAAGAGAACTGGACAAAATCTTAGACTCAGGTTCCTCTAATTTGGGAGTTTTATCTGCTAGGGTTTGCTCACTCCACTGTCTCTAATGTAGATTTATTGATGTGTAGATAGTTTTAGAGGATTTTTAAATTTTGTGACCCAATGTAAACAAAACACTATCTGAGACAGGTCTCAATCAATTTACAGGGTTATTTTTCCAAATATATGGCTTATGGCCTGTGACACAGCCTTAAGAGGTCCTGCAAACATGTGCCCAAAGTGGTTGGATTACACATTGGTTTTATGCGCTTTAGGGAGCACAGAAATTACTGCAAAGACATAAATCAATACATATCAGATATGCATTAGTTTGTCCTGGAAAGGTGGGAATTCTTGAAGAAGGGGCTTCCAGGTCATAGGTGAAGTCAAAGCTTTCCTGACTGGCTACTGATTGAAGAGTTAAACTCTCCCTAAAGAGTAGAATTCACCATAAAAAATGCTTGAGTTTAGAAAACGGGGGTTCTTGTCATGTAGATGAATCCTATGGGTAGCAAATAAAGTAGACAGTGAATGTTGCTTATTAGACCTTTAAAAACATGTCAGACTCTTTGGAAAAGACTTAGTAAGGGGAGGAGATTCCATATAGAATGCAAATTTCCCCCACAACAGGCAGCTTAGCAGGGCCACTTCAGAATATGTCAAAGAAATGTTTTTAGGGTAAAATATTTTTATTTTCTTCAGGGCCTATTGTCTGTCACATTGGACTATAATATCTTATTGCTACAAAGTATCTGTTTTGTCAGTTGAAAGATCTCTATTGTAATGATAATGCTGGTCAGTTGTGTCTGAACTCCAAAGGGAGGAGAGTATAATGAGGCACATCTAAACCCACCTGCCAGTCATGGCCTAACCTAGTTTTTCAAATTTCTTTGAAGTTCTCTCTGCCAAAAGAGGAGTCCATTCAGCTGGTTGGTGGCCTACAACTTAATTTTTTGTTTTAGCACATAGAAAAACAAAATCACTGCACAAATTCAATCTAAAATAGATTGGTAAAGACAAATTAAGCGCTTCCTGAATATTCCTAGATGTCAAAGAAAAAGAAATTATTATAATTCAGATGAGAAATACCCTTCATACAAAAGATTAATGCTTTTTTTTACTATTTTGGTTTGGGTCCACCAGCAATGAGGATTCCTGTTTAGGCAGCAAATTTACACTGGGAGGGAAGGAGGAAAGTGAGGAAGGGAACAGAAAATGAATGGTAAAAGACACATCAACAACCCACCTGACTCAGGATAACTGAAGATCAACCACATGTGGAAACATGGACTAAATTCCTCTGGGCTGTTCCACCTGAGAGATGACGAAGCTGGGGTATGTGTACACCTTATCCTGTCCTCACTGATTGTGAGCTGTCTCTCTTGTTCTCTTTCAAGCTGCTATAACAGATTCCTTGTCACTGTGTAATTCATAAGGAGCACATATTTATTTTCTCACACATCTGGAGAATGGGGAAATTTAAGATCAAGGCATGGGCAGGTTAAGGTCTGCTTTCTTTGCTTTCAAGATGATGCCTGGAGTTTTGGGTCCTTCAAAGGAAGGAAGGTCGTGTCTTAACATCACAGAGGAGCAGCAGAGAGAGAGAGACAGATCCTAGCCCTATAATCCCTGTTTATAGTGGTATTAATGTATTCCACTAGAGGGCTCCACCCTGATGACCTAAAAAAATCCCAATAAGCCCCATATGGCAATACCATTACACTGAGAATTAACTTTACAACAGATGGATTCTGGAGGACACAGTGAAATCACAGAACTTTCCTAATAAGGGAGGAGACCGGAGACCACCCCTCATATCATCTTATGCCCAATTTCTGCCTCCAAAGAAAGAAGTAGTAAACACTAAAAGGCAGAAATGAAATCCACAGGCAGACAGCCCAGCATGGCACCCTGGGCCTGGTAGTTAAAGATCAATCCCTGACCTAATTGGTTTTGTTATCTCTAGATTACAGACATTCTATAGAAATGCACTGTGAAAATCCCTATCTTGTTTTGTTGCAATCTAATTACCGGTGCATGCAGTCCCCAGTCACATATCCCCTGCTTGCTCAATCAAGCATGACCTTCTTACATGCACCCTCCTTATAGTTGTGAGCCCTTAAAGGGACAGGAATTGCTCACTCGGGGAGCTTGGCTCTTGAGACAGAAGTCTTGCCGATGCCCCCCGCCGAATAAACCCCTTCTTTCTTTAACTCAGTGTCTGAGGAGTTTTCTCTGCGGCTCGTCCTGCCACACTGAGAGATACTCATTCTAGGCCATTTGGTCTACAATGCATGCAGGCAGCATTCTCTGCCCAAGACCATAAGGAACATAAGACATGTATATTGCCATTGGAAGTGAGTAGAGGTACAGCAAAGGGAAAGCCCTGGACTACAGATGGGGACTTCTACATTCATCCTGGTACAGTTAACCCTTGAATAACTTGGGTTTGAAATTTGCAGATCCACTTATATTTTCTTCTGTGTGTGTCACCTATGAGCAAGCACTTAATACATAGAAAATATATTTTCTCATTTTTATAGTTTTCTTAATAACATTTTTTTCTTTAGCATACTTTAATTGAAATAATAGACTATATGATATAAATAACTTTAAAAAAGTGTTAATCAACTATTTATTTTATCACTATGGCCAGCAATCAAAAGTAAGCTATTAGTACTTAAGCTAGAAATGCAAAAGTTTACACAGGTTTTCATCTGCACCAGTGCTCAGTGCCCCAACCTCCACATTGTTCAGGGGTCAACTGCCCTTTCAGTCTGTAGCGGCATCTCTCTTGAACAGCATCTTGGCAGGTGGGTTGCAAGTAAAGGAATCCGATAAATAACATCTCAAACTGTGCTGCATTGGTATGACGATTATGTAAAACCAAAGGCATTTAGAAAGCAGCAAATGCACTAAAAGGCTCTTCCTAAACATCCGTTATCTGCCTAAAAGGAGATTCTTCAGAAGGAAACGAATTGTCACGAAAATTCTTCCTGAGAATCTTTATATCAGGGAAGATTAATATCAAAGCGGAATCTAAAATAGAAGAGACTGGAAATTGATGCTTTATCTAGACAAGCTTTTATCTGTTCTTTTGAGGACACACTTCTGTTCTCATCTATTCTCTCCAGGTTGCCTACACTTCACAATTCCCTCTTCCCTAGAAAGGAAATATAAACAACTGGATCTCATTGAGTTACCTGGGTAATCACCCTGCTATGATATCCTGCTGCACTTCAAATGAATTTTGTTTGCCTTTTCTCTTATTAATCTTCCTTTTGTCAGTTTATTTTCAGCAAACATTTAGAGGACAAATGGAACTTTCTTGCTTTCTCCCAATATAAGCAAGTTCTCTTAAAATTCAGGCTGCTTACAAAGCAGCAGGAAGGTTTGTGCACAGGCTACAGCACTGTGATTTGGCTCCCGTAGTCAGGCATCAGTAAAATTTTGTACATCCCTAGGCTGTAGCCCACTGATGCCACTGCCACTGAGCCAGGCTGGGACATTTTGGGGCACATTAGAGATGTGAGATATATCAAGTGCAAATCCTTGTCCAATTACATCTGGATCCAACTGATTTCTCCATGTACAAAGGCAATTGCTTAATACAAGATTGAATGTCTCCTTCCTGAAGATGTTATCAAGGAGGCTGGTGTCTGGATCAGGATGATGTCCCCACTCACTGATAAAAAGTAAAAAAGGAAAGTGGTATTGATGGTGCATGGCAGGGACCTGCTTCATTCAGTGGTCACCTTCACTAAGAGAGATGAACTTTGGGAAATAATACTCAATGGCAGAAAAGAAGGTAGACTATGAAGGTGCCCAAAACAAGAATAAGGTGCAACTCATTTAGTCTGTGGGTATTATAGAGACCTGCACCTCTTGATAATGGTGGATCTGTGAGTGCTGCATGCATTGAGAAAACATGGTATCATCTCTGCATCTGTAGTAAATTGTCTGATCTCATACTGGTAAGGACAATGGCATTATACCATTACCTAATACTTACAAATACATGTAGCATCATGTCAATAAATTTTATTTTTAATTTTTTTACATAGGAACAATATTAAACCCAGAGAAATGTTGCATGTATATGACAAATACCCCCTTCCCTAACCAGAATCATATAAGAGTCTTTTGAAGACTTGAGAATTGTACCATCTAACATTTTACTATGGGTTTCCTACAAACTACTATATATATTCTCCTAAATAATCCCCATACACCAATGAAATACATTACTCCATCGACTCCTGAGGAATATTTCAAATTGTCAAAAATAAACCATAAAATGTTTCTCATAACAAAATAGTCCCTAGTAGAAACACATTCTCTGTGTACAAATTTGGGCTACCCTGGTCTTACCTGGGACACCTGGGGACACTGAGCTGGTGCTGAGTTACTGACATGAGCCAGCCCTGCAGCTGTGCCCAGCCTGCCCCGTCCCCTGCTCATTTGCATGTTCCCAGCACACATCCTCCTGCCCTGAAGATTTTTTAATAGGCTGGTCACACTTTGTGCAGGAGTCAGTCCCAGTCAGGACACAGCATGGACATGAGGGTCCCCGCTCAGCTCCTGGGGCTCCTGCTGCTCTGGCTCCCAGGTAAGGAAGGAGAACACTAGCAGTTTACTTAGCTCAGTGTGCTCACTACTGCTTTGCTATTCAGGGAAATTCTGTTACAACATGAATAATTGTGTGGACATCTGTTTTTATGTTTCCAATCTCAGGTGCCAGATGTGACATCCAGATGACCCAGTCTCCATCCTCCCTGTCTGCTTCTGTAGGAGACAGAGTCACCATCACTTGCCGAGCCAGTCAGGGCATTAGCAATGCTTTAGCCTGGTATCAGCAGAAACCAGGGAAAGTCCCTAAGCTCCTGATCTATGCTGCATCCAGTTTGGAAAGTGGGGTCCCATCAAGGTTCAGCGGCAGTGGATCTGGGACAGAATTCACTCTCACCATCAGCAGCCTGCAGCCTGAAGATTTTGCAACTTATTACTGTCAACAGGGTTATAGTACCCCTCCCACAGTGTTACATACCCGAACATAAACCCCCAGGGAAGCAGATGTGTGAGGCTGGGCTGCTCCAGCTGCTCCTCCTGATGCCTCCATGGGCTGAGAGTGTTCCTCAGATGCAGCCACACTCTGATGGTGTTGGTAGAGGGGGACATGAAGTCACCTCTGTACCCAAATTCTTTTCTCTTTCTCAGCCCCAACTACACAGACATAGCAATGCCTCTCCTGATTTACTAAAGACAGAGATCATGACATAACAATGCCTGGCTTTAATTAAACAATGCCTGATTTAATAAATACAGAGATCATGACACCTGAGGAGTCTAGTTTATGGCTTCAGTTGGAATTCATACAACACAGAAGAAGCCACTATAGATATTCTAGGCTGGAATTGTCTTAATAAAGAGAATTAGAGTAAACTACTAAAGTCTAAATAAAATGTACAGATAAATCTCTAAATTTAATGTTTTATTTGCAAAGAAATATTTGCCAAGTGGGGCATACAGGAAAATTCAGTGGTCTTCAATGTATTGAAAGAATGAAGAGAAAGTTAGCGTTTTATGAAAAAGGGAAAATATTACCTACGGCTCTTGGGGAAAGTTCATTGACACTAGTAAGGCTTGGGAGCTGGCAAGCTCAGGCTGGTGAGCAGTGGTGGACAAATCGAATCCTAGAATAATAACAAGTTATCTCAGATATTATGGATCAATTTGATTTCAGGTTACAAGAAGCCAAAGCAGTGAAGTTTGCAGAGAATTTTGTTTCTGAAATACCAGCGATTCAGTATAGATCCTGCTGCTCACCGCACAGAAAGCCAATCACTAAGACAGCAAGTATTGCCAACAAATAGGCTTTAATCAGGTGCTGCAGTCAAGGAGATGGGACACCGTTCGCAAATGTATCTCCCTGACCAACTAAAATTAGGGTTTATATAGCAGGGAAGAAATGTGGGAAAACGGGAATTAACGAGGGGTAAGGAAGATAATTTGGTCAATAGGAAGCAGGAGGTCAGTTAGGCAATCATATTGGGCAAGGGGTCTGATGTCTCACTGTCCCAATTCAGTGATATGTAAGTTTCAGCTCTTTGATAGTATCTGGGAGGCCTGTTCATTGGTTTACTGGCAGAAATTAAAAAAAAAAAAAAAAAAAAAAAAAAAAAAAAACCTCAGGTAAGACAGATGTAATTATCCTGAGTTTTCAGACTAGGGGTGTCAATTTCTATGTTTATTCAAAAAAACATAAACATTAGTTCCCTGGGATAATGGGGCCTATTTCAATTGCATTCTAAAAACAATATTTTGTACCCTGAGTTCCTTTCCCCTCTGGTTTCTTGGCTCTGTTGGGTATGACAAGAATGACCAAATTCCTAAGATTCATTTTCACACTACAACTTTTCAAAGCCAAGGAGATAGTAGTCATGAAAGCTGATATTAGAAGCAGGATTCTCTGGTGCTCCCTCAGAAAATAGAATGCATGTGCCCCTGAAGTATGGGCTGTTTAATCATGTGGTCCTCAGTCCTGTCTGGAAGCTTAGGGGTGGGGTGCTGATGCTCTCAGCTTCCTACAGCATCTTTCCAGGTGTTTCTCTAGTCCTCATCTCTGTCCCTGTGTCTGTCTTAGGTACCAATGGAGAATATTGAGTCATCCTTTTCTGACTTCCAAATCTTGTGGAAAGACTTCTTATTGGGCAACTCTATAAGAAACAAGAGAGGCAAAAAGGGATATTTATGTAAGTTAAAATGAGGCCCCTGTGAGGCCTCATGAGACCAAAGGTTCTTGGTCTCACACTGCTTTAGAAAAAATGCCACGGAAACACGTGGAGTGGTTTTAAGGAGAGAAAAGTTTAATACGCAAAAAGAAGGAAGAAGAAAACAGCTAAACAGCTCCCCCATACAGAGACAGAGGGACGGAGATGGAGAAAACTCCATGAGCAGTGGAAAAATGGCTGCTTATAGGAGGAGTCTGAATGAGGTGGTGTCTGATTTGCATAGGGCTCAGGGGATTGGTTTAACCAGGCATGGCATTCACATAGCCTGAGAAAAAACTAGCCCTCCCACCCTGGCCGTTTAATATGCAAATGCAGGGCACCATAATGTTCTACGCACATGGAGATATGTAGGGACAGCCATGTTGCCAGTCACATGTGGGGGCAAGGAAGAAGAAGGTGGGAATTGCCATGTTTGGGTGAACCCAGTTTCTCATGGCCTTTATTTGCATATCAAAGCTTGCCAGCCTGACTCTAAGAGTCAGGACTTTCCTACTAGAAAAGAAACATTTTTGGAGTTGCTTTAAAAGAAACAAAACCTTCCCAAGGACCCCCTTTCCTCTCTATCTGCCTAAAATAATTTCTTTATAACTCCTATTGAACTTGGGTTCCAGAGACGAGGACATGGACATCTTTTGGGCTGGGGACAGTATTCATTCCACCAAAAATTAATATATTTTTCAGACCTCTGAGCCCAAACTAAGCCATCATATCCCCTGTGACCTGCATGTACACATCCAGATGGCCTGAAGCAACTGAAGATACACAAAAGAAGTGAAAATAGCCTTAACTGATGAAATTCCACCATTGTGATTTGTTCCTTCCCCACCCTAACTGGTAGGATATAGTCTCCCCTGCCTTTAAGAAGGTACTTTATAATATTCTCCCCCACCCTTAAGAATGTACTTTGTATGGCTATCCCAAACCTGTAAGAACTAATGATAATCCCACCACCCTTTGCTGACTCCTTTTTCAAACTCAGCCCACCTGTACCCAGGTGAAATAAATAGCCTTGTTACTCACACAAAGCCTATTTTGTGGACTCTCTTCACACAGACACATGTGACAATATTCCCCCAAATCGTCCTTATCTGAAGTAAAATTTAAAAAATAACAAAGTTTTTTTATGAAGCAAGAGAGTCGGACAAAATCTAAGACTTACTCAGAGTCTAACTTGTGAGTCCTCTAACTTGTGAGTTTTAGCTATTAAGGTGTGCTCACTCCACTGTCTCTACTGTAGACTTTTGGATATGTAGGTAGTTTTAGAGCATTTTTAAATTTGATGACCCAGTGTAAACAAAACAGTATCTGAGACAGGTCTCAATCAATTTATAGGTTTATTTGCCAAAGATAAGGCTTATGGCCTGTGACACAGCCTTAGGAGATCCTGCAAACACGTGCCCAAGGTGGTTTAATTACACATTGGTTTTACACATTTTAAGGAGACGCAGAAATTACAGGCAAAGACACAAATCAACATACATAAGATATACATCAGTTTGTCCTGGAAAGGTGGGGTATCTTGAAGCAGGGGCTTCCTGGTCACAGGTGGATTCAAAGGTTTCCTGATTGGCAACTGACTGAAAGAGTTAAGCTCTGCCTAAGAGTTGAATTTATCATAAAGAAGTGCTTCAGTTTAGATAAGGGGGCCTGGACGCCAAAGTTCTTGTCATGTAGATGAATCCTATGGGTAGCAGACAAAGTAGATGGGGAGGGGCTTATCAGACCTTAGAAAAAAAATGTCAGATGCTTTGGGAAACAGTAAGGGGAGGAGATTCTCTGCAGAATACAAATTTTCCTGACAACAGGCAGCTTTGCAGGGCCACTTCAGACTAGGTCAAAGAAATATTTTCAGGGTAAAATATTTTGATTTTTTTCAGGGCCTATTATCTGTCATGTTGGAGTACGGTATCTTATTGCTACAAAGAGTCTGTTTCGTCAGTCCAAAGATCTCTGTTGTGATGATAATCCTGTCAGTTGTGTCTGAACTCCAAAGGGAGATGAGCATAATGAGGCACATCTAAATCCACCTGCCAGTCATAGCCTAACCTAGTTTTTCAGATTTCTTTGAAGATCTCTCTGCCAAAAAAGAAGTCCATTCACCTGGTTGGTGGCTTACAACTTAATTTTTGGTTTCAACACACAGAAAAACAAAATCACTTCACAAATTCAATGAAAAATAGATTGGTAAAAAAACAAAACAAACAAAAAAAAACTTAAGCACTTCCTGAATCTACATGTCAAAGAAAAATAAATTATTAGAATTCAGATGAGAAATATCCCTCATACAAAAGATCAGTGATTTTTTTTTTTTTTTTTTTTTTTTTTTTTAGTATCTTAGTTTGGCTCCAACAGCAATGAGGATTCCTGTTTAGGCAGCAAATTTACACTGGGAGGAAAGGAAGAAAGTGAGGAAGGGAACAGAAAATGAATGGTAAAAGACACATCAACAACCCACCTGACTCAGGAGAACTGAAGATCAACCACATATGGAAACATGGACTAAATTCCTCTTGGCTGTTCCACCTGAGAGATGAGGAAGCTGGAGTCTGTGTACACTTTTCACTCGCATCCATGTGAAGAGACCACCAAACAGGCTTTGTGTAAGCAATAAACCTTTTTAATCACCTAGGTGCAGGTGGGCTGAGTCCAAAAAGAGAGTCAGCAAAGGGTGGTGGATTGTCATTAGTTCTTACAGGTTTTGGGATAGGTGGTCAAATTAGGAACAATGTTTTGTGGGCAAGGGTGGATCTCACAAAGTATATTCTCAAGGGTGGGGAAAATTTCAAAGAACCTTCTTAAGGGTGGGGAGATTACAAAGTACATTGATCAGTTAGGGTGGGACAGAAATAAATTACAATGGTGGAATGTAATCAGTTAAGGCTATTTTCACCTCTTTTGTGGATCTTCAGTTGCTTCAGGTGATCTGGATGTATACATGCAGGTCACAGGGGATATGAGGACTTAGTTTGGGCTCAGAGGCCTGACATTCCTGTCTTCTTATATTAATAAGAAAAATAAAACAAAATAGTGGTGAAGTCTTGCGGTGGTGAAAAATTTTGGGGGTGGTATGGAGAGATAATGCCTGATGTTTCTCAGGGCTGCTTTGAGCAGGATTAAGGGCAGCGTGGGAACACAGAATGGAAGAGATTAAGCTGAAGGAAGATTTTGTGGTAAGGGGTGATATTGTGGGATTGTTAGAAGAAACATTTATCATATAGAATGGTTGATGACAACCTGGATACAGTTTTGGATGAACTGAAAAACAAAACAGAAGATACAAGATCCGAATAAAAGAAGGAGAAAAATAGGTATTAAAGGACTAAGAATTGGGAGGACCCAGGACATTCAATTAGAAAGTGCACAAGGGGGTTCAGCATAATAATTACTGGTTTGGTTAGAAAGTTTTTGGGCTTTCTCCTTGAGTTTTTTTATGTTGTCATACACCAGACCAGATTGGTTTAGGTAAAAACAACACTTCATTTAAGAATATACAGAGTCCTCCTTTTTCAGCAGTGAGTAAGTCAAGGCCTCGGCAGTTTTGGAGGACAACTGCAGCTAAAGAGTCAACTTGGGCCTGGAATACTGATAAAGTTTGTAATATGTCTGTGATGCTAGCAGAGAAGTCG
Organism: Chlorocebus sabaeus; assembly: GCF_047675955.1. Lineage (NCBI taxonomy): Eukaryota > Metazoa > Chordata > Mammalia > Primates > Cercopithecidae > Chlorocebus > Chlorocebus sabaeus. Next base: position 90,759,459 of record NC_132917.1, on the reverse strand, counting down.
TTTAGAGAGGCTACAGAAGGTTGTGACAGAGGGTGAAATGCCCGCTATTCCAGTAAGAGCAATAGTGGAAGCACAAAGTCCTAAACCGACAAGCAAGGGAATTTGTGGAATAACCCTTTTTTGTCGTGTCGGTGTCATAAGGGGAACAGGGAGCTCTTCAGTCCCATTTGCAAATTGAATTTGGGAGTAAGGAAAACTAGTGTGCACGTGCCAGTCCAATTAGCAGGTAGACACATGTAGGTAGAGGATCCACAGAGGAAGAAGAGACCTTATGTGAGGCAAAACTGGAGATGCAAAGTAAAAAGATGAGAAGGAGTGCTGAAAGGGGTGTCTTGTACCCAGACCCCTGGGAATCCAGCTAGCATGGTAGCCGTCAGAGGTTATAATGGGGACTGATGAGGTAACTGCATAGAGGGAGAGATTCAATTTTCATGGTGTATGAGAAAACGTTGAGTATCTACTAGCAAACTTTCACTGTTATTTTCGGGGCTGGGTATAAGTAAACAAGAAGAGGGCCTGGGAGAAGAGTCTGACAAGCAAAGGGAAGGTAGCCAAGAATGGAGTGAAATACAGTGAAATACAGGGTAAGTGTCTTCCTAAGCAATAATTACTGCTAATGTTTTTACGTTTGCCTGTGTTGATAGAGGGCTTATCTGTAATATGGAGCTGGAAGCCTCCAGTTTTTTCAGTGATGTGTGTAGATGGGCTTTGGAGATGAAGAGTAAAGGAACATCGAGAAGGTGAAAGGTTACCCAGGGGAATTCCAGTGGGTCTTTGCCGAGAGACACATAAAGGAGCAGCCACAGGAACAGTAGTTTATGTTGTGAGAGGTCCAAATATGGGGGGAGTAGAGTTGATATAAGGAGAAAGGTTTTTTAAGTAAATGTGGAGGAGGGTGGCAGCTTGCTGATGTGAAATGTCTAGGGAGGTCTTCCTGGACCTGTCTAGAAAGTAAATGAGTTCTTCAGGAGGGTAAAGGTGAGGGCTATTAAAGGAAGTTCAGAGGTGAAAGGAGATAGGAGATGTTGTCCAGTCTGCATGTAAGGCAGGGACAGCTATGTAGGCGCTGGAAGAAAGGGAAACGCAAAGCCAGAAGTTGTTTGCTAAGGAGGGATTAGAAATGGCTAGGAGAGAATGGGTAAGGTTGATGGTGTGGTGGAGATAGCTGGGGAGATGTAGAGGGTGGCAAGAGAATGGGAATGAGATTAAGAGTGAGTATAAAAGCAAAGAATAGAACTTCATCAGGGTGAAATTATTGGAGGATCCCCTGCCAGCAAAGATCGTCTATCCACTCTAAAAGGGAGTTAAGAGTGGCAGTTTGGGGATGGCACCAAGAGATATCAGCTGTGATGGCTTGAAGAAACAGTGTAAACGGCAGTGTAAACAAGACTAGGGCATTTGTAAGTAGTTGAGAATGGAGAATAGGAATATGACTAGATAGAAGATAGTACGGATGACTAGTTTTTGTGGCTCAGTCCAAGTAGTGTGGATGACTTCGTAAAGCCTTGTTGCAAAAAGTAGGGTAAGGACGAACAGACCTAACAGAATGAAGGGATGTATTAGGCTCATAAGGGTTATTACTGTTCTTCAGAAATACGAGTGAGTTTAAGGGAAGTAGGGGACAGTACTTGAGACTTCCAGGAGGAAGAGGAGGGATTAGGCTGGCTGTCTGATGGACACAGCTTTATTCTGGAACAGTGAACTTAGGGACTATGCATCAATATTTATACTGACCCCATATCCTGCACCACCATGCTGTTTTATGGGCTGAAATGTTTCCTCACTATGCAAAGGTCCTCCATCATCAATGCCTTTTTAATAAAAACCCTTCTCAAGGCTGATTTACTTCCAAAGGAAGCTGGAGTCATTCACTGCAAGGGCCATCAAAAAACATCAGATCCCATCGCTCAGAGCAGCGCTTGCACTGATAAGGTAGCTAAAGAAGCAGCTAGCATTCCAACTTCAGTCCCTCATGGCCAGTTTTTCTCCTTCTCATCAGTCACGCCCACCTACTCTCCCACTGAAACTTCCACCTATCAATCTCTTCCCACAAAAGTCAAATGGTTCCTGGACCAAGGAAAATATCTCCTTCCACTCTCACAGGCCCATTCTATTCTATCGCCATTTCATAACCTCTTCCATATAGGTTACAAGCCACTAGCCCGCCTCTTAGAACTTCTCATTTCCTTTCCATCGTGGAAATCTATCCTTAAGGAAATCACTTCTCAGTGTTGCATCAGCTATTCTACTACTTCTCAGGGATTGTTCAGGCCCCCTCCCTTCCCTACACATCAAGCTCGAGATTTGCCCCCGCCCAGGACTGGCAAATTGACTTTATTCCCAGGACTGGCAAATTGAGTTTACTCACATGCCTCGAGTCAGGAAACTAAAATACCTCTTGGTCTAGGTAGACACTTTCACTGGATGGGTAGAGGCCTTTCCCACAGGGTCTGAGAAGGCCACCGTGGTCATATCTCCTCTTTTGTCAGACATACTTCCTCAGTTTGGCCTTCTCACCTCTATACAGTCCAATAATGGACCAGCCTTTACTAGTCAAATCACCCAAGCAGTTTTTCAGGCTCTTAGTATTCAGTGGAACCTTCATATCCCTTACCGTCCTCAATCTTCAGGAAAGGTGGAACGGACTAATGGTCTTTTAAAGACACACCTCACTAAGCTCAGCCTCCAACTTAAAAAGGACTGGACTTTTACCTCTTGCAATCACCTGGGCGCAGGCAGGCTGAGTCCGAAAAGAGAGTCAGCAAAGGGTGGTGGATTATCATTAGTTCTTACAGGTTTTGGGATAGGTGGTCGAGTGAGGAGCAATGTTTTGTGGGCAGCGGGTGGATCTCACAAAGAACATTCTTAAGGGTGGGGAGAATTGCAAAGAACCTTCTTAAGGGTGAGGAGATTACAAAGTACATTGATCAGTTAGGGTGGGGCAGAAACAAATTACAATAGTGGAATGTCATCAGTTAAGGCTATTTTCACTTCTTTTGTGGATCTTCAGTTGCTTCAGGCGACCTGGATGTATACATGCAGGTCACAGGAGATATGATGGCTTAGCTTGGGCTGAGAGGCCTGACATACACATGATCCTGTCCTCACTGATTGTCAGGTGTCTCTCTTGTTCTTTTTCAAGCTGCTATAACAGATTCCTTGTCACTGTGTAATTCATAAAAACCAGAAATTTATTTTCTCACACTTCTAGAGAATGAGAAATGTAACATCAAGGCATGGGCAGGTTAATGTCAGCTTTCTCTGCTTTCAAGACGATGCCTGAATTCTTGAGTTCTTTAAAGGAGGGAAGACCATGTCTTAACATGACAGACAAGCAGAAGAGAGAGCGAGTGAGATCCCAGCCCCATAATCCCTGTTTATACTGGCATTAATGTATTCCACTAGAGGGCTCCACCCTCCTGACCTAAACACATCTCAATAGGCCCCACCAGGCAATACATTTACACTAGAATTATCTTTACCACAGATGGATTCTGGAGGACACAGTGAAACCACAGAACTTTCCTAAGAGATAAACATTCCAGGCCATCTGGCCAGCAATGCACACAGGCTGAGTTCTCTGCCCAAGATCATAAAGAACATAAGATATATATATATATATGGCCACTGGAAGTGAGCAGAGGTACAGCAAAGAGGAAAGCCCCAGATTACAGATGGGGACTGCTACATTCATCCTGGTTTAGTTAACCCTTGAATAATTTGAGTTTGAAATTTGCAGATCCACCTATATTTTCTTCTGTGTGTGTCATCTGTGAGCAAGCACTTAATAAGTAATAAATATATTTTCTCATTTTTACCATCTTATTAATAACATTTTTTCTTTAGTATACTTTATTAGAAGAGTAGAGTGTATAATATATCACTATTTATTTCATCACTAAGGCTTCTAGTCAAAAGTAAGCTACTAGTACTTAAGTTAGGGATGCAAAAATTCTATACAGGTTTTCAACTGCACCAGCCGTCAGTGCCACAACGTCCACGTTGTTCAGGGGTCAACTGCTCTTTCAGTCTGTACATGCATCTCTCGGGAACAGGATTCTGGCAGGTGGGTTGCAAGTAAAGGAATCCAGAAAATAACGTCTCAAACTATGCTGTGTTGGTATTATGATTATGTGAAACCAAAGGCATTTAGAAAGCAGCAAATGCACAAAAAGGCTTTTCCTAAATATCCCTTATCTGCTTAAAAGCAGATTATCCAGAAGGAAATCAATGGTCAAGAAAATTCTTCCTGGGAAATTTTATATCAGGGAAGATTAACGCAAAACAGGAATCAAAAATAGAAGAGTTTGGAAGTTGATGCTTTATCCAGACTGGCTATTACCTATTCTTTTGAGGATGTGCTTCCATTCTCGTCTTCTCTCCAGGTTGCCTACACTTCCCAATTCCCTCTTCGCTAGAAAGGAAATATGAACAACTGGATATCATTGAGTTATCTGGGTAATCACCCTGATATGATATCCCACTGCACTTTAAGTAAATTTTGTTTGCTTTTTCTCTTATTAATCTTTCTTTTGTCAGTTCATTTTCAGCAAACATTTAGAGGACAAATCGAACTTTCTTCCTTTCTCCCAATATCAGCAAGTTCCCTTAAAATTCAGGCTGCTTACAAAGCAGCTGGAAAGTTTGTGCACAGGCTACAGCACTGTGATTTGGCTCCCCTAGTCAAGCATCAGTAAAATTTTGTACAGCCTTAGGCTGTAGCCCACTAAAGCTGATATAGGTGGACCCACTTCACCTTCTACTGAGCCAGGCTGGGACGTTTGGGGCACATTAGAGATGTGAGATATAATGAGTGCAAATCCCTGTCCAGTTTCATATGAATCCAACTGATTTCCCCATGTACATAGGCAATTGCTTGATAAGGGATTCAGGGTCTCTTTTCTAAAAATGTTAATAGGGTTGCTGGCATCTGGTTCAGGATGATGTCCCCAATCACTGATGAAATGTAAAAGAGGAACGTGTCATTGATGGTGCATGGCAGGGACATGCTCCATGCCGTGGCCACCCTCATTAAGAGAGATGAACATTGGGAAATAATACTCAATGGCAGAAAAGAAGGTAGACTATGAAGGTGCCAAAATGAGAATAAGGTGCAGCCCATTTAGTCTCTGGGTACTATAGAGACCTGTAGGTCTTGATAATGGTGGATCTGTGAGTGCTGTGTGCGTTGAGAAAACATGGTATCATCTCTGTGTATCTGTAGTAAATTGCTTGATCTTATAGTGGTAAGAACAATGGCATAACACCATTACCTAATACTTAGAAATACATATATAGCATCATGTCAATAAATTTTATTTTTCATGTTTTTAGAAAAGAACAATATTAAAATCACAGAAATGTTGCAATTATAGGATAAAGTACCCACTTCCCTAATGAGAATCATATGACAGTCTTTTGAATACCTGAGAATCCTACCGTTTAACATTTTACTATGTATTTGCTACAAACAAGAATATTCTCCTAAACAATCCCCATACACCAATGAAATACATTACTCCATTGATTACTGAGGAATATTTCAAATTGTCAAAACAAAAAAAAAAAAACTAAAAAATGTTTCTCATAACAAACTAGTCCCCAGTAGAAACGCATTTGTTGCAGACAAATTTGTGCTACCCTGGTCTTACCTGGGACACCAGGGGACAGTGAGCTGGTGCTCAGTTACTGAGATGAGCCAGTTCTGCAGTTGTACCCGGCCTGCCCCGTCCCCTGCTCATTTGCATGTTCTCAGAGCACATCCTCCTGACCTGCAGACTTATTAATAGGCTGGACAGACTTCATGCAAGAGTCAGACCCAGTCAGGACACAGCATGGACATGAGGGTCCCTGCTCAGCTCCTGGGGCTCCTGCTGCTCTGGCTCCCAGGTAAGGAAGGAGACACTAGCAGTTTACTTAGCTCAGTGTGCTCACTACTGTTTTACTATTCAGGGAAATTCTGTTACAACATGATTAATTGTGTGGACATTTGTTTTTATGTTTCCAATTTCAGGTGCCAGATGTGACATTCAGTTGACCCAGTCTCCATCTTCCCTGTCTGCTTCTGTAGGAGACAGAGTCACCATCACTTGTCGGGCGAGTCAGGGCATTAGCAATAATTTAGCCTGGTATCAGCAGAAACCGGGGAAAGCCCCTAAGCTCCTGATCTATCATGCAACCAGTTTGGAAAGTGGGGTCCCATCAAGGTTCAGCGGCAGTGGATCTGGGACAGAATTCACTCTCACCATCAGCAGCCTGCAGCCTGAAGATTTTGCAACTTATTACTGTCAACAGTATAATAGTTACCCTCCCACAGTGTTACACACTCGAACATAAACCCCCAGGGAAGCAGATGTGTGAGGCTGGGCTGCCCCAGCTGCTCCTCCTGATGCCTCCATGGGCTGAGAGTGTTCCTCAGATGCAGCCACTCTCTGGTGGTGTTGGTAGAGGGGGACATGAAGTCACCTCTGCATCCCAATTCCTTTTTCTTTCTCAGCCCCAGCTGCACAGACATAACAATGCCTGGCTTTAATTAAACAATGCCTGATTTAATAAATACAGAGATCATGACACCTGAGGAGTCTAGTTTGTGGCTTCAGTTGGAATTCATATAACAGAGAAGAAGGCACTATAGATCTTCTAAGCAGAAATTTGTCTTAATACATAGAATTAGAATCTAAAGTACTGAAGTCTAAGTAAAATGTAAAGATAAATCTCCAGATTTAATGTTTTATTTGCTAAGAAATATTTGCCAAGTGGGGCATACAGGAAAACTCAGTGGTCTTCAATATATTGGAAGAACAAAGAGAAGGTTAGAGTTTTTCAAAAAAGGGAAATTATTACCTATTGTTTTTTGAGAAATTTTATTGGCTGTAGTGAGGGTTAGGAGCTGGCAAGCTCAGACTGGCAAGCAGTGGTGGACAAAGTGAATCCTAGAATTATATTATCTCAGAAGTTGTGGGTAAATTTTGATTTCAGGTTACAAGAAGCCAAAGCAGTGAAGCTTGCAGAGAATTTTGTTACTGAAATACCAGGGATTCAGTGAAGATCCTGCTGCTCAGCACACAGAAAACCAATCACTAAGACAACAGTATTGCCAAGGAACAGGCGTTAATCAGGTGCTGCAGCCAAGGAGATGGCACACCATTCGCAAATATATCTCCCTGAACTACTAAAATTAGGGTTTATATAGCAGGGAAGAAATGTGGGAAAACAGGAATTAGGGAGGGGTAAGGAAATTAATTTGGTCAACAGGAAGCAGGAGGTCAGTTAGGCAATCATGATGGGCAAAGGGTCTGATGTCTCACTGTCCCAATTCAGTGATATGTAACCTTCAGCTCCTTGATTGTATCTAGAGGCCTGATGGTTGGTTTCCCGAAAAAGGAACTCAGATTAACAAATGTAACTATCTTGAGTTTTAAGATTGGGGGAGTCAATTTCTATGTTTATTCAAAAAATCATAAATATTAGTACCATGGGATAATATGGGCTATTTAAATTGCATTCTAAAAACAGTATTTTGTACCCTGAGTGCCTTTCCTCCCTGGTTTCTTGGCTCTGTTGGGTATGACAAGAGTGACCGAATTCCTATGATTAACTTTTATGCTACAACCTTTTAAAACCAAGGATGTAGTAGTCAGGAAGGTTGTTAGTAGAAGCAGGATTCTCTGGTGCTCCCTCAGAAAATAGAATGCATCTGCCCCTGAAGTATGGACCAATTAATCACGTGGTCCTCCATGTTGTCTGAAAGCTTAAGGGTTGGGGTGCTGCTGCTCTCAGCTTCCTACAGCATCTTTCCAGGTTTTTCTCCAGTCCTCACTTCTGATCTTGCGTCTGTCTTAGGTAATCAGTGGAGAATATTGAGTCATCCTTTTTTGACTTCCAAATCTCATGGGAGGGCCTCTTATTGGGCAACTCTATCGGAAACAAGAGAGACAAAAAGGGATATTTATGATAGTTAAAATGATTTTTTCCCCCATGAGCCCACTTAAATAAATTATATTTAAAGCCACATGTTGAAAACATGTTCAGCTTTATTTTCTTATTAATGCAAATTTACGTTTGCAAATATTTTCGATATGGTAAAGGTTGAAAACGTAATTATTTGTCCATGGAATAATAAAACACCTCTATAATTAAATGGAGTAAACATTTTCTTAAAAATTTGTACTCACTGAAATAAAGGAATATATTTAAAATGTGTGAACCTATGTTAGAAATTATTGGACTTAAATTAAACTGTGCAGTTTGGTTTGGGATGTTGTTCATTCCTGTGAACTGCCACAAGAATCTTGAGTCATGTGTAGTCACTGCTGTTCAGCAGTTTTCTTCAGACAATTGATATCTGTAGGCTGAAGATGAGCTCAGTGCCATGCAGAGAAACCACTCAGCTGAGCCCTTCCTTGATCAGCCAGATGATTGTGAACATGAGCATCCATAAGCATGATAACAAATGTTTACTGTTATCAGTCACTGAGTTGTGTATTTAACCAGTTTCCAATCATTAATGCATGAAAGCCTACTGATACAGTATTTATACTTCTACCTGTATACACACACACACACACATATTTTTTCTTAAATTGGTGGTATAAAGGTGAATATTTAGTAATCAAATTATAAAGTTATTAAGGGAAAATTAATGACAAAATTAAAACTAGAATTTCAATAAAAAGTTAAAATTTACTTCATTTATAAAAAATGTGCATACACATAAGATACATAAAACTGAATGTATATTTATTTGATAAAATGTTGGCTACAAATATATACAGTATTCATATTTAATTGCCTTTATTCTATTATATATGCAATATATGCCCATTTATAAAATTATTATCTAAATTGAATACATTTAAATAATTTTTGTTACATTACATAAAAATTGTGTTCTGGACCTTATATAGTTCATACTCCTGCTACAGAATATTTATTTGTAGCCTTTATTTTTAAAACCCTACCAAATGATTGTCCTAACATAAAATATTTTTCCAACCCAGTAGAGCTGCAAGGGTGTAACTAGAGCAAATTTTGACTAATGTTGAATATTAACCATTATATCCTATGAAAGTCTTCGTTATGTTCATGCCCATAATGATGATATGCCAACTAGAGTTCTCACGTCAATGGATGCTGGATGGAGTCATATCAGTGCCATTGTCAAGGAAGCCCTGGAAATGTAAAAATCATAACAGTAGGTAATCTGCAAGGATTACATCGGATGATCACATTGCAAAGACGACAGCATTTTACTTATCTTGGCTCTTGGTTTTTGACAGACCATCAGGCCTTAAAAGAAATGCAACAGGATGATTGCAGACAAAGCCATTCTGGAAGAGCTATGACTAGATGTTTCAAAAATGAGCCATAATAAAAAGAAAATGCTTCCCAAGTGAATATTAATAGAAATGCCATTAATGAGCAGGGGGATTTTATTAATGAGGACTATTCAAAACATGAACTTCAGTCACCTTTCCTCACCTTCCCAGGGAGACTCAAAAATCAATGTTATGGAGGTCCCTGTGGGGACTCAATAATATGATTTTCAAGTAACTGAGATTTACAGGGCAACTGGCTCTTCTGAACACCTAATTTGCCAAGAAGAATGACCCCCCCTCACATAGTACCACACATCAGGGCTCTGACTAACAACTGGAGTCAGGTGATTCTAGTGTCACTGGGTACACCAGACTCAGATTTTGGACAGAAAAGTTTCCTGAAGCAGCCAACAGTTGTGCCTCTTTTTAATAGCAACTCCTTGCTTGCTGTAGTAAACTGATAGGAGTTGAGTATCTCAGAGCTAGAGCACCAGGCATGATGCTGCTACCTTAACTACCCATTCTCACTTTGGTGCCTACAAACACAATCGATAAAACTGGACAGGCCCAACAGATCCAAATTATTAAATGGAAATGGTACAGTCAGAATCAGCCCTAACCAGGATTCCACAGGATCCATATGCCCCATGAACAAATGGCAAGCTTTCTAGAAGGGAACAAATGACCCATAGGGGACTATTTAGCTCTCCTTTGGCCACATAGAATCAAAGATTCAGAGACATGCATGTGGCCACCATCCAGCCAGGCGATGGCGTCTTTTGACTGACACTGAACAAGGACATTCTGCCCAATGGGACAAACTATATGGAATGATAGTAGCCTTACAGGCTGCCCCTAACACTATATTTTACTCCATTTCCACTAAATCATGGGCCATTGTCAACAACCCAGCCACCTGGTCAGGAAAATAGCAACTGAGTGGCTAAACTATTAAAGGATCCCCTGTATAGGGAAAAGGACTATGGCAACAGTTTGCTTCTTGGACAGTTAAATATATGTCACTCAATTAGATGTTGGGGCTACCATGGCCACCCTTGAGAGGACTCTATGTTATGTTTTTGGATATTCCATGAGACTTCACTCTGACCAAGAAACACCCACAGTGTCTAACATGACATGAGCACACATGTCCAACTTGACAATGGACACGCTCTCATGGAACACAATAGACCTTCTATGCAATTACCAACACCCTCCACTGTCTGCTGTACCAGGATAAACACCTCATGTATCCTAGAAATACAATTAGAGGTGATCATAAAGCAGGCTCACTGGTTGTAAACAATGGGGCATCTGAAAGATTCCCCTTTCACCTATTTAACATCGTAGTCACTACTTTGTAGAGTCTTATCCTCCTGCCAGTGATAGTAGCTTTCCTTGGCCCAGTGAACTGTACTGTCACTATGGCTTAATAACCTACACTGAGATTGTGTAAGTCAAGGTTCTTCAACAATCTGTAAAGATAAATCTCCACCTTCAGTTCAGGGGAAGTTGGTGGGCATATGCAATATGCTAGCTTTGCTAAGGGGGATGTCTAGGTGGTGGGTACCTGCAAGACAGTTCTCCAATGACCCTGACTGACTTAGTTCTCTCCACTTTCTTGCTTATTTTAAGAGTTCTCAAGAATAATTGTAGAATGTGCTGGAATTGTAACATCCTGAGATAGAGAGGAACTGACCTGAACAGACTACCTGTGCTCTATATCATTTTCCCATAGAATAGAATGCCCTTTAACCCTGTGTATCTTATTACCCCAGGATATAAAACCCAGAGTGGCTGCTTTCCCAGGTTCCTGAGCTGTGGTGCAAGGGGGGGACACACAGTCGACTCCATCAGCTCCACATGGCTTTCCTGTGCCTTGGGGGACTGACCCGTAATAAGTCCAGGACTTTCGTGTTCCCTTGCTGCTTCTCTGTAAATGATAAACCCACTTCATGTAACTCGCTGTGTGGGGTGTTCTGTTCCCCACGCTTAAGTACGTTGGTAACCAGTGCCCAGTGAACCTGCTTCAAAGATGTCACTGACACAGAGATAACTGAAATGGAGGTTATTGGGGCTAGGGATAGAGGAAATGGCAGGGGAGTATGGTTTAAGTGGGATAGATATCAATTTTTATAAGATGAAAAGAGTTCTGGAGTTAGTATCAGTAATAATAACAGAACAAAGTGAATATACTGCACTGTTAATAATGGTTTAGACATTATTAAGAGTGCATTTCACTGCACTCTTAATAATAGTTTAGACAATTTTATGTTCTCTGTATTTACTATAGTTAAAAAATTAACATCTTGATTATAATATTGTTGGCTCAGAAGACATTGCTTTATTTTCTCATTTTCTCACCAAATGTTCATATATAATCACTTTATGATGCCATTGTTCACACATTTTAACAAATTGTGTGTGTGTGTGTGTATGTGTGTTTATTTTGTAAACATGTGGTCTCCCTGTGTTGCCCAGGCTGGCATCAAATTCTTGGCCTTGTGTGATCCTTCCTCCTCAATTTCTCAAAGAGTTGAGATTATAGGTCTGAGCCTGAGCACTTGGCCACAAGAAACAATTTATCAGAGCATTTCATAGGAGACCTCTTCAAAACGTATATTCTATTGCAGTCACCTCCAAAGCCAATCTCCTAAGCCATGTTTCTGTTCACAAGAGCACTTCTCCCTCTATGATGTGACATCGCCTCAGCATGAAGTCATACAGACACATAAGAGAACAAGGCAAGGAGTTAATCCATGTTTATGAGTGGAAATCACTGCAAAGATCTGGCATTAATAGGATTTAGGTGTTGTACCACTTCTCCACTAGTGAAACACCCTTTGATTTCTCTTCCTGGATTGTTTTCTCCAAGGTTTTCTAATATTTAATGCTAGAGCTGACATTAGAAGCTTTTTATCCTGAGTCTAATTGAATGCTATTTCACTCAAAATGTATTGCCTTAAGAAGTATGATTATAAATATTGAATAATGCCTGTTACTACTACCTACAGTCCCTTTAGATTTCCTGTTATCATCCTAAATATCATGACTTAGGAAAAGCGTTTGAAAGGGGTTTAGACAATATTGATTCTGATCTCAATATACTGATACATGTCAAGCACCCACAAAAGTCAAGAAAATTGTAAGGAAAACATGACTTAATGATCATTAGCCATTCTGGTCACTGTTGAGTGAAGATTAAGAAAAACTCTTAAAAACAAGTAACTGAAACATTGAGAACTCCCATGAATTCTGGGTAGAGATGTAAAATGGTACAACTACTTTGAAAAACAGTTTGGCAGAGTAATAAACACTCACTGTAAGACCCGGTAACTGCACTCTTAGGTATTTGCCCAAAAGAAATAAAGACATATTCATGCAAAGCCTTGTATAATAACGTTCATGGTAGTTTTATCCATAATAGCCCAAAGTGGAAACAACCCACATGGCCATCAGCAGGTGATGGGATATACTGTGAAATTACTAAACAGCTAAATAGTACTCAAAAGTAAAGAGGAATGCGTCATGAGGACACAGGGTGACATGAATGAGCCTCAGAAACAATTATGCTGCCCAAAGATCACCAGCCAAAAAAGAGAATGTGCTATAATCCATTTATGTGAAATTCTTAAAAACAAAGTGGTAACTATACTAACAATAAGCTGACCAAGGATTTTCTGTTCTATGAGTTGGAAAGCAAGTTGATTTCTGAAGAGCAGGACAAAACTTTTTGGAGTTATAGAAATGTTCTGTGTATTGATTTTGGAGGTGCTTATAAGAATGCATATATTTATAAAAGTTTGTTCAACAGTACATTTAAAATCAGTGTATTTGATTGGAAATACTTTTTTTTTCAAGAAAATTGGTTAACAGTGAATAGTAATTGCAAATCCAATTAAGCAACATTGTCTTCACATCTTTTATTCTTGCGGTGTACTGGAAGCTACGTGAGCCAAAAGTTCTTCTGGTAGATAATCTCAGCTTGACACTAAAGAACTATGTATCTTCTGGCAAGATCTCTCTTTTCTAGTATTTTTGGAATTTTCTTCTATAGAATAAGAATTTAAATATATTTCACAGATTAAATTGAAACAGTAGGCTTTTAATACACTTTTTTTTATTTATGTCAACTAAAAGTCTAAGCAAAATAAAAAGTCATTAAAAACTGGGAAAATATTTAAATGTGAGGAAATGTTATTTAAGTTAGGGAAAGAGATCCAACATACCTTATGATTCATACAAAATTTCAGAAATTAAAATTGCCTATTGAGAGTTAGCGTAAAAACTATAATACTCTTTACCATGTGTGTTCATGAAATGTATAGATATGCAGATGGATTCCATTTTTCTCCCTTTTTCTTAAGATTTTTATGTTTATGTTCATAACAGAAGCCAGCCTTTAATTTCCTTGTTTTGTTGTGTCTTTATTAATTTTTTGACTGGAGGACATTATGACCTCCTATAATAATTTTCAGAGTTTTTTTTTAATTCCCTTGAACTTATGTGTGATTTTGATAAGTACCATGTCAGTAACCACCAAATATAAATTTGGAGTTTTCTTTCTGGGTTTTTATTACAGATTTCTTGTTACTTTTGAGGTAAGAGGTAGGCAGAACTTCACTCTGGACCAGATATGAGGCTCGCCAAAAAAGGAACAGGGTTCTGAAAGCACCTCTCCATAAGACATGCTCACCAATGCCATAACAGTTTACCATTGCTATAGTAACATCCTGAAGTCACAGCCCCTTGCCATGGAAACACCTGGAAATTCCCGCCCCTGTAATAGCAACACCTGGAAGTTGGGGCAACACCACCCATTTTCTAGCTATTTCTGAACAACCCACCCCTTAATTATCACATGATTAAAGGTGGGTATAAATGTGACTGTAAAACTGCCCCTGGCTGCTCCTCTTGGCCCTCTGCCTATGAATTACCCCTGCTCTGCAGGAGTAGTCACAGAGTTGTAACACTGCTGCTGCCTCAATAAAGCTGTTTTCTTCTATCACTGGCTTACGCTTACATTCCTTCCTGAGCAAAACCAAGAACTTGCCTTGCATCAGTATTGAGCCAGTCACTCACCACTAAAGATGGTGAGAGGCAGTCTTTGATGTGGCAATGAGATGGTGGAAACAGCAGAGAAACAAGACAGCAAGACACAGCACGAGATGGAAGTTTATGAGAAGATGGACACAGTGATCAGCAATGGGCAAGAGAGCTATTGGAGACGTGGCAAGACAGTCATCAGTGAGAGAGGGCGAGACGGTGACCAGCGCTACAGCCATCAAAGCTACAGAGCTGCTAATATTGCAGAGCTGTTAACACTGGCCAAAGGCTGTTTTAATAGCCATCATCTTTCCTGACAGGCAGTGGAGCCGAGTGGATGGGCAAGTGGCCACAGAGCCACTGCTTCATGCGGGCCAGCCGCTCCGTGCTCCAGTTCCCCCACGGGAGCCCAACCCACCCAAGCTGGGGAGCCTGGAGAGATCTTCATGCAGGCCCCACATTAGAGATTGCTTGGCACCATTTTGGCTCCTGCACACCTGTAAGTGTCCCCTCTACCCACCTGCCCTATATCGGATGATCCAGGGAATAAGACCTTTGGCTAGATCGTCAATTTGAAGTCCCCCATAGCACACCTGACTATATCCTCGTTGCTCCTTTTCTTAGTCATTTCTCCTCCAATGCCATTTTATTTATCCAACAGTCATTTTATCTTATTTTCTCCCCTGATATATATGTTTGGTTTGCAGTTTTGGCATTGGCTTCCTAATTATGTTTGTGCAATGATTTAAGGCAGAACACTTGGTTCTAAGAATTTTCCTGTTCTGTCAACCTTAAGGAAGCCACAGTCACATTATTCTATGGCCCAAACCAGGCCTTTGAGGCTCACTGTTGGCCACTCCACTGAAGTTCCAGGATTTTCTGCACTGGTCAGCCCCTGGATATTCCAGGGCTTCCTGGCATTTGGTGTGGAGACACTCCTAGGCTGATACTCGGGTACTCTGGGTTTTTGGCATTGGTATTGTTGGCCACTCCCTGGATGCTCCCAGGTTTTCAGCATTAACATTCCTCCTAGGATTGTGGATTGGAGCCTCACCCTACACCCTACTGGAATCTTGGTTTGCCTTCTCTTCTTCTCTGCCCTAAGGTTACCATTTTCTATAATGGCATTTTGTTTTCTTGTTGTCACTTTATTTACACCTTTTCTTCTACATTTTACTTAATAAAAATACTGCTTTAAAGCCAGGCATAGTGGCTCATTCCTGTAATCCCAGAAGTTTGGGAGGCTGAGGTTAGCAGATCATTTGAGGTCAGGAGTTCAAGATGAGCTGGGCCAACACGGTGAAACCTGTCTCTACTAAAAATACAAAAAGTGAGCCAGATGTGGTGGCACCTGCATGTAATTCCAGCTAGTTGGGAGGCTGAGGCAGAGAATCCCTTGAACCCAGGAGGAGAAGGTTGCAGTGAGCCGAGTTCCCACCACTGTACTCAATCCTGGGTGACAGAGTGACACCCTGTCTCAAAAAATAATAATAAAAATAAATAAAATAATAAAAATACTGCTTTAGTCATATTTTGTTTACTAACAATTGCTTACAATCCACTTTCATAACGTCTTGCTACCTCTACTTACACATTCTATGCAGGAAGTGGAAATCTGAGACAAGAGTAATGACGGCTTAGTCACTTTCCCTCTTGTTGGATTTAGAAAACTTTATGTGTCCAGTAGAAATCCTTGTTAGATGAGGGGACTATGGCGAGCATCACAGAGGACTTGCCACTAGGGTGTCTATTTGGCAATTGGAGCAAACTCAAATTCAGCTTAAGGAAAGGAAACTCATTTTCTATCACAACTCTGCTTGGGTTCAACACAAATTAGAAAACCAACAGAATTGTCTTAAACATGGTTCCATACATTATAATGCTATTTTACAATTAGACTTATTCTGTAAAAAAAGAAGAAAAATGGTCCCTTGTATACATGCTTTTATGGCCCTTTACTCCCTCCTGTTATTTCCAGATACCAGGAAGCCACACCTCGAGGATCCGCTCCAAGCTGCTATCCCTAGATGGCCTGCACGGCCTCCCCGGAGTCTCCTCAGTCCCCCAGGTCTGAGGGAGGTCCCACCAGTTCTCTAACCTATGATTTTAACCTAAGGCCATCAATCACCCCTCCACCTTATCCAACTAGCACCTGCCTAAAGTCCTTGCTATGAGACCTTAAACTCGTAAGAGTCACTCTTAAACATGGCCTCTAAAGTTTACAACAATAGGGACAGGACCAAAGAGGTGGAGATAACAAAAAAAAGAAATAACCAAAAGCACAATTATTAGCAGCTGCTTTAAAATCCTGCCACCTCAGGGCTCCCCACACCAAGAAAGTGTTATAAGATCAGTGTCTAGGATGCCCACATGACAGCCTCCAATGTATCAGCCCTTCAGCCAGAATCAGTGTGCCTACTATTAATATAAACAAAAGGGACATTGACAATAAGAATGTCTTAAGTGTCCCTGGTGGGAGAGGAATTGGCTCCCCGTCAATACTAGAACTAACCTTCTTTCACTAGTCCCAAGTAGCTGCCTTGCTCTAGCAAAATTGATACAATTCCGATGACTGGAGGAACATCAGTGTCCTTAGCCTCACGCCAACTTAAATGAAACAACACCGACACATGCGGAGTGGTTTTAAAGAGTGGAGAGTTTAATAGGTAAGAAAGAAGGAAGAAGCTCCCCTACACAGAGATGGAGGGAGGGTGGCTCCAGGCAAAGACAGGAAACCCGAAGTGTGGCTGAAAACAGCCAGTAACATGAGGAGGCTGGAGGAGGTGGTGTCTGATTTGCATAGGACCCAGGGGATTGTTTTGACCAGGTATGTAATTCGCATAGCTGCAAAAAGCTGGCCCTCCCACCCTAGCCTTTTAATACGCAAAGGCAGGATGCAGTGATGTTCTACACTCATGGGCATATATGAGGGTGGCCGTGTTGCCAGTCATACGTGGGGACAAGAAGACTGCAGGAATCTCCATGTTTGGGTGGACCCAGTTTCTAATGGTCTGTATTTGTATATCAAAGCTTGCCAGCCTGGCTCTAAGAGCTGGGGCTTTCCTTCTAGAAAAGAAACATTTCTGGAGCTGCTTTAAAAAAACAAAAACTTCCCAAGGACCCCCTTTCCTCTTGATTTGCCTAAAATAATTTCTTAATAACTCCTATAACAAAATTACCAGGAGTCCCAGACCCTTAACCTGATGGATAGCTTTTGTACTGGCGGACAAGTGGACATTGGAACATCTTTCTGGTGTCTCCATTGCTGAGTGAGCTCTGTAGTGGCTCATGAACTCTGGGGTCTCCCTTTGAGCAATGTGGTCCACCCCCTTGCTTCCTTATTTCGTGTTTTGCTATCCCCTTCCCTACCTCTTCCTGTCTTTCATACCTATTGGGGCAAACAAAGTTTAGCCAGGTTGACAGGTCTTGGTTTTGTAAATAACTTGGATCCAGCTGTTTTGTATAAGTCACTTAGTTTGTGAGATATGCTCTGTGTCTACCATGCTATCAAATTGGCTTGTAAATAAAAGACCACTCATAGTCTATACCTGTTAGTTTGAATAGAATGTTGTCTTTTCTAAAATTTAACGTTAAGATTTGTACTAAGGCAAGCCACTAATGTTGGTAGGCTTTAAAATGGTTAAAATGACTTTAACTAGTGAGCTTTTTGTATAGCTAAAATCATAAAAATTGTAGAATGGTTTTCATCTATAGAATGCCAATGAAGCAGCCTCCTTGTCTGGGGAGGCTAGTGAGGAGGAGTGCCTTATCTTCCCAAGGCCTGAAGATTTAGTTGGTACCAGTTGTTCTATCTGTAGAGAGCAGAGTTGTCTATTAGCTTTTACTCTTAGCCTGTGTTTCTTTGTTTTGCTTATCTGGGAGGGTGAGTTTCTGTGTCTGTTTCCAGACATCTTCTTGCAGCTCTAGGCATTCCCCCAGTCTGCTTTTAGCTTCCCTATCTTAGTGTGCCTAGAGGGAAAAGAATACGCTTATTAAGGCGCCATGTTTTACAGGGGCTCATTGTATAAGTGTGAAGCTTGGTGATTACCCAGGAGACTCCCCCCACTTCCCTTCTGTGCCCCAGCTGTCTAATCTGTGTTTTACAGCCTGAACTTTCAGGCTACCTTTTGTTGGAAAATAAATGATTTCTTTGAGCTGCATGATATTAGAAAGGGGGTTAATTTTGAGCTGCTTTCCATTAGAAGGAAAGTTTGCTGCCGGGGCTCGCTTTACCCTCACTATCCACCTATATAATTTCTTTCTGCCTCCTACAACACCAATGTCTATTGGACAGCTTATAATTTCTTGCTTCCTAGGTATATATCAAATATGTCAAACAAATGCAATATTTATTGGGAAAATAATTTTTGTCTAATTTGGAAGTTATTAAAAGAGAGGTTCAAAATATGAGGAAACCAGTAGATAAAGAGAGATATGAGGAGAGTTATAGGTGGAAGATGTATGTTTTTTCAGGGAAGGATGTAAAGGAAGAGTAACTTTGCATGAAAAAGGATCTTGTATGATAAATTCTCGCCCTAGAGTAAAATGACTAATTTTCTAAGAAAGGTATTGTATAGGTGAAGTCAGAAAGTTCAAGCATGTTATAAGGAGTCTGTGTAAGTCAAGGTAAGGTTTGTGAACAGAAATTTATGAAATAAATTTTGTGTATGATTAAGCCTGCTATAATTGAAAAATTGTGTGTGGTAGACTTTCTAGAAAATGGTCTGCATATTGAAACTGGGTTTCTTTGTTATTGATTTGCTAAATTACATAAAATTTTGTTTTTGAAGCTGGGTGCAGTGGCTTGTTCCTGTAGCCCCAGTACTTTAGGAGGCCAAGGTGGGTTGATCGCTTGAAGTCAGGAGTTCAAGACCAGCCTGGCCAACATGGTAAAACCCCTTCTCTACTAAAAATACAAAAATTAGCCAGAAGCAGTGGTACATACCTGTAATCCCAGCTACTTGGGAGGCTGAGGCAGGAGAATGACTAGAACCCAGGAGACGGAGGTTGCGGTCAGCCAAGATCACATCACTGCACTCCAGCCTGGGTGACAGAGTGAGACTCCATCTCAAAATAAAAAAGACAGAAAATTTTGATTTTGATACGATAACAAGTTTCTTTTAAAACTTCTGAGATTTGTGTCTTAGAGATTCAACTGTTGTGTTTGTTACTTTCAGCTTGTTCTCCCTTTTAAAGGGCCTGGGATCATTGCTGTCTCCTTTAGCTTCTTCATCAGCTCCTGTGACTTTTTCACCTCCAGTTCTGACTGTTGTTGTGGCCTTGATGCTAAAGTGTTTTGTCTTAGAGGTCTGTGGAAGCAATATTTTCCCCCAATATAGTATTATTCTATGTACTTAATTTTTCTTAACACATATAACCTTATTTGGGGCTTTAGTTTTTTATTTTTATACTGTTGTCAGGGATGTGTCTTCTCTGGAGGCTCTAATTTCTTGCCTCATCCAGCTCTGGTGGCTGCCAGCATTTGTTGGCTTGTTGCTGCATCACCTAATCTCTGCCACTGTGGTCACATTGCTTTCTGCTCTTCTGTCTGTATCAAGTCTCCCTCTTTCTTATAAAAGCAGTAACATTTCAGGCCCAGCCAGGCAATTCAGGATAATCTCCATTTCAAGATGCTTAATTTAATACGGTCTGCCAAAATTTTTTTCCATGTGACATTCACAGGTTCTAGGAATTAAGATGTGGTTATCTTCTGGGGGCTATAGTTCAGCCTGCCACAAACTTCGTTGCATTATATCTTTAACAACTTTTAGTAAGAAATCATCAAAATTATTTTAAATAATAAATATCCTCCTCAACCCCTAGGTCTCTCTGATTCCTTATCAATCCTGCTACAATACTGCTTTAAAATATTTTTTTTCCTTTGAGATGGAGTCTTGCTCTGTCACCCAGGCTAAAGTGCAGTGGGGTGATCTCGGCTTCCTGCAATCTCTGCCTCCTGGGTTCAAGTGATTCTCCTGCCTCAGCCTCCCAAGTAACTGGGACTACAGGTGCCTGCCAACACATCTGGATAATTTTTTCTATTTGTAGTAGAGACGGGGTTTCACCATGTTAGCCAGCATGGTCTAGATCTCCTGACCTCGTGATCTGCCCACTTAAGGGCTAATGAGTGTCTGCCCACCTCCATTCTGTCTGGCCTAGAATATTTAATTAGCTATAAATTTTTTGATTCCAAACCTTTTGTCCAAAGGAACTACCAAAGAAATCTTAAGAAATCTAATTCAGGCCATGGTGGGAAACAGGGAGTCAGACACACTTCGCTCTACTCCTATTTGAAATGTAGGTCAGATTCAAAAGGCCTTTTAAAATTTTGAAAACAAAATAGTGCCCTTTTCCACAAAAGAAAATAATAGTTTCTTTGCTCAGCCAGAAGACTTAGTCTTACTAAAAACTTAAAAAGAAGAAACTGGCTGGGTGCAGTGGCTCACACCTGTAACCTCAACACTTTGGGGGGCTGAGGTGGATGGATGACTTGAGGCCAGTAGTTCAAAACCACCCTTGCCAATATAGGGAAACCACACCTCTGCTAAAATTACAAAAAATTAGCTGGACCTGATAGTACATACCTGTAATCCAAGCTACTCAGGAGGGTGCGACATGAAAATAGCTTGAAACTGGGACTCAGAGGTTGCAGTGAGCCCAGCAGGGATTGTGCCACTGCACTCCAGCCTGGGCAACAGAGAGAGACTCTGTCTCAAAAAACAACAACAAAAAGGATCCCCCAAGAATCAATAATAACCAGAATAAAGGGGCCCTTATCAGATATTCTTAATTACTCCAAATACTGTTAGGCTTCAGGAAGTCACTAGTTGGGTACAGCTGTCCAGGATTAAACATGTTTCTTACGAGGTCCTGCAGGCACAAAAGGTGGACACCACAACCTCCATTTATAAAACCTAGAAAACTTAAGGCTGTTGTTTTGCAAACACATAGATTAATAACGTGGTTCTGTGGGTGGACATAGGACCATTAATTTTTCTCTCTCTTCCAATTATAATTTTCCTGTTTAATCTCCTAGTAAAGTTCATATCTTCTAAATTTTTAAATTTCATGTAAAGATGATACGGTCTGTCAAAATCTTCCAATCCATTCTGTCTTCTCACCCCACAAATGAAAGCGTCCTGCCATCGGGCCCCTTAGTTCAGGTACCAAAGATTTTTACTCCTCAAATGCTAGGGAAGGTCTACACCCATAAAGTCAGCAGGAAGCACTTACAGAAAATGGACTCTGCACTTCTGCGGTCCCCTTAAGATTAAGGAGGAGTATCTAATCTCTGAGGGGCAATGAGATAGGAGGTGGGTGGAACTCAACTCTGGAAGACTGGCTAAAACAAGAAAGAGGCACTAGAAGCACCTGTCTGTAAGACATACCCACCAGTGTCATATCAGTTTACCATTGCCATGGCAACATCTGAAAGTTACTGCTCCACAAGAGCAGTCAAGAGCTGTAACCACCACCTCAGTAAAGCCATTTTCTTCCACCACCCGCTTACGCTGCTCTCCTTCCTGAGTGAGGCCAAGAACTTGCCCTGCACCACTTTTGTCAAGTTAGTTGACACAAAATTACTCATAATATCCTCTCTTAATTTTTTACTTTTACAGGCTGTGTAATGACTTTTTCCTTTCCATTTACAATATTGTGTTTTGTGTCCTTTTTCTTTCCCCCTTTTTTGTACAGCCTTCATCAAGCAGTCACAGGCTTCAATTCAATTATTTCCTGGTGGTAATACAACTCATGAGAAATGCTGATTCCTCTGGGTATAAGGCCATTCACCCATTTTTTTTTTTTTTTTTTTTTTTGAGACGGAGTCTCACTCTCTCACCAGGCTGGAGTGCAGTGGCACGATCTTGGCTCACTGCAAGCTCCACCTCCCGCATTCAAGCGATTCTCCTGCCTCAGTCTCCCAAGTAGCTGGAACTATAGACATGCACCACAACTCCCAGCTAATTTTTGTATTTTTATTACAGACGGGATTTCACCATGTTGGCCAGGATAGTCTTGATCTCTTGACCTCATCCCACCCACCTCAGCCTCCCAAAGTGCTGGAATTACAGGGGTAAGCCACCACACCTGGCCCGCTCACTATTTTTATATTTAATACAGTGGAAAATATTGTGACATAAGTCTCTGCTTTACAAACTGATCACTGTCAAACATCATTTCCCAAACAATACAGAGTTTTTCTGTTCCTCACTGGTATAATTCACATACGAGTAGAAATCTCAAGTTTAAACTGTGGATTTGCACTTTACCACTTGGTATGTTAAAGAAGGTGAATAATATTAATACATCATCAGTAGGGCCAAACACAGTGCCTCCCACCTCTAATCTCAGCATTTTGGGAGGCTGAGGCAGGCAGATCACCTGAGGTCAGGAGTTTGAGACCAGCCTGGCCAACATAGTGAAACCCTATCTCTACCAAAAATACAAAAATTAGCCAGATGTGGTGGCACACACCTGTAATCCTAGCTACTTGGGAAAAAATAGACTATTCCTAATGAAACTACTTGGAAGACTGAGGCAGGAAAAGTCCTTGAATCCAGGAGACAGAGATTGTGGTGAGCCAAGATCGCACCACTATACTGCAGCTTTGGTGAAAGGGCGAGTCTGTCTCAAAAAAAAAAAAAAAAAAAAAAAAAAAAAAAAAAAAATTGTAATGTTGAATTTAAACATCTATTTGACAAGAAGTTCATAGTTCCTTCTCTCTAAACAATGTAATGATTCAGAAATGAGCCTGGTTTGATGCCTGTCTCCCCAACATGGTATAAGTGTGGCATAAATCTATGAAAAATTCCATTTCCCTGTGCCTACAACAACTATCTGGGATTGAAAACTTCTTCTCTTGCTGTAGTCCTTTCGTCTACACCCAGTTCCACCTAATCTGTGACTCAAAACAATACTTGTCAGAAAAGATTTTGGAAAGAGCAAAAAATACTTCCTTAGAGGTGTCAGAGATTCCTGCACCACCATCTGTCCATCTCTAGAAGTGGTATGAGTTTGAGGAAGACCAGAGCTTGTAAATCTACCTGCTTTCACTCCCACTGTATTTCCTAACAACAACCACCACAGCAACAGCCATAACATCACAGCACAAACCTCTACTACTTCCAAGGCTTTTAGCTCAGTAAATCTTCTCTCCCTCTATCTCAGGCAGCTAGAAGATTTGATACTTACACAAATAGTACTGTAGCTTTCTGTTCATAATTGGAAAAACAGACAAGACACAATGTAATACAGACATTCCTTAAACCACAGTCAGTGATTTAAATTCAGTTTTGGATCATCACTGCACACATATACCCAGCATACGTCTAATATATATGTAAAAATCCATGAAGCAAGAGTTACAATAACTTGTGTTTTCTATTGTATTGTATTTTCCTCTTATATCATCTTCTCCTATTTGTCACTAAAAAAAAAAAAAAAAAAAAAATCTGTTCAAATCAGTCTAAATTAATTATTGGATCATAGGTAGATAAAATCTTTTATTTCATAACACGTTGACCAAACGAATAAGTTTCTTTGCAAGACACAGTCCACATTTCCAAGATAACAAGCCTGAAAAAATTATACTGGAGTGAGTCCATAAGTAATGATGGTAGCTTGTCCTTATTGTCAGTCCTGGGACAAGAATAACACAAAAGATAACAAGGTAGAATCTTGATTACATAAGAAAGAAGGACAGCAATGGGACATGGTAACCTTTCATAGGGTAACATTTTGATAATGGATGATGAGAAGTAATGCGTTAGACAGGGATGGATGGGAATGATTGAAGTTCTCAGTACATTAGCACAGATTAAGACCAAATCATTAGGATTTTAAGAGTTGTGTACAGTTACTGAAAAAAAAGCCCTAGAATTTAATTTGACTGTGGATAAAGCATTCTTGTATTAGATTTAAGACTATTTTCCATGCTAAGTAAGTATATTTATGATAATAATGACTGTAGTGCTGAATATTCAATCAATAAAAACAAAATTAATTGCCCCATAATGTCCTGAATACTATTGTAAGTGTTTTATCTTATTTTCTTTAAACTGTCTACAGCACTGTAAGGTAGGTACCACTATTTTCACAGTTACACAGACATGGAAACTGAGACACAACGAAGTGAAGCTACTTGATCAATTTCAAGCAATCGGCAAGCCATGGAGCATCTGTGTCAGGGCCTGCCAGGACATGGGACTATAAACGGAAGTTTTTCACTTTTAACTCAAAGAGGGTATGTGTCTGGGTTAATGGAAAGCTTCATGGCCCTCAGAAAACATTATTAACAAGCAAATGAAAGGTGTATCTGGAAGATTAAGTTCTAACTGACTCTTCAATAGATCCAATAATGCACTTAGGGAGATGACTGGGCATATTGAGGATAGGAAGAGAGAAATGAAAGCACAGCCTTTTATATTGTTCTTAACAGCCTTGTGCCAAAGATCGTCTGGCTGAATTTAGGTGACTGAGGAGAAGAAAGACACAGGGGTGAAATTCTGTCCTCACAAGGGGGAAGTTCTACACTCAGACTGAGCCAACAGACTTTTCTAAACTGACAACCAGGGAGGCGCAGGATGCTCAGTGCAGAGAGGAAGAAGCAGGTGGTCTCTGCAGCAAGAAGCCCAGCTCCCACCCCAGCTGCTTTGCATGTCCCTCCCAGCTGCCCTACCTTCCAGAGCCCATATCAATGCCTGGGTCAGAGCTCTGGGGAGGAACTGCTCAGTTAGGACCCACAGGGAACCATGGAAGCCCCAGCACAGCTTCTCTTCCTCCTGCTACTCTGGCTCCCAGGTGAGGGGAATATGAGGTGGTTTTGCACATCACTGAAAACTCCTGCCACCTCTGCTCTGCAAGAAATATAATTAAAATTCAATACAGATCAACAAATTTGCCTCTACTCAAAGACAGTGGTTTTGATCTAGATTACATGAGTGCATTTCTGTTTTCTTTCCAATTTCAGATACCACTGGAGAAATAGTGATGACACAGTCTCCAGCCACCCTGTCTTTGTCTCCAGGGGAAACAGCCACCCTCTCCTGCAAGACCAGTCAGAGTGTTGGCAGCAAGTTAGCCTGGTACCAGCAGAAACCTGGGCAGGCTCCCAGGCTCCTCATCTATGGTGCATCCAGCAGGGCCACTGGCATCCCAGCCAGGTTCAGTGGCAGTGGGTCTGGAACAGACTTCACTCTCGCCATCAGCAGCCTGGAGCCTGAAGATGTTGGAGCTTATTACTGTCAGGAGACTAGTAGCTTATCTCCCACAGTGATTCAACATGAAACAAAAACCTCAACAAGACCATCAGTGTTTAATAGATTTACCAGCTGCTTCCTTTATAGACAACTAGTGTGGTTTTAGCATCTCTGCTCTATTTGGACATTTTTGTGGTTCTAAAAAAAAATCCTTGAATAATTTGGACTCTGATTCTTGGACTCTCTTCAACTGAGGCAGCAGAATCCCAGGTTTCCAGAAATAATATCTCACTGTATTAATCCTTAAATAGCCTCAGTGGTTCTTCACTTTATCAGTAAAAGTAGGTCAGTGCATGCTACACTGCTCCATTTGAATTCTGCAACATTCTTAATAGTAGAAAATTCTATTTGTTTATCCAAATAGTTGACTTGGTAAAAGCTGTTCATGTGAAGATACTACCATGGCTGAATAAATTCCATTCTTTTTCTTTCTTCAGGCTATCAACATTTCAGTGGCAAATGATTATTATAGAACCATTTGCCATTTAAAAGTGACCTAAATTATTTCTTCAATTTTCTCTATGATGCAGAGGTCTGTAAAAGGATTAAAGTCTGTAAAAATAAAGTACATATTAGGAAAGGAAGAAATAGACTATTCCTAATGACGTCTGCAAATGACCAAGTAGAAGGAGTGACAGAAGCAGTTGTTTTCTGATCTTAGTTATTTCTTGCCTTCTGCTAGCTTTTGAATGTGTTTGTTCTTGCTTCTCAAGTTCTTGTAACTGTGATGTTAGGGTGTCAATTTTAGATCTTTCCTGTTTTCTCTTGGGGGCATTTAGTGCTATAAATTTCCCTTTACACACTGCTTTAAATGTGCCCTAGAGATTCTGGTATGTTGTATCTTTGTTCTCATTGGTTTCAAAGAACATCTTTATTTCTGCCTTCATTTCGTTATGTACCCAGTAGTCATTGAGGAGCAGGGTTGTTCAGTTTCCATATAGTTGAGTGGTTTTGATTGAGTTTCTTAGTCTTGAGTTCTAGTTTGATTGCACTGTGGTCTGAGAGACAGTTTGTTATAATTTTTGTTCTTGTACATTTGCTGAGGAGTGCTTTACTTCCAACTATGTGGTCAATTTTGGATAAGTGCGATGTGGTGCTGAGAATAATGTATATTCTGTTGATTTGGGGTGAAGAGTTCTGTAGATGTCTGTTAGGTCCTCTTGATGCAGAGTTGAGTTCAATTCCTAGATATCCTTGTTGACTTTCTGTCTCATTGATCTGTCTAATGTTGACAGTGGAGTGTTAAAGTCTCCCATTATTATTGTATGGGAGTTTAAGTCTCTTTGTAAGTCTCTAAGGACTTGCTTTATGAATCTGGGTGCTCCTGTATTGGGTGCATATATTTTTAGGATAGTTAGCTCTTCCTGAAGAATTGATCCCTTTACCATTATGTAATGGCCTTCTTTGTCTCTTTTGATCTTTGATGGTTTAAAGTCTGTTTTATCATAGAATAGGATTGCAACCCCTTCTTTTTTTGGTTTTCCATTTGCTTGGTAGATCTTCCTCCATCCCTTTATTTTGAGCCTGTGTGTCTCTGCATGTGAGATGGGTCTCCTGAATACAGCAAACTGATAGGTCTTGACTCTTTATCCAATTTGCCAGTCTGTGTCTTTTAATTGGACCATTTAGTCCATTTACATTTAAGGTTAATATTATTATGTGTGAACTTGATCCTGTCATTATGATATTAGCTGGTTATTTTGCTCGTTAGTTGATGCAGTTTCTTCCTAGCATCAATGGACTTTACATTTTGGCATGTTTTTTTAATGGCTGGCACCAGTTGTTCCTTTCCATGTTTAGTGCTTCCTTCAGGATCTTTTGTAGGGCAGGCCTGCTGGTGACAAAATCTCTAAGCATTTGCTTGTCTGTAAAGGATTTTATTTCTCCTTCATTTATGAAACTTGTTTTGGCTGGATATGAAATTCTGGGTTGAAAATTCTTTTCTTTAAGAATGTTGAATATTGGCCCCCACTCTCTTCTGGCTTGAAGAGTTTCTGCCGAGAGATCTGCTGTTAGTCTGATGGGCTTCCCTTTGTGGGTAACCCAACCTTTCTCTCTGGCTACTCTTAACACTTTTTCCTTCATTTCAACTTTGGTAAAAGATCAGAGCAGAACTGAAGGAAATAGAGACACAAAGACCCCTCCAAAAAATGAATGAATCCAGGAGCTGGTTTTTTGAAAACATCAACAAAGTTGATAGACTGCTAGCAAGACTAATAAAGAAGAAAAGAGAGAAGAATCAAATAGACACAATAAAAAATGATAAAGGGGATATCACCACTGACCCCACAGAAATACAGACTACCATCAGAGAATACTATAAACACCTCTATGCAAATAAACTAGAAAACCTAGAAGAAATGGACAATTTCCTGGACTCTTACACTCTCCCAAGACTAAACCAGGAAGAAGTTGAATCCCTGAATAGACCAATAGCAGGCTCTGAAATTAAGGCAATAATTAGTAACTTGCCAACCAAAAACAGTCCGGGACCAGATGGATTCACAGCCGAATTCTACCAGAGGTACAAGGAGGAGCTGGTACCATTCCTTCTGAAACTATTCCAATCAATAGAAAAAGAGGGAATCCTCCCTAACTCATTTTATGAGGCCAACATCATCCTGATACCAAAGCCTGGCAGAGACACAACAAAAAAAGAGAATTTTAGACCAATATCCCTGATGAACATCGATGCAAAAATCCTCAATAAAATACTGGCAAACCGGATTCAGCAGCACATCAAAAAGCTTATCCACCATGATCAAGTGGGCTTCATCCCTGGGATGCAAGGCTGGTTCAACATTCGCAAATCAATAAACATAATCCAGCATATAAACAGAACCAAAGACAAGAACCACATCATTATCTCAATAGATGCAGAAAAGGCTTTTGACAAAATTCAACAGCCCTTCATGCTAAAAACGCTCAATAAATTCGGTATTGATGGAACGTACCTCAAAATAATAAGAGCTATTTATGACAAACCCACAGCCAATATCATACTGAATGGGCAAAAACTGGAAAAATTCCCTTTGAAAACTGGCACAAGACAGGGATGCCCTCTCTCACCACTCCTATTCAACATAGTGTTGGAAGTTCTGGCCAGGGCAATCAGGCAAGAGAAACAAATCAAGGGGATTCAGTTAGGAAAAGAAGAAGTCAAATTGTCCCTGTTTGCAGACGACATGATTGTATATTTAGAAAACCCCATTGTCTCAGCCCAAAATCTCCTTAAGCTGATCAGCAACTTCAGCAAAGTCTCAGGATACAAAATTAATGTGCAAAAATCACAAGCATTCTTATACACCAGTGACAGTCAAACAGAGAGCCAAATCAGGAATGAACTTCCATTCACAATTGCTTCAAAGAGAATAAAATACCTAGGAATCCAACTTACAAGGGATGTAAAGGACCTCTTCAAGGAGAACTACAAACCACTGCTCAGTGAAATCAAAGAGGACACAAACAAATGGAAGAACATACCATGCTCATGGATAGGAAGAATCAATATCGTGAAAATGGCCATACTGCCCAAGGTAATTTATAGATTCAATGCCATCCCCATCAAGCTACCAATGAGCTTCTTCACAGAATTGGAAAAAACTGCTTTAAAGTTCATATGGAACCAAAAAAGAGCCCGCATCTCCAAGACAATCCTAAGTCAAAAGAACAAAGCTGGAGGCATCACGCTACCTGACTTCAAACTATACTACAAGGCTACAGTAACCAAAACAGCATGGTACTGGTACCAAAACAGAGATATAGACCAATGGAACAGAACAGAGTCCTCAGAAATAATACCACACATCTACAGCCATCTGATCTTTGACAAACCTGAGAGAAACAAGAAATGGGGAAAGGATTCCCTATTTAATAAATGGTGCTGGGAAAACTGGCTAGCCATAAGTAGAAAGCTGAAACTGGATCCTTTCCTTACTCCTTATACGAAAATTAATTCAAGATGGATTAGAGACTTAAATGTTAGACCTAATACCATAAAAATCCTAGAGGAAAACCTAGGTAGTACCATTCAGGACATAGGCATGGGCAAAGACTTCATGTCTAAAACACCAAAAGCAACGGCAGCAAAAGCCAAAATTGACAAATGGAATCTCATCAAACTAAAGAGCTTCTGCACAGCAAAAGAAACTACCATCAGAGTGAGCAGGCAACCTACAGAATGGGAGAAAATTTTTGCAGTCTACTCATCTGACAAAGGGCTAATGTCCAGAACCTACAAAGAACTCAAACAAATTTACAAGAAAAAAACAAACAACCCCATCCAAAAGTGGGCAAAGGATATGAACAGACATTTCTCAAAAGAAGACATTCATACAGCCAACAGACACATGAAAAAATGCTCATCATCACTCACCATCAGAGAAATGCAAATCAAAACCACAATGAGATACCATCTCACACCAGTTAGAATGGCGATCATTAAAAAGTCAGGAAACAACAGGTGCTGGAGAGGATGTGGAGAAATAGGAACACTTTTACACTGTTGGTGGGATTGTAAACTAGTTCAACCATTATGGAAAACAGTATGGCGATTCCTCAAGGATCTAGAACTAGATGTACCATATGACCCAGCCATCCCATTACTGGGTATATACCCAAAGGATTATAAATTATGCTGCTATAAGGACACATGTACACGTATGTTTATTGCAGCACTATTCACAATAGCAAAGACTTGGAATCAACCCAAATGTCCATCAGTGACAGATTGGATTAAGAAAATGTGGCACATATACACCATGGAATACTATGCAGCCATAAAAAAGGATGAGTTTGTGTCCTTTGTAGGGACATGGATGCAGCTGGAAACCATCATTCTTAGCAAACTATCACAAGAACAGAAAACCAAACACCGCATGTTCTCACTCGTAGGTGGGAACTGAACAATGAGATCACTTGGACTCGGGAAGGGGAACATCACACACCGGGGCCTATCATGGGGAGGGGGGAGGGGGGAGGGATTGCATTGGGAGTTATACCTGATGTAAATGACGAGTTGATGGGTGCAGCACACCAACATGGCACAAGTATACATATGTAGCAAACCTGCACGTTGTGCACATGTACCCTACAACTTGAAGTTTAATAATAATAAATAAATTAAAAAAAAAAAAAAAAAAAGACATGTTGACATTATGTAACATCTGCTATGAAACACTGAGGATACATCCTATCTGTATTATTCTTGCCAAAAATTAATGGTGTGAATTAAATCAAGAGTAAACATCATACAAACTCAATTCGGAGGATATTCTTTGACATAACTGGCCAGTAACCTTCAAAAGTTTCAAGGCCATGAAAGAGGAACAAAAGTGAAAAACTGTTACAGATTTCATGATATTAAGGACAGGATAGTCAAATAAAATGTGGAAAACTGAATTTTATCTTATAATATAAAAAAATGGCATTAATGGGAAAATCAGTGAAATCCATATGGTATTTTAGAGGAGGTAACTAATAACATTATATTTATGTTCATCTCATGGTTGTGATACTTACACTGTGGTTATGCATGATGCGGACACTAGAGCAAGCTGGAGGAGGAGTATATAGGAAGCATCTTTGTATATTTTTAAAATTTTAAGTTTGAAATATTTCCAAATAAATTTAAAACACATACACACACACAAGAAACTAAAAAATAAGAAAAAGATGTTTTTTAAACAATTCTGCAAGTTTCCTCCTATTTTGCACCTTTTCCTATTTCTAATTCCATCTCTATTAAAGACAATCACAGCTCCCATTATATAGTGTAATCGCGAATTTACTCAGTTTTAGAATACAAAGAAGGCATCTTAAAAATTGACAGTGCTTTCCTTCATTAATGTGAAATCTAGGGATTGGGATTCTCTATTTTTGAAGACCTTGGTTTCTCTTTAAACTGAGAATGCAGAGTCCAAATTCTCAAATCCAAAATTACTTGTGTTAGTCCTTAACCTTATTCCACTTCAGCATGGCTAATATGTTCATTTAAATGCATTTTAGAAGGTATCTCTGTTTATGGTATCACAAAGAGTTTAATACATCTTCTGTACAAAAATCAACAACAAACACACATACAAATATAAAGCTAAAATATGAAAGCAATTTCAGCACTGAAAATTAGCAAAGCACAGAATAATTAAAGACATATATTCTTTATAGAAAAAAAGTACCAGTGCTTTGAAGGAGAACAGAAAAAGTCTGTAGCCTTTTGCCCTGTGGCAGCACCCTTCTACCCTCAGCTCAGTCAGCATGAATACAGAATTGGAGTTTTACCAATATGAGGATAGCAAATTTGCTGCCGAAGGGGGTGAACTTAAGTAAAGTCAAGGATTGTTTCCAGCTAAACATGGAGAACTCCATAAAAAATTAACAGAAAAAGCCCACAGATTTGCTATTCCAAAATGAGGCCCTGTTTGGGGCAAGTAGTACACCTGCTGACAGTAAATAGCAGATTCCTGGAGAAGACAGAGCTATATGCTGAAACAATCTCTGCCCACACTCCTGATGACTTGGAAGCTATAGATAGGAATGATGAGACCCAGGAATGCTGGTGCAAAGTAAAACCAGAGGGAGGTAAGAACTAGCTGCATTTCGCATGTGCTTTTTAAACTACACACAGATGGATTGACAGAAGATAGATTTATAAGCTCCAGATATTTGAGCGAAATATTCTTCTCAAATCCTTGGTGACCACTAAGCTATGCAGATACATGTTCATTTCCTATAAATTCAAACTAAAGATTAATATTAAGAATAAAAAGAAGCAGATATATCAGTGGTCAAACACCACGTGAGATACAGATTTTTCAATATCATGTGTTGAAAATACATTTAATATATCTAAAGCTCAACCTATCTTATCTTAAATGTGCTCAGAACACTTCTGTTAGCTTACAGTTGGGCAACATCATCTAACACAAAGCTTATCTTACAATAAAGTGTTGAATATCTTAGGTAATTTATTGTACACTGTGCTGAAAGAGAAAATAGAATAGTCATATGAATACTAGAAGTACTATTTCTATTTGAATGCATATCACTTTCACACCTTCTGAAAGTCAAAAAATTATAACTCCAACTACTATAAGTCAAGTACTATCAGTAAGTTCAGACAAGTAACTAAGAAGAAAATTTTTAAAATATCAGAAAAAATGAAACAAATTCAAGACCTGGCATGGTGGCTCAAGCCTGTAATCCCAGTACTATGAGAGGCTGAGGCAGAAGGATCACCTGAGGTCAGGAATTTGAGACCGGGCTGGGCAAAATAGTGACACCCTTGTCTTTACATAAATTAAAAAATAATAGCAGAGAGTGGTGGCATGCACCTGTATTCCCAGCTACTCAGGAGAATGAAGCTGGAAGATCACTGGAGCCCAAGAGGCCAAGGCTGTAGCGAGCTATGATCACACCACCACATTCCAGCCTGGGTGACAGAGTGAGACCCTGTTTCTAAAATAATTAAAATTTAAATTTAAAAAACTCACAATCTAAAGACAGGTACCATAAAATCTTATCAAAAATATACAGTTTAGGCCGGGCGCGGTGGCTCAAGCCTGTAATCCCAGCACTTTGGGAGGCCGAGACGGGCGGATCACGAGGTCAGGAGATCGAGACCATCCTGGCTAACACGGTGAAACCCCGTCTCTACTAAAAATACAAAAAAAAAAAAAAAAACAAAAAAAAAACTAGCCGGGCGAGGTGGCGGGCGCCTGTAGTCCCAGCTACTCCGGAGGCTGAGGCAGGAGAATGGCGTAAACCCGGGAGGCGGAGCTTGCAGTGAGCTGAGATCCGGCCACTGCAGTCCAGCCCGGGCTACAGAGCAAGATTCCGTCACAAAAAAAAAAAAAAAAAAAAAAAAAAAAAAAAAAAAAAAATACAGTTTACAGTTTAATAAATCCTAGAAAAAACAGAGGAGTATGATCTATATTGAAGAAACAAAAATAAAGCAACTACAATAATAACAACAGAAAATAGCCAATGAAAGCTGATTCTAACTTGTCCTGACTATTGACTTTAGCAAAGACTACAAAGCAGTTAATATGCAGATGTTCAAATAATTATTTTTAAAACTACGATCATTCACATAAGAAAGGAAATATTAAAAAAAGAAAATTCAGCAAGTAGGGCCTCAAGAAAAGAAATGGAAAGTATAAAAAATGGCCCAATGGGAACTCTAGAAATGAAAAGTACAATAACCCAATTTAAATATTTATTAACTAGGTCTAATAGCAATTTGAAATGGCAGAACAATCAGTTAACTTGTAAATAAGGGAATAGAAATTACTGAGTCTAAAGCAAATGTTTAGAAAAAATGGTAGAAGATTTCAGAGATTTATAGCTCAGAGTAAAACATACCAACAAATGTATAATGAGAGTAACAAAGGAGGAAAGGGAAAGTGGCTGAAAAAAATATTTGGAGAAATAATGGCAGAAACTTTTAAAAATTAATAAAAAAATACTCAGATGAAAAAATACAATAAAACCCTTTTAGATAATCAATAGAAATTAATAACTGAACACATTATTTTAAATGTTGAAAGGCAAAGAGAAAATCTTCATTGCATCAAGAATGAAAGCAGACACTATATACAGAGAAACAACAACATAGCCATTGGCTAAGTTTTCACTGGGACCAATAGCGTCTAGAAGCAGTGAAATGATATATTTAAATTTTGAAAGGAAAAAAAAAAGGCAACCAGGAAATCTACATCCAGTGAAAATATCCTTCAAACCTAAAGAAAAAGCAAAAAAATTATTTAATAAACAAAATAGGTTTATTCATAGCAGCTATGTCTTATAAGACATTTGAGAGAAAATCTTTCAGAATCCCAGGAAATGACAACAGACAAGACCCTAAGTCCACTGGAAGAAATGAAGGCCTCAAAAGTAGTAAGAAACAATACCAAGGATAAAAAGATAAAAATACCTTTAACGCTATTTATAAGAAGTTCAAGACAGGAAAACCTAAATGATTGTGTAGATGTCAGAGAGACAGTTTTTTTTGCTGGGTGGGAACGGTGAAAACTGACAAAGATTGTTCAGGAGGGAAGCACAAGAGAATGTGAAATATTCTATCATTCCATCCAGACAATGAATTACACATAAACTTTATTCAGTTGTACATTCAAGATTTGTGACTTTACTCTGGCTGTTTTATCAAATGAAATAAAACTAATAAAACCAAACCTAGACTTTTTCCCACTTACCAGTAATCACAGTCAAGAGCCCAGACTAATTTAGAATATTATTATTATTATCACCACTTCTTTACCCTTTTTTGAAGCTTATACTTTTCATCCAGCTACAGTCTCACAGCTCCACCTCTGGACCATTCTTTTGGAAGACCCCATAGCCATAGGGCAGGTAACCCCTATGGAAGACATAAATGACATGATTGATGGGTATTTAGCAGAAAACAAGTTGTATATATCAGATACTGTCCTACACAGAGGGTACAATACATGTCAGTGAGAGAGTCCCACTAGCACAGAAGTATGAACTATACCTTCAGAATATGGTCCAGTGTTTAGAGTTCATCAAAGAACACAGATCAAGGTGTTCTCTCACCTGGGTATGAGAAAGTGAAATGACTACAGGTTCTCCCCAGATCAGTGGCCTGTGGATCTGGAGACGTGTACATGAAACTCACATTTGTTCACATACACAGTCACTTCCTGGCTTCACCCATAGGAATGATGGTCTGGCTTCCCAGTTACTTGGGAATTGTGCACACAGGCTGTCAGTTACTAAAACAACAATTGAAAACAGTAACTTTGGTTAAATGTATATCAGTAGTTACATCCTGGAGGGAAAAATGAACAGAGAGCATATATTTCAATACCAAATGAAAAATCACAACCTTGTGACTCCAGTCTCTTCCCATATGATTCATTATGGTTGTGCTAAAACTTCAGAGTGTCAAATGAGCCCCATCTACTCATCCTTAAAGCTTTGTCCTTGTCCAACCTGAGCCCACGTTTGGGCCATCCAGTGGCATCCAAGTACACTTGTGAGATGACCAGTGTCCAGAGAGCGTTGCTGGGACAACTCACAGGCAGCTCCATGCTGAATCTCTCCCCTCCAACTCCCAGCATCACTGACCCTGAAGGAGTGTCCCCCTGTCCTCCACAGCACACAGAGCACAGCCTGCCCTGCCATGATTTCACAGTGCAACTCATAATGTCATCACAGATTCCACTGGCTCAAAGACAAAGTCAGGTCCCAGGCAGAGGATGATGTGGGGGACGAAGAAAAACCATCTTTTCATCAATTTTTCGCTTAGAAATTTCCAGGCATCCATAAGCTGAAATAGATAGTTACATAAGTTGTATACATAGTTACTATCTTAAAAATGGAAGCTATTTGTAATATGAGAAACATAAAACATGGAAAATAATTAAATCTCACAAGAGCATTCTTGTTGTCAGAGACTCCAAATTCACCTAATCTAATTCTGAACTCCCTGCCTTATGGTCCATCTCCATGGTGTCTATGTGCTCCACCCTTGTCTAATATATGTTCAAGTAATTATTTTAACCTATAATAAAATATTTAAAAAAGAATATGTAAAGACAATGATTCAACAAATAGAAGCTCTCAAACAGAGACAAAAATATGAAAACAGAACTACTGGGAATCCTAGAAATGAAAATTACAACAACTCAATTGAAAAATGTATTAGATAGACTCATCAGCTATTTAAGATGGCACGAGAATCACTGAACTGAAAAACACATCAATAGAAATGATCTCATATAAAGAAGGGAAAAATAATAAAGAAAATGTATAAAACTTCAGACATTATATGTCCATGTGAATAATACCAACAAATTTGTATAAGGAATCACAAAGGAGAAGATAGAAAGAGGCTAAAAAATGTGTTCCCATCTTTATGCCCATGTGTACCCATGTTTAGCTCCCACTTATAAGTGAGAACATGTGGTATTTGTTTTTTTGTTTCTGCATCAGTTCACTTAGGAAAATGGTCTCCAGCTGCCTCCAAGATTCTGCATGGACATGATTTTGTTCTTATTTTTGGCCGCATAGTATTCCACGGTGCATATATACCACAGTTTCTTTGTCCAGTCCATGGTTGATGGGCACAGTAGACACTGGGGACTGCTGGAGGGGAGAGTGTGGGAGGAAGGGCAGAGGCTGAAAAACTACCTATGGGTACAATGTTCACTACCTGGTTAATAGGTTCAGTCATATGCCAAACCTCAGCATCGTGCAAAATAACTTGGTAACATATCTGTACATGTATCCTCTGATTCTAAAATAAAAACTGAAAAAGAAAAAACTGGAGAAATAATGAAAATCATTTTTCAATGTGATAAAACATATTAATCTATACATGAAAGAAACTCAGTGAAAACCTTTTAGGATAAGCACAATGTAATTCATAACTATATACATTATAGTACCAATGTTGAAAGACAAATACACAGAGAATTTGGAATGCATCACTAAAATACTGACTTACTGTATACTAGGTAGTAAAAATAAAGCTATTGGCTAAATTTTCATATTTACCAATGAAGTTGAGAAGACAGTCAAATAATATATTTAAATGCTAGGAGAGAAAACTCAACCACAAATTCTATATCCAGCAAAACACTCACTTAAATATAAAGACAAGATAGAAATATTCCTTCATTACACAAAGATTATTTCTTTAATAGTATATATGCCTTGCATGAAATTCATGAGAAAATTCTTCAGAATCACAGAAATGACAGCAGACAGTAAGGCCTCAAAAAATGAAAGAAATAAGAAAGAAGCTACAAAAAATGTTTACCTGATATAAAGATTGACTCCAGGAAAAAAAAACAATTAAAATAGACGTCAGAATATCAGTTATATTGATTGTGTTTTGAGCAGCAGCTGCTGACTGGGAAGGTGCATAATGAAAGCAGCGAGAGAATTGGAAACCTTCTATGTTTTTATGTGGATCATGACATGAAATGATCTGGATCCTGTCACACATTTGCACCTTTAAGATTTCCACCCTTTGCGTGTGTATTTTATCTTAGATAAATAAAACAAACCTAGAATCTTTTAAATAAACCTAAACAAAGAAATAAGAATCACCTTGGGCCGGGCGCGGTGGCTCAAGCCTGTAATCCCAGCACTTTGGGAGGCCGAGACGAGTGGATCACGAGGTCAGGAGAGACCATCCTGGCTAACACGGTGAAACCCCATCTCTACTAAAAAATACAAAAAAAAAAAAAAAAAAAAAAACTAGCCGGGCGAGGTGGTGGGCGCCTGTAGTCCCAGCTACTCCGGAGGCTGAGGCAGGAGAATGGCATGGGCCCGGGAGGTGGAGCTTGCAGTGAGCTGAGATCCGGCCACTGCACTCCAGCCTGGGCTACAGAGCGAGACTCCGTCTTATTAAAGAAAAGTGTAAAACATGCCCGAGAAAGTCCTAAAGAACTAGAAATCTGGTAAGGGAAACAGCAGGAAATATCTAAATATGTTCCTTCTGACACTCAAGCAACACAGATTTTACCTCTCTTGATTTCCTTAAAAACATAAAATATATTTAAGTCATTTTGCTCACAAGAGAGGCCCCCACCTTCTCCTTGGCTCTTTCCACCTCACTGCACTCACCAGGGAATTTGCATATTGTCCCTTAGGGAGGACCTTCCCTTGTGAGTCTTAGATAAAAGCTCAGCTCTAGCCTTACCCTCACTGATCAGGACTCCTCAGTTCACCTTCTCACAGTGAGGCTTCCTGTTCAGCTCCCAGGGCTACTAATGCTCTGGGTCCCTGAAAAGGGCAGAAGGGAGATGAGGGAAGAGAATGGGGTGGGAGGGTGAGCTCTGGGGGCCCCACTGCCTCCCATGTATGTTCTGTCCTTGTGTTAGATGCATCTTGTCCTTCAGGATGGGGCATGTGATGTCTAGATCTGTGAGTGAGGAAGATTCCAGAAGGAGCAAGGACATGTACTTTAGTGAAAGCTGTGACACAGAAAGAGGAGGATGGGGTAGGTGACTTCTAGAAGCCCCTTTGTGCCTTGCAAATCTCGGTTCCTTTTAAACCTGTATGTTTGGGGAATATTAACCATAGTCACACACAAGAAATAATTGAGCAAAACATAAATACCAGACAGAAAATTATCAAAATGGCTCACAATGTTTGTACATAACCTTGCACTTCTCTCTTATTATTTCAGAATTCAGTGGAGATGCTGTGATGACCCAGCTGCCACTCTGCCTGCCCGTCACCCTTGGAGAGCTGGCCTCCGTCTCCTACAGGCTTAGTCAGAGCCCTCTTCACAGTAATGGATACACCTATTTGAAATGATACCTACAGAAGCCAGGCCAACCTCCACGGCTCCTGATTTATTTGGTTTCCAACTGGGACCCTGGAGTTTCAGACAGATTCAATGGCAGTGTGTCAGTGACAGATTTTATGCTTAAAATCACCAGGGTGGATATTGAGAATATTGGGGTTTATTACTGCCAGCAAAGTACACATTAAAGAGAAAGCTTAATGAGAGCTCATTCTAATCCTCTCTTTTTTCCCTATATTCATTCATTAATGAAATTCATTCTGCATAACAAGCATCTAATTGAGACTGATTACTTGCAACACAGAAGTAATACGTTCTTTGGATTTGGTTTAGCAGTTACTAGAGTACATGTACATTGATAAGGTTTGGTGATATTAATACACTGTTTCCCTCCCCTCTTCCACCTCCCCACTCCACTTTTGTTAAGGCAGACCCCTGACCAGGACAGCAGCAAACTCTGTATTTTATCCTACTTTTTTCAGGGATAACCCAAAATAAAACTCTTCACAGTCTAGATTTTTAAAAAATTACTAGATATATTGCAGCAAATATATGCAAAAATAAAGACCTAGTGCCAAAAGTCTTTCATAGTCTCAATCACAACATACTGAAGTAAAAAAGCAGTATTCTGAACTCCAGAGCTGGATTTCAACAATAAGGACCACGTTTGAAAGAATAAAGGAACATGTGTATGCTATCTAAAATGGAATCTGGATCAATGCAAGATAATATGTAAGCTAACTTTTTACCCCATGCAAAATAACCATCTGAAGACTCTGAGCAGAGGGCAGTATGTAAGACACTGGGGGGTTGTGTTTGAGATATGAACCCAGATGGAAGTTCTCATATACTTCCTGGGAGGAATCACAGAGTTGAGAGACCCCTGTCTGGTGTTCAAGGCTGGGCCCTGATACCACTGCAAGCTCATGAGGAAGTGCTGCATCTCACAGAGCTCTAGGTCCTTAGTGACTCAAAGGTTACCTTAGGTCGTATCACACATTCCAGGTCAACCCAGCAGGGCATAGAGGAGCTCTCAAAAGTTGATTCTGCTTCCATCATTTTCCTAGGAGTGATTTGAGAAAGAAATTATAATACACTCTATGTGTATTAGGCAGTAATAATTTGAGGCTACCTGCTGTATAATAAACTTAGATATTTAGCAAGTTAATACAAGAAAAAAACCATAATTAAATTGACTAATTCAGATAAAAGCATAAATCAAGAAAATCGTGAAAAACAAGATGGTACGTTTAGCCCTAACTTTATAAATAATTGCATCATAAATGGACAAATCTTTCCAAGTAAAATCATAAAATTATCAAACGGGATTAAAATCAAACATGTATGCTACTCATAAAACACACACCATGGTAAGAATATAGAATGGCTTTGAAAATGAAAGGATAAGAAGTACATATTATGCAAAAACTGAACAAAAGAAACTAGGTCATGACTTTAATGCAAGAGGAAAAAAATAGACATTTCATAATATAAATGGGTAAATCTGTCAAGAAGCCATTAAAATTCTAAATTTGTCTGAATCCTGTATCAGTGCATTTTCACCCTACTGATGAAGACATACCTGAGACTGGCAATTTACAAAAAAAAGAGGTTTAATGAACTTAGAGCTCCACATGACTGGGGAGGTCTTGCAACTATGGCAGAAGGAAGAGCAAGTCACATCTTACATGGATGGCAGCAGACAGAGAGAGAGCTTGTGCAGGGGAACTCCTCTTTATAAAACCATCAGATCTCATGAGACTTATTCACTATCATGAGAACAGCATAAAGAAGACCTGCCCCCATGATTCAATTACCAACTACTAGGTCCCTCCTACAACCTGTGGAAATTCAAGATGAGATTTGGGTGGAAACACAGTCAAACCATATCACTCCAACCCTGGCCCCTCAGAAGTATCATGTCCTCACATTTCTAAACCAGTCATGCCTTTCCAGCAGTCCCCCACAGTCTCAACTCATCTCAACATTAACTCAAAAGTCAACAGTCCAAAGTCTTATCCAACACAGGGAAAGTCCCTTCCACCTATGAGCCTGTAAAACCAAAAGCAAATTAGTTACTTCTTAGACCCAATGGGGGTAGAGGTATTGGGTAAATACAGCCATTCCAAATGAGAGAAATTGGCCAAAACAGTTGACTGACAGGCAAGTCAGAATTTCAGCAGGGCAGTTAAATCTTAAAGCTCAAAAATGATCTCCTTTTACTCCATGTTTCATATCCAGGTCACACTGATGCAAGAGGTGGGTTCCCTGGTCTTGAGGAACCCTGTCCCTGTGACTTTTCAGGGCACAGCCTCCCTCCTGGCTGCGTGCAAGGGCTGGCATTGAGTGTCTTGGCTTT
The DNA here is from genome assembly GCF_047675955.1 of Chlorocebus sabaeus. Taxonomy (NCBI): domain Eukaryota; kingdom Metazoa; phylum Chordata; class Mammalia; order Primates; family Cercopithecidae; genus Chlorocebus; species Chlorocebus sabaeus. The sequence continues at coordinate 90,718,179 of NC_132917.1, read as the reverse complement.
TCCAGGTGAATAGTGTAAGTTGTCAGTGGATCTACCACTTCTGGAGTCAGGAGGAGAGTGGCCCTCTTCTCATAGCTCCACTAAGCAGTTCCCTAGTAAGGACTCTGTGGGCACTCCAACCTCCATTTCCTTTCCTCACTGCTCTAGCAGAGGATCTCCATGAGTACCCCGCTCAGCAGCAAACTTCTTGCCTGGGCACCCAGGTATTTCCATATATCCTCTGAAATCTAGGTGGAGGCTCCCAAACTCCAATTCTTGACTGCTGTGCATTTGCAGGCTCAACACCACTTGGAAGCTTTCAATGTTTGGGGCTTGCACCCTCTGAAACCACAGCCTGAGCTCTACGTTGGCCCCTTTTAGTCATGGCCCCTTTCCCCATTGTCTTGGGGATTAACATTGGACTCTTCGTTACTTATGCAAATTTTTGAAGCTGGCTTGAATTTCTCCTCAGAAAATGGGATTTTCTTTTCTAACACATTGTCAGGCTGCAAATTTTCTGGACATTTATGCTCTGCTTCCCTTTTAAAACAGAACACCTTTAACAGCACCCGAGTCATCTCTTGAATGCTTTGCTGCTTAGAAATTTCTTCTGCCAGATATCCTAAATCATCTCTCTCAAAATCAAAGTTTCACCAATCTCTAGGGCAGGGGCAAAATGCCACCAATCTCTTTGCTAAAACATAGCAAGAATAACCTTTGCTCCAGCTCCCAAAAAATTGCTTATCTTCATCTGAGACCACCTCAGCCTGAATTTCATTGTCCATATCATTATCAGCATTTTGGTCAAAGTCATTCAACAAGTCTTTAGGGAGTTTCAAACTTTCCCACATTTTCTAGTCTTCTTCTGAGCCCTCCAATCTATTCCTGCATCTGTCTGTTATTCAGTTCCAAAGTCACTTCCACATTGTTGGTCCTGGTGCCAATTTACTGTATTAGTCCATTTTCACACTGCTGATAAAGACATATCCAAGGCAGGGCAATTTACAAAAAAAAAAAGAGATTTAATGGACTTACAGTTCCACATGACTGGTGAGGCCTCACAGTCTTGGTGGAAGTCAAAGAGGAGCAAGTCACATCTTACGTGGATGGCAACAGGCAAAGAGAGAGAGCTTATGCAGAAGAACTCCTCTTCATAAAACCATCAGAACTCAAGAGACTTATTCATTATCACGAGAACAACACGGGAAAGACTTGCCCTGGGTATTACAAACAATATCACATGGGTGGGGTGAACACCCCTCACAATATTGGGAGTAATATCATCCTTTCCCCATCTGTGTATTATGAACAATATCATGCAGGGAAGTGGGTACAACACCGAGATATTGGGAGTAATATCATCCCCTCCCCACCGGCTATTACGGACAATATTACACCAGAGGCACACTGCCTGGCATATTGGGAGTAACATCATCCTCTTTCCCCCAGATATTATGAACAATATCACAGGGGTGTGGACACACAAATTGTTTAAGATCTTGATAGTAACATCATCTCCAATCCCCTCCTGTATTTTGTGATTGATATCACAGAAGGGTGACACCCCTTGCGATATTGGCAGCAATATCATCTCCCCCGCTGGAGATTAGGAACAATATCAGAGGGGGGTGTACACCACCCGAAATATTGGAAGTAATATCATCCTCTCTCACCTGGATATTATGAACAATATCAAAGGAGGCCATCCATGATACTGAGAGTAATATCATCCTCTCCCCCACAGATATTATGAACAATATCACAGGGGGGTTTACACCTCCCAAGATTTTGGGAGTAATATCATTTTCTCCAACCTTGGATATTACAAACAGTATCACACAGGGGTGTACACCCAGCATGGTATTGGGAATAATATCATCTTCTATCTGCCTGGATATTATAGAAAATATCATATGGTTGTGTGTAACCCATGTGATGTTGGGAGTAATATCATCCTATCCTCTCACCCCTGGGTATTACAAACAATATCACAGGGGTGTGTAAAGCCCCTGCAATATTAGGAGTAATATCTTCCTCTCTCCCCCAGGATATTATGAATAATATCAAAGGGGTGTGTACACCCCTCATGATATTAGAGATAATATTAATTTCTCCCCCCTGAATATTATGAACAATATCACAAGGGGGTGTACCCCTCTCCCATGATATTGGGAGTAGCATCATCCTCCTCTCCCCCTTTGGATATTATGTACAATATCATACGGGGGGATAAATCCCCAGCAATGTTAGTAGTAATATCATCGTCTCTTCCCCTGGATATTATGAACTATATTACAAGGTGGTGTACACCCCTTGCAATGTTGGGAGTCATATTATTATTTCCCCTCCCCCAGATATTACCAACAATATGACGGGGGATGTACACCTCCCACGTTATTAGGAGTAATATCATCTTCTCCCCCACTGAATATTATGAACATTATCACAGGGGGGTGTACGCCCCCCGTGATATTGGAAGTAATATCATCCTCTCTTCTACTGGATATTATGAACAATATTACAGGGGAGTGCACACACAAGGTATTAACAATATTGAAAGTAATATAATCTCCAATCCTTCCCTGGATATTGTGAAAATATCACAGAAGGGGGTACACCCCCATGATATTGAGAGTAATATCATCCTCTCCCTGCCCTGGATATTAGAAACAGTATCACAGGGGTGTGTACACTCCCCATGATAAGGGGAGTAATATCATCCTCTCCCCACCTGAATATTACAAAACATATTAAAGGGGGTGTATGCCCCTTGAGATCTTGGGAGTAGTATCTTTCTCTGCCCCCTGGATATTACAAACAATATCACAAGGGTGTGTATGATATATTGGGCATAAAATCATCCTCTCCCCCCCCCAAATATTATGAAAAATATCACAGGGGAGTATACACATAAGGTGTTTACAATATTGAAATTAAAATAATCTCCTGTCCTCCCCTGGATATTATGAACAATATCACAGGGGGGTTCACACCCCCCACGATATTGGAAGTAAAATCATCCTCTCTCCTCACTGAATATTATGAACAATATCACAGGTGGGTGTACAAACCCCTTGATACTGGAAGTAACATCATCCTCTTCCCCACTTGATATTACAAACAATATCACAACGGGGTGAACAACTCCTGTGATATTGGGAGAACATCATCCTCTCCTCTCCCTGGATATTGCTAACAATATCACAGGAGGGTGCTGCCCTCACGATACTGGGAGTAATTTCACCCTCTCCTCACCCCCCAGATATTATGAACAATATCACAGGAGGGTGTACTCCTCCCACAATACTGGGAGTAGCATCAATCTCTCCCTCCCTGGATATTACGAACAATATTACCAGGTTTTGTAAAACCCCCACAATATTGACAGTGATATCATCCTCTCCCACTCTGTATATTACAAACAATATCAAAGGGGAGTGTACACACTAGTTGTTTATGATATTTAGAGTAATATCATCTCTCACCCACTGTATGTAACAAGCAATATTACAGGAGGGTGTACACCCTCCGCGATATTGGGAGTAATATCATCCTCTCCTGCCTTGGATATTAAAAACAATATCACGGGGGGGTGCACATCCCAGGCGATATGGGGAGTAACATTGTCCTCTCTCCCCATGAATATTATGAAAAATATCACAAGGGATTGTACACCCCCCACGATATTGGGGGGAATATCGTCTTCTCGGGGGGGAATATTGTCTTCTCACCAGCTGCATATTACGAACAATATCAAAAGGGGGGATGTACACCCCCCGTGATATTGGGAGTAATATCGTCCTCTCCCCTCCCCCCGGATATTATGAACAATATCACAAGGTGGGATGTACACAATCCGCGATATTGGGAGTAATGTAATCCTGTCTTCCCCTGGATATTATGAACAATGTCACAAGGTGAGGTGCACAAAACCTGCGATATTGGGAGTAATGTAATCCTGTCTTTCCGTGAGTATTATGAACGATATCACAAGGTGGGGGAGAAACCCACGATATTGGGAGTATTATTGTCCTCTCCTGTCTCTGGATATTACAAACAATATCACAATATTGACTAGTGGTTCTGACAGATCATCAGGCCTCAGAAAAAACACATCTGAAGGATTGGATACAAAGTCATTCTGGAGGAGATATGACTGGGCCTTCCAAAAAAAGGACCACTAGAGGCCAGACACAGTGGCTCACACCTTTAATCCCAGCACTTTGGGAGGCCGAGGGGAGTGGATCACCTGAGGTTGGGAGTTAGAGACCAGCCTGATCAGCATGGAGAAACTCTGTCTTTACTAAAAATGCAAAATTAGTTGGGCGGGTGGTGCGTGCCTGTAATCCCAGCTACTCCGGAGGCTGAGGCAGGAGAATCATTTCAACTTGGGAGGCAGAGTGCAGTGAGCTGAGAAGGTGCCATTGCACTCCAGCTTCAACAACAAGAGTGAAACTCCATCTCAAAAAAAAAAAAAAAAAAAAGAAAGACCTCTAGAAAAAATAAGTTTTTCAAGTGAATACTTATCTAAAGGCCATTAGAAATAGGGGCTCAAAATAATTAAAATAATTCAAAACATGGACTTCAATCAGTTACCTTTCCCAGCTTTCCCAGGGACTCTCATGAACTGACATCATGATTATCTGTGCGTGGGCTCAACAATATGAATTTTAGTTAACTGGGACTCATGGGGATACCGGCACTTCTGAGCAACCAACTTTACAAGGAGAATAACCCAAGATTGTTCCACACATTAAGGATCGGACTTACAGCTGGTGTCGGGTGTTTTTAGCAGGCCTCATCCAACATGAGGAGGACAGTGGTTGTTTTCCTGTATATGCATTTGTCCTTCTTGTCAGTTATTTTTGTGCATGAAATATTATTTGAGGATTTTACAAGTGCTTTCATCACAGTTAGGAAATTCTTCCATAATATGGCATTGAATCAAGCAACTTATTTACATCAAAAAAGTGAGGCAAAGTGTGCAGCTCATGATCTTATCACCTGCACTGGTGCAGCTGTCTCTATAGAAAGGAGAAAAGATATTCTCAGTCAAGCAAAACTGACACACAAACCCTAGGTAATGGAATTGATATCTATCAGATGTGGTGAAGGTTCTGACACACTAATCATGTATGATGCTGTTACTTCCATCAAGGAATATATGTATGTTGAAAGTGAGCTGTGTACTCATAGTTAATTATTATGCCAACTGAGCAGCTAGAAACATTGATCGCTGTGGCACCCACTGAATAAAAAGAGACTCAACAGCTGGTAGGCCCGTTTGCGTATGGGAGGCAGCATAAACCTCACCTGGGTGTTCTTTTGGTTCCCTTAGTCAAAATCATGAACAGTTGTCTTGGGATGAATGAAAGATGATCCACTAACCTGACAGACTACATTTCAGCAATGAAGAGACTGCAAAGGCCTAGAAGCATAACATCTTTGTTAGCTTCTTCCAAGTCACCAAGGGTAATCTTTCAAAATACTGAATCTGTCATTCTTCACTTAGTACTCTCACTGACCAGAGGTTCCCTTTCATTCTACCAAAGGTAAACTGCACCAACATTCCTAATACCACAGTGTACATCAACAGGACCCGAGCACTGGCCTACCAAGTGAGGGTCTGACACTTGCCACATGGGGAGATACTGGAGGCCCCCTGTTTAACTGAATTGACTCTGTGGCAAATGTCATGACCACAACTAAAAAAAAACATTGATGAGCTGACATTTTGATGCACCATACTTCTTTGATTGCATAGACAAGAAATGTCCCAATGGCAATGACAAAAATAGTGACTGGACTAATGCTACCCTCTGTCTAAGGACAATATTGTATGAGCAAAACTTTGCTCATGCAACTCTGCCATCAGTGAGACTTGGCTAATGACCACACCAATACTTGTATAACCATAACTGGACGATTGAACAATAAAATGGGAGAGAGGGAGCTGTATGCACCCAAGGGCTACATCTTTCTCTGTGAGTGGTACATGAGTGACCAAAATACAGGATGTGTGATGCCATCTCTGGATAACTGTGGGATGGTGAGATTCTGCATGTTGGGAATGCTGGGGTTGTCCTTGGATATTACTCCTTGCAATTAGGTGAACCATTGAGCCTGCAGCCCAAAGCTGTACCTCAGACTTACTAGGGACCTGCCAGTAGGTATAACAGAGTATGGGTTTATATCTCCTATGATATTTTTGGTACTGTGCGTAGGAGTTGGTGCTCATGAAAAAAAGAAATGATAAGAAACTTGTCCCTAACCATGGCAAATATTGCTTCTCCTCCATAGCCGCTGCCTTGGTAGCCCAGTAGACATCACTTAACTCCTTCGGGAAGGATGTTTAAGATAATGGTGTTGCTGTAGACTTTTTAAAAATCTCAACTGGGAGGACTATATACAATTTCCAACACCTCCTGCTGTACCTGGATAAACCCATCAGGTATTCTAGAAATACTTCAGGTATTCTAGAAATTCTAGTAGACGAGATCTGGAAACAGGCTCATAATTGCAGAAAATAGGCCCACCTGAAGGATTCTTCTTTGACCCCGTTAGCAACTTCTTCTGTCCATCATGGGATCATACGTAACTGCTTCAGGTGGGCCTGATCATCCTGCCTGTGGTAGTAGTTTTCATTGGCCCAGTGCAATCTATTCTGACTCTGGCTCAGTGATGTTGCTTTGAGACTGATTAGTCAAGGTGCATCAGTCTGACAAGATACACCTCTGCCTCCAGTTCAGGGTGGTTGGTGGCATATAAAATGGAATAGCTTTCTAAGAGGGGTGTCTGGGTTGGAGGGGGGGTGACTCCTGTATAGTCCTCTGATGGTCCTGGACTCACTTGGTCCTCCCCACTCTCTTTCTTACACTTCCCAAGAATAATTGTAGAATGTGCTGGAAATGTAACATTCAGAAATAAGGAGGGACTGGTCAGAACAGCCTGGCCTCTGTTCCAGCTTCCGCTAGTACTGTCCTCCTGTTCTTAAGTCCTCCAGTACTTTAGCTCCAAGTGTCCTGTGACACCAGGGTTTAAAATCCAGAGCATCTTCTTTCCATGGTTCCTGAGCGGTGGTCCAAGTGCGGTACACACAGTCAAGATTCCATCAGCCCCACATGCTTGGGCCTCAGGGTAAAGACCCACAGTAAATCCTAGGCTTCTGCAGTCCCTTACTGGCCACCTGTAAATACTAAACAGATTCTTGTAACTTGTTGTGTATGATTGTTCTGTCTCCCTGGACTCTGATGAGTTGATAGCCAGTGCACAGTGAAACTGCTTCAGAGTAGTCACTGTCATAGAGACAGAATTTGAATGGAGGTTGTCAGGGATTGGTAGCAGGGAAAATGGGGAGAGGGTTGTCATTTAATTGGAATAGAGTTTCAGTTTTAGAAGATGGAAAGAGTCCTGGAGATGGATATTAATGATGATAACACAACAATGTGGCTGTACTTAATACCATTGCCCTGTACACTTAAAAATGGCTAAGATGGGCAATGTTATGTTCTCTATATTTACCATTGTTAATAAACTTAACAACTTTATTATGATATTATTGGATCCGTAGACATCATTCTATTTTCTTTTTCTGAGCAAATGTTAATAAATAATCACTTAGAGATGCCATTGTTCTCACCGTATCTTAACAAACATTCTTTTTTTCCCTCGAGATGGGAGGTCTCCCTATGTTTTCCAGGCTGGTCTTGAACTCCTGGCTTTCAGCTATCCTCCCTGCTTGACCTCGCAAACATCTGGGTTAACGGGCATAAGCCCCCGCACCTGGCCTTAACTAACAATTTATCAGGAGGTTTACCAGGGAACTTCTTTGAAAATATATCTTCTATTGCAGCCACCTCTAAGGCCAGGCAATCTCCTAAGCTATATTTCTGTACCCAACTGCACAGCTCCCTCTGTGATGCCACATGCCCTCAGAATGAAGTCCCACAAAGAGAACAAGGCAAGGAGGCAACCAAAAGTTCCAAGTGGAAATTATCATGAAGACCTGGCATTAGAAGAGCATCAGTGTTGCAGTGCTTCTTGACTAGCAAAACACTCTCTGACTTACCTTCCTGGATGTTTTTCTTTTTCCTCAAACATTTCCTAATATGGAATACTAGGGTGGAGATGAGAACCTTTCTATCCTAAGTCTAGTCAAATGCTATTTCATTGAAGATATATTGCCTTATGGAATGTGATAATAATAAATATTGAAAATACTTATTACTACTACCAACCCCCTTTTTATATCATGTTACCAGCCTAAGTATTATGCCTCGATAAAAGTGTTTAAAAGGGAGCTTGGACAGTATTGATTCTGTTCTCAATATGCTGAAATGCATCAATCCCCAAAATTGACAGGAAAATGGTAAGAAAACCATAGCTGGTCGGGCACGGTGGCTCACGCTTGTAATCCCAGCACTTTGGGAAGCCGAGGTGGGTGGATCACGAGGTCAGGAGATCAAGACCATCCTGGCTAACACAGTGAAACCCCGTCTGTAATAAAAATCCAAAAAAAAAAAAAAAAAAAAAAAAAAATTAGCCGGGCCTGGTGGCGGGCGCCTATAGTCCCAGCTACTCAGGAGGCTGAGGCAGGAGAATGGCGTGAACCTGGGAGGTGGAGTTTGCAGTGAGCCGAGATCATGCCACTGCATTCCAGCCTGGGCAACAGAGTGAGACTCCATCTCAAGAAAAAAATAGAAAAGAAAAAGAAAAACAAAGCTTAAAAATCCTTGCTATTCTGGTTACTCTTGAGTGACAATTAGGTGAAATCTTAAAAAATATCAAAACAGCAGTTGGAGGGTGTGGAGCTATAATAAGTTATTGGTGGACATGTAAAATGTTACAGTCACTTTGGAAAAAGTTGGACAGAGTATTAAACACTTACTGTAAGACCCAGCAACTACCCGCCCAAAAGAAATGAAGACACATGTTCATGCAAATTCTTGTTCAAAAACATTCAAACCAGATTTATTCATAATAGCCCAAAGTGGAAACAACCCACATGGCAATCAACAGGTGAAAGGGTCCATTATAAAATTATCAAACAGTTAAATAATATCCAGAAATAAAGAGGAGCACATAATTGGAACACGGGGCATCTGACTGAATCTGAGAAACAGTTATGCTGCACAAAAGTCACCAGACACAAAAGAGCATATCCTATAGTTCATTTATGTGAAACATTAAATGGACTCTGTATGACAATAAGCAGAACAAGAATTCCCTGATCTGTGCGGTGGAAAGCCAGTTGATTCCAAAACAGTGTTTCAAAACTTTTTGAAGTTATAGAAATGTCCTATGTCTGGATTTTGGAGGTGGTTCTAAAGATGTATTGTGACAGTTCATTGACAGTGTATTTTATTGTAATTATTATTTTTTTCAATAAACGTAGTTAACAGTGAACAAAGTAACTGCAAGTCCAATTGGGTAATATTGTCTTTGCATCTTCTGTCTTGTAGTGAACTGAAAATTGTATGAGCCAGAATATCTGAGAGATAATCTCAGCTCTGAAACTGAAGAACTGTGTATTCCTTGGCAAGATCTCTCTTTTCTAGGTATTTTATATTTTTCTTCTACAGAATGAGAGTTTAAATATACTTCATAGATTAAATCAAAATAGTAAGCTTTTAATACACATTCGTTATTCATTGTAACTAAAAGTCTAAGCAAAATGAAAAGTCATACAAAATTGGAAAAATTGTTTAAATAAGATGAAATATTACTTTAAAAGTTAGGAAAATTGAACTATCACATATTCTATTTCATATCAGTTTTTCAGAACTTATAATTACATATGAACTGTTTTTAGCATAAAATCGATAATACACTCAGGCCAGGCACGGAGGCTCACACCTGTGATCCCAGCACTTCGGGAGGCTGAGGCGACTGGATCACGAGGTCAGGAGTTTGTGACCAGCCTGGACAACATGATTAAACCCCACCTCTACTAAAAATACAAGAATTAACCGTGCTACTCTGGAGGCTGAGGCATGAGAATCACTTGAACTTGGGAAGTGGAGGTTGCAATGAGCCGAGATCACACCACTGCACTCCAGCCTGGGTGACAAAGCAAGACACTGTTTCAAAAAAACAAAACAAAACAAAACAAAACTATAATACACCTAATCTTGTGGGTTCACAAATGTATATATAAATATAAAAATGATTTTATTTTCCTTCTTTTCACAATTTTCGTGTTTATGTTCATAACAAATAGCAGCATGTAATTTCTCCTTTTGTTTTGTCCTTGTTAGTTTTGGGACTAGAGCATATGGTGATCTCATATGATAAGTTTGGGAATATTTATTCTTTTTGATTCTCTTGAAAGTTTGTGTAATTTTGATAAGGTATCATGTCACCAGTCAGGCATATATAAAATTAGAGTTTTCATTCTGGGTAAGTTTATAGTACAGATTTCTTGTTACTTCTGTCAGGTTAGTTGCTGTACAAATACTCATAATATCGACCTTTTATATTTGTATCATCATAGGTTCTGCAATGATTTTCCCCTTTCTATTTATAGTATTCTGTTTTCTGGCTTTTTTCTCTCCTTTTTGTACCCCTTTCATCAACTAGGCACAGGTTTCGATTCTTTCTGGGAGGTTGTATGGCTCATGAGAAATGGTGGTTCTTCTGGATATGAGATAATTCACCATTTGTATATGTAATACTGTGCAAAGTGGCGTGACACAAGCCCCTTCTTCACGAAACTGATTACTGTGCAAACATCGTTTCCCAACCAATACGGAATGTCCTGTGTCTTTACTGGCATAATTCACATAGGCATTCAAACCTTGACTTTAAATGTGTATGTGCCCTCTTCCACTGGGTTTGTTTAAGGAAGTTACATAATGAGTTGCTTTGAATTTAAAAAAATCTATTTGGCAAGGAATTCATAGTTCCTTCTATCTAAAATAACCTAATGAATCTTCCAGAAGTGATCCTGGTTTGATGCTTCTGTCCCCACGATAACAGAGATTTGGCTGGTCATCACATTTAGAAAGCTCCCCATTTCCCTGTCTACAACCACTGCCCAGGCATGAACACTCTTCTCCCTTGCTCTAGTCCTTTTTTCTACACCCTAGTTCCAGGAAATTTGAGACTCAAAACACTTGTCAGGTAAGATTCTGGATTGAGCTAACAAGACTTCTCCAGAGGCGTCAGGTTCCTGGACTATCATTGATCCATCTCTAGAGGGAGTTGTAAGTATGAGGAAGGGCAGAACTTGTAATTCTTCCACCTGCTTTTGCTCCCACTATACCAACAACTACTACAATCACAACATCCACAACACCACAGGACAAGCTTCTACTGCTTCCAATGCATCTATCTCCGTAAATCTCTACCCCTATCTTACGCAGCTAGAAGTTTTGAGAGTCATACAAGTAGTACTGTAGTCTTTATTTCATAATTTGAAAAGTAGGCAAGACTCAGTGTAACACTGGCATTCCTTAAACCAGTCACCCTTTAGTTTCTGGATCATCGTTATACACATAAATACAGTGCGTATCATATATATATATATATATATATATATATATATATATATATTTTAAAATCCATGAGACAACACTCACCACAGCCTGTGTTTTCTGTTGTATTATATTTTCCTCTTTTACTCTTATTCTTGTTTTTTCATTAAAAAATCTTTAATAAACTTAAGCATATTAACAAGCCAAAAAAAAGAAAAGAAAAACACACAGCTTTAAAAAGTGGACAAAGCACATGACCACTTTTCAAAAAAAAAGCATATAAACAACCAAAAAGCATATGCAAAAGTGCTAAAAATCACTAATTATTAGAAAAATGCAAATCAAAACCACAATGAGAGACCATCTTACACCAGTTAAAATGGCCATTGTGAAAAAGCCAAAAAATGACAGATGCTAGTGAGTTTATAGAGAAAAGAGAACGCTGATACACTGCTGGTAGAAATATAAAAGAATTAATCCATTATGAAAAGCAGTTAGACAATTTCTTGAAGAACTTAAAACAGAAATATCATTTGACCCAGCAATCTCATTGGGTATATACCCTACAGAATATAAATTGTTTTATCATAAAGATAAATACATGTGTATGTTCATCACTGCACTATTCCCAATAGCAAAAACATGGAATCAACCTAAATGCCCACCAATGGTAGACGGGATAAAGAAAATGTGGTATATATGCAACATGGAATACTTACTATACAGCTATAAAAAAATGAGATCATGTCCTTTGCAGCAACGTGGATGGTGCTGGAGGCCATTATCCTAAGCAAACTAACACAAAGTTTCAAGTTTATACTAATCACGGTTTCTATAGTAGAAGAAGAAACAAATATTTGTTTTAATGAAATCAGATTTAACATTTCTAGCCAGACATTCATGCTGATGAACTGTGGGAAATAATACTCTATGGCAGAAAAGGGGGTAGAATATGGGGGTCCTCAAACCAAGAATAAAGTGAATCCCATTAAAACTCAGAGACTGATAGCTCTGGACAATGCAGGATCTGTGGATTTCACATGCTTTGAGGAATCATGATATCATCCTCTTTGTTCATCGGACGTAAACCTCTTGATCGTCTACTGGTAATAACATTAGTTTAGAGCCATTACAAAATTCTTTTGAGAAAATTTAACTTGCGCATGATCAAGTGTTCTTTTTTATTTTAAAAAATCAATTTCACACTTACAAAAATGTAGTACGTATGTCACAAAGTAATCCTCCCCACAACTAGAACACTTTCATAGTATGTTAAAGACCTGATAGCACCACCCTCTAAGACTATTAAGCACTCTCTGCAAACAACGATATTCTCCTACTTATTCCCAATACAGCATTGAAATACATTACTCCATTTAATTCTCACAACCACTTCAAGTTTTGCCAATAGATGCTCAAAAATGTACTTGGTAACAATGTGTCCTTTAGTTAGAAACATTCTCTGCAGGAAAATTTGGGCCATCTTGTCTGACCTGGGACACTGGGGACACTGTCCCTGTGCTGAGTTACTGAGATGAGCCAGCCCTGCACCTGTGCCCAGCCTGCCCCACCCCATGCTGATTTGCAGGTTACCAGAGCACAGTCCCCTGCCCTGAAGACTTCTTAATAGGCTGGTCACACCCTGTGCAGGTGTCAGTCCCAGTCAGAACACAGCTTGGACATTAGGGCCCCCACTCAGCTCCTGGGGCTCCTGCTGCTCTGGCTCCTAGATAAGGAGGGGGAACACTAGGAATTTTCTTAACCCAGTGCGCTCAATACATCTGGCACTTCTGGGAAGTTCTCTTATACCATGATTTTTAGTATGGATATTTGTTTTCACATTTCCTATCTCAGGCATCAGATGTGACATCAAGATGACATAGTCTCCATCCTTCCTGTCTGCATCTGTAGGAAACAGAGTCACTATCACTTTCCAGGCAATTGAGGGCATTAGCAATGATTTACCCTGCTTTCAGCAGAAACCAGGGAAATCCCCTAAGCTCTTCCTCTATGATGCGAAAGATTTGCCCACTGGAGTCACATCGAAGTTCGGTGGCAGTGGTTCTGGGACAGATTTCACTCACACCATCAGCAGCCTGGAGCCTGAAGATTTTGCAACTTATTACTCTAAACAGGAGTTCAGTCACTCTCCTACAGTGTTATAAGCCTGAACATAAATCCCTTAGTGAAACAAATGTATGAAGTTGGGCTGCACAGAGACTCCTCCTGGTGCCTCCATCTGCTGAAAACATTTCCCAGATGTATACAAGTTTTTACGTTTTTGGCAACAGGGGTCAGGGAGTCTCCTCTATTTCCTCTTTCTTTATCCTCAGTCCCAGAAGCACAGATATGACAACATCTCCCTGATTTAGTAACGGATGGAAGTTATGATACCTGAGGAATCTGTGTCACTTCATCAGTCAGGGTTTATACATCAAAATAGAAACCACTCTACAGATTTCAAGAAGGAATTGTTTTAATTAGAACCAAAAATCCAACCTGGGGGTGTGGTAATCAGGGAAACTGATACTGGAAACACGGGACTCCTGGTGATCCACCAGAAGCCTGAACGCATCTGCCCCTGAAGGTGTGGGCTGCTTAACCATGTGGTCCTCTGCCCTGTCTAGGAAGCAGAGATGTGAGGGTGCAGATTCTCTTAGCTGCCTATAGTATCTCACTCGGTGATTCTCCAGTCCTCACCTCAGTTCATGTGTCTACTTTCAGCTGCCAATGAATATTGAATCATCCTCTCCTGGCTCTTAAATAGGACATGAGGGCCCATTATTGAGCAATTCTATAAGAAACTATAGCCAGAAAAGTTTTTGTGAAATGTGTTCCAGAAATGATGGTGATAATGAGGAATGGAGAGCTGACAACCAAGTAAGGTCCGTATTTCTCCAAATCTCAGAACTTTCCAGATTTGGGATGACCCCAGAATATCCTTGCATGTGCTTCCATGTCTTATTAGCAAGTCTGGGATCATTGCAAGAAAACTTCCTAAGTCATAAAGTAAACAGAAAAATGAGAAAATTGCTCAGAATACCTAGCAATTCTTTGACAAAAAAATAAAAAAAATTACTTGATAAAACAAACAAGGAACCTAATTGTTCACAAAGTATGTTTTTTGCTTAATGTGAAAACACTTTGCTAATCAAAATTTGTCCAGACACCAACTGCCTCCTCAGCATCACAGTGAACATGTTACAAATGCAAACTAACAAATGCATCTTGGAACTATTGTGTGAAAATCTGCATTTTAACAAGTATAGGGGTAATCTACTGATGTTTTCGGTAGCTGTGTTCTGGGGAATATTTACTTCAGTTAAAAATGTATATTTTTTAAAATGAGGCCATTTATGTTAAAGCTACATGTTAAAGACACACTCAGCTTTAATTCTAATAAATCCAAATTACTTTTGAAGACATTGTAAGATTGTAAACGTTAAAAAAACATTACTTTTTATCAATAGATCAAATACCTTGATAATTAAATGCAGTAAATGTTTTTAGAAATTTTAGTATTTACCAAAATGAAAGAATAAATTAAAATTGTGTGCACATGGCTTAGAGATTATTGGACTTTTAATAACTATTGGACTTAAGCTGAATAGGCAAATAATTTAAGTTCAGTAATTAGATTTAAATTATTTTCCTAGTCAGTTTGGTCTGGGGAATGTATTCCCTCCTGCTGCTTTCCATAGGCATGTTGTACCTCGGTTAGACATTGCCTGGGTCCCAGATCAAAACCAATCCAAGTGCTGCTGATAATCTCAGTGCCCTACAGCAGAACCACCCTGCTAAGCCCTTCCTTGATCAACCAGATGATTGTTATCATGAACACGAGAACAAATGCTTAGTTTTATTAGCCACTGAGTTTTGAGTGGTTATACACCATATGCACATTTTTTCTTTAGTGACACAAATTACATTCATTTTACTCAAATATTATTTAGTTTTATTTTCTTCTTAATATTTTTTAAAATAGATTACCAACTATTCCTATCTATATCATCAATTTTTATAAAATGTATCTATCTGTATGGTTAGAAATGTAAATATTATATTGGTCAGCTTTTGCCTAGGTGATTAGGTCAGAAAAGTCTGTTAGCTCAGCCTGAGTTTAGAATTTCTGTCCTTGCTCACAGAATTTAATGCCTGTGTTCTCCTGTCTCACCAATCATCTAGATTCACTGAGATGGTGTTTGGCACAAGACTGTTAGGAACAAAATAGAAATCTGTGGCCCTATCTCTTTATTTCTACCCAAAATGTGCCTAGTTATCTCCCTTGGTGCATGATTGTGAGACAGTATGAGGAAGAGAGTCAGTTGTGGCAGAAAAAATACATGGTTCTCAGGATACCAATGGGCCTCACATGTCTAGGCATGTTCCCACTCCTACCTTCTTGCCTCCCTTAACAAACTGACTCCAGTTACATAGCAAAAAGCTGTCCCATCTCAACTTAAGTGACTAGGCCAAAATCCTAACCATAAAAAGAAGAGCCCAACCATTTATCTCCTTTGGTGGTATCTCTCAAGGTTTTATTTATTTATTTATCTTTTGTCTTGAGACAGAGTCATGCTCTGTCACCCAGGATGGAGTGCAGTGGTACAATCTCCACTCACCGCAACCTCTGCTTCCCAGGTTCATGCCATTCTTTTGCCTCAACCTCCCAAGTAGTTCGGACTACAGGCACACACCACCAAGCCTGGCTATTTTTTGTATCTAGAGGTGGTGTTTCACCGTGTTGGCCAGGCTGGTCTCAAACTCCTGAATTCCAGTGATCCACCCTCCTCGGCTTCCCAAAGTTCTGGGATTAAAGGCATGAGCCACTGCTTCCAGCCTCCCAAGGTTTCTAAAGTGGAACTCTAACGTTCCTCATAAGAACCTGGCCATCTTCTAAGGTTGCTGCAAGATCTGCATTCCCCCAAAAAACCAAATGAGTTCTAGCTGGCTGAAGCACTGACCTTTTACTGATTTTTCCTCATTATAATCTCTTTGTAATACTAAAATATCTGCCAAGGCAGAGCTTATCCTCCATTTTCTGTTCGTGTTATATATGTTAGAGCATGACGCTCCACTGCACAAATGCAAAGAAAACTTCGCCTGAATATGCTTGTATGTCATTCCTTTTTCCGCCTCAGCTTCCTTAAAATGATAAGAACTGAGCACTTCAGGGAATTGCTCCTGGGATCTCTTACCCACAGGTTGCTCCCTTGCTTTGCTCATTCTACAAAAATTTTTTTTATTCTTTTTTTTATATATATACTTTAAGTTCTAGGGTACATATGCATAACATGCAGGTTTGTTACATATGTATACTTGTGCCATGTTGGTGTGCTGCACCTATCAACTCGTCAGCACCCATCAACTCGTCATTTACATCAAGTAAAACTCAGAATGCAATCCCTCCCCACTCCCCCCTCCCCATAATAGGCCCAGGTGTGTGCTGTTCCCCTTCCCGAGTCCAAGTGATCTCATTGTTCAGTTCCCACCTATGAGTGAGAACATGCAGTGTTTGGTTTTCTGTTCTTGGGATAGTTTGCTAAGAATGATGGTTTCCAGCTGCATCCATGTCCCTACAAAGGACACAAACTCATCCTTTTTTATGGCTGCATAGTATTCCATGGTGTATATGTGCCACATTTTCTTAATCCAGTCTGTCACTGATGGACATTTGGGTTGATTCCAAGTCTTTGCTATTGTGAATAGTGTCGCAATAAACATACGTGTGCATGTGTCTTTATAGCAGCATGATTTATAATCCTTTGGGTATATCCCCAGTAATGGGATGGCTGGGTCATATGGTATTTCTAGTTCTAGATCCTTGAGGAATCGCCATACTGTTTTCCATAATGGTTGAACTAGTTTACAGTCCCACCAACAGTGTAAAAGTGTTCCTATTTCTCCACATCCTCTCCAACACCTGTTGTTTCCTGACTTTTTAATGATTGCCATTCTAACTGGTGTGAGATGGTATCTCATTGTGGTTTTGATTTGCATTTCTCTGATGGCCAGTGATGACGAGCATTTTTTCATGTGTTAGCTGTACACATGTCTTCTTTTAAGAAATGTCTGTTCATATTCTTTGCCCACTTTTTGATGGGGTTGTTTGCTTTTTTCTTGTAAATTTGTTTGAGTTCTTTGTAGGTTCTGGATATTAGCCCTTTGTCAGATGAGTAGATTGCAAAAATGTTCTCCCATTCTGTAGGTTGCCTGTTCACTCTGATGGTAGTTTCTTTTGCTGTGCAGAAGCTCTTCAGTTTAATTAGATCCCATTTGTCAATTTTGGCTTTAGTTGCCATTGCTTTTGGTGTACTGGTACCAAAACAGAGATATAGACCAATGGAACAGAACAGAGTCCTCAGAAATAATACCACACATCTACAGCCATCTGATCTTTGACAAACCTGAGAAAAACAAGAAATGGGGAAAAGATTCGCTATTTAATAAATGGTGCTGGGAAAATTGGCTAGCCATAAGTAGAAAGCTGAAACTGGATCCTTTCCTTACTCCTTATACAAAAATTAATTCAAGATGGATTAGAGACTTAAATGTTAGACCTAATACCATAAAAACCCTAGAAGAAAACCTAGGTAATACCATTCAGGGCATAGGCATGGGCAAGGACTTCATGTCTCTAAAACTATTAAACCTTGCCTGAGAAAATTTCAGTTTGTTCTGGTGCTAATTTCTATTTAGAAAAGGGGCAAGGGGTCGGGCATGGTGGCTCACACCTGTAGTTCCAGCATTTTGGGAGGCCAAAGTGGGTGGATCACCTGAGGTCAGGATTTTGAAACCAGCCTCACTGACATGGTGAAACCCTGTCTCTACTAAAAATACAAAACAGCTGGGAGTGGTGGTGCATGCTTGTAATCCCAGCTACTCAGGAGGCTGAGGCAGGAAAATCACTTGAACCCGGAAGGTGGAGGTTGCAGTAAGCTGAGATCGCGCCACTGCACTCCAGTCTGAGCAACAAGAGCAAAATTCTGTCTCAACAAAAAGTAAAAGAAAAACAAAGGGGAGGGGAGTGGGGATGCGGGCAAGGAACTGGAGGTCTCAGCAGCAGCAAAAATTGCATCCAGTGGGAATGAAGAGCTGATAAGAACTTTTCTTCCAAGAATGCCTTTCACTTGCCACTTAGTGATTTTTACCAAGTGTCCTGAAGCTGCCTCAAAGAGTAACACTCACGAAACTCCAGCACTGCAGGTGCAAAGGTGACCACAGCTGCATGGATAAGCAGGACCCAGGCTCTGACCCTCAGGTCACTGATACAACTGCCATGAAGACAGATGTTGATGCTGTCCATGAAGGCAGAGGATAATTCCTTGGCTGGTTCTCTAATCTCCACATCACTCATTCTGTACAACACATCTATCAAACTAGACTCAGTTTCTCTTCTCCTTAACAGTTTTGAAAAACTCTGTTCACACTCCAGAACTTCATTTCCTGTAAATCTGGTCCTTTCCTTTAAGCTGTTAAACTCCTTTGCTTTCTGGATATTTCTCTTTGTCTCAATGAAGCAATTTTATTAATTCTACTCCAAGTTCTAACAAAATTTTCATCCATCCTGGAATTAGAGCTTCATGTCAGCCAGACAAGATCCATGCAACAGTCCAGAGGTTATCTTGGCAGGCCCGGAAGTCAAGGCCTTGGGGTTGGGGACAGAGTTTTACTCCTTACAGACTGTGTGACATTAGTAAAGGGACTTAACTTCCCTTTGCCTCAGTTTCTGTACCTGAGATGCTGTGACAACAATAGGTTCTACCTCACAGGTCTACTTACAGTTTAAACAAGGTAAAACATTTAGAATATTATTCAACAGATAATATGTACTGCTATTAATTTGGGTAATCTTATTGCTATAATACTTAGCACTGTTATAGTCATCATTATCATAAATGGACTAACTTAGCAGAAACGGCTGAAATAGTGTTAAATCCAAGTTCATTCCATCTACAGCCCCCATAGGTGCTTAAATGGGTTTTTTCGCTACCCAGCTGACAACTCTTTAAATCCTAAGAATTTTATCTTGATCTATGCTAAATTGGTCAGACCTTAAATCATGCCCATGCATATCTGTCCAGTGCACTTCTCACTATTATCAAAACATTATTCTATAAGAGGTTCAATTTTCATATTGCTCTTCTGCTTTCTTGTGTAATCCTTATTCTAGATTTAAATCTTTTCTCTGTTTCTTTAATACTTGTGCAATAACTCACAACCTAATCTCAGATTTTTTGACATGCTTCTGTGCTAATGATGTAGTTTATTTGATGTTGTTTATTCTTTTACTTGCTGGATTCCTATGGAAACAAATCCTTTTAAGCTCAGGCCCTTCTAAGACCTCAGAGGTAGAAAGTGAAAAAGAGCTAAGTGAAAGTGTGTGAAGAAGAGTGATTTGGTGAACTCAAGTGGCACTTCTCCTTTTCTAAGGTCGTCTACTTTCTATAGCAAGAGTTTTCAAGTTGTATTTGATGTTTTGTTTTTAAAACAAATCATGTATGACTTTGTCAAACACTTCTCATCAAACGCTTTTTTTCTCCAAAAGCCCAAGTCAGATTAACTGATATTCTGATATTCTCCCTGTATATAATCAAAAGTCCATACCTGAGACCCCGCCAGATTTAACAGCCTTGGCCTGGCAGAACCTGCAGGACAATGGAGAGGATCCAAGTGCACCCCGAGCAACAAGACATGACAGCAGATAAAGCTGAGTGAAAGTACATCCTAATCCTCCCTGAATTCCCTAAATTTTTGGGTCAATTGAACTCATTCAGTATAACAACTTTATATTTAAGACTGGTTCATGTCAAACCAAAACTAACATGTTTTCTGGATTTTATTTTATTGAATAGTTACTGGTGTACATGCACCTGGGTTAGTTTAGGTACATAAAGACTGCTTCTCACCTTTCCCCTACCTTCACACTTCCACTTTTTCTAAGCCCCTGTCTCTCTCCAAGAAAGGGACTGGAATGATCCTCTTTTTATACCACTGTTTCAGAGAGTAGTGCGGTAAAACTATTGACGTTCCCAGCTTTTGGCTACTAAATAGACGTCGTTAAATATACTTAAAAACAAAAGTTCTGTGTCGTATGTCTGATCAGTCAGACATAGCAGGATGAAGTAAAAGGAGAGATTTCTGAATTCTCAATCTGAGTTTTAAAAATGCAGAACGAAGTCTGGAAGAATTTAGAAAGTATACATTTGTATGCCATATTCAATAGAATTTTGAAAAACATAAGGTAATATAAGGCAATTTTTTGCATAATAAAAATAAGAATAGTAGGACATGGGGCAGCAGCAGTGAAGGTGAGCATGGAGGACACGTGTAAGAGGTCAGCTGTTGGTGCAAACCCAGCTCTGTTGCTCATGTTTGTTGGGGTTCCTATGACAGTGGGTTTGGGGTTTAGCTAAAAATCCAGATAGAAACTCATAAGTATCTCTTGGAAAGAATCACAGTGTTGAATAGACTCCTGCCTGACCTTCAAGGCTGTGCCCTGATGTCACTGCAAGCTCATGGGGGGCCTTGTGCATCACACAGGGCTCTAGGACTTCAGTGACTCAAGGGTTAGGGAAATTTCTGAGCAAAAGCACTTTAGGTCATGTAACACTTTCCTAGTCAACCCAGCAGAATACAGGTGAGCTTCCAAAAGTTGATTTTTCCCATATCATGTATCTGGGGATGATATCAGAAAGAATGAGGTTCGGGAAACACCATATAGCAAAATGATTAAGGTATTAACAGGGTGGAGCTGGAGCTGGGAAGATCAGAAGGAGATGCAGTGACAGGAGCCCAAGACCCACATCTCAAATCTGCATAAAGGGTAATTAGTGCAACATTATAAGGGAAACTCAGGAGAATATGGGAGGTTTCACTCTTCCTTTCTGGTCCAGCCACCAGGCACTCTTCCTAATCCAGACCTCAGCAACTGTCCCAAGGAGAAATCCAGTCTGGTGTTAGGGGCTCAGCTCTTTTCCACTGTATGGAACTGCCAAACTCAGGTGCATTATTTTCCCTTGTAGAGTTCCTCTGCCTGGGCCAAGTCAAAATCTCCACCCACACTCACATTTGGCAAATTTCATGAAAGAACTCAATGAGAGAGGAAAAGCAATTCACCTACAAAGGTGTATTTCTCTTATTCAATTTTTGGTAATCTGGTTTTCATTTCTTCACTAGTGCTATGATGTCATCATAAACATGATTTTTAAATATATTGTTTGCTCTCTTTTGCTTTTGTTGCATTGCTTTTGTTTCTCTCTTAAGACATTGCATCATCATTACTGAAAACATAATTTTAAATTAAAAATTAAATTAAGATAGAGAAATGCCAACTTTGTGTTATCAGAAAAATGCATGTCAAGAACATATCAATGCATATAAAATGCATATCAGTAAATACAAAACACATGATCACACCTATGTTGAAAGTGAAAGAAAAAACTGAAGAAATAATAGTGATCATGTCAGAGTTTGCAAACCTTGATACTGTGATTTTTATATTCCAGTAATACATATATAGAAACATGTATTTTATAAATGCCACATTTAAAGGAGTGCTCTAATAATATTTGGATCCAAGACAGAGGGTATCCATTTTGATATTATATAATGGTAGCAGTAATAAAATTTTTATTTAACAAGCACAACAATTCCATATTATATTTATATTTTGAGACTGATGGCAGTTGTTCTGGTTCTGCAATCATTTCTAGAGGAATCAGGCCAGTGGTGCCCATAGCAATATCTAGCATGCATCATCCGTTCTATTGGTCATGAAAATTGTCTTGCATAGTCAAGCAATAGGCAGCAGCAACTGGGTATTGACATTATTTCTCTGAGTCTTGCAGACTCCTTAATAATGCATCTTCCATTATCAAATGTAAATTTTGAAGACATTTAGAGATAACTGGTGATGATACTTGGCAATTAAGGAACCTTAAAAATATGTTAGAAATAACAAGGATTAAGATATTTTGCAAATGTTACACTTCACCAAGAGAAGCTGGGTTATCCTAAAACAACTCTTATAAAGTACACTTCCCAAGGTGTTCCCAGGGTAACAGGACTAGTCAATGTGAGTAGATGGAGGACAGATTTCAAACTCACTATAAGTATCCTGATATTTGAGGGAATTAAAGATGCCAGAACATTCCCTAATGAGTCACAGAATTATATAATCTACCTCCACAGAGAACAGGCAGAACCTAGACTTGCTTCTAACCCATATGGTATGGCAGAGGTTGTGAGATGTTTTTCCAATGATTGGATTGTATTCTATAAGCCTCTGTCACAGCAGACTGGAAAGAGACTCTCTGAAACCTGCTGACCTTGAACAACCGAACGGCCAAGTGTGCATTGCCTGTGTGAGCATCACATGGCAGGGGATTGTCCACAGCCTCTAGGACCTGAGAGCAGCCTTGAGCCAAGAGCCAGTAAGAAGCTGAAACCCTAAGTCATAGAATTGCTAAGGAATGAGATCTGCAACTACCTGAAAGAGCTCTAAAGTATCTGTGTTCTCAGGGAGTCTCAGGGGAGAATGAAGCCCAATCTATACTGCAGCACAGTCTTGCAAAATCCAATGGGCAGGAACAAACAAAGCCATGTGCCAACTGCTGACTCACAAATTGAGAGATGATAAATGGGTATAGTCTTAAGCTGATAAATTTGTGGTAATTTGTTACATGGCCATAACAAACTTAACACACATTTTAAGAACAAATAGTAGACCTAAGAGCAGTCCTGCCACTAACATTGACTGTAGATGGGCACAGGCTTATTCTCATTGTGACCTTGGGATTTCCAAGCACTACAAGAGAGAGAGGAA
The DNA here is from genome assembly GCF_047675955.1 of Chlorocebus sabaeus. NCBI lineage: Eukaryota > Metazoa > Chordata > Mammalia > Primates > Cercopithecidae > Chlorocebus > Chlorocebus sabaeus. Next base: position 90,694,899 of record NC_132917.1, on the reverse strand, counting down.
AGCTTTGATGTTCAAGCCCTTTCTAAGATTCCACTTGTGTCACATCAGGCCAATAGATGTGCCTATTGGCCTAAGCAAGACACACTGCCAACACCTGAGTCCATTTAGAATGAGGCTGACCAAAGCACGAGTGAAGGGAAGGGACTTATTGCAGCTAATTTTGCAAGTAGGTTATCCATATTTTTTATTATTATTATTTGCTGAGAAATACCCTGAGAAAAGGGAAGCCTCTTTAAAAAACTAAAAGTGTTTAGGTTGTAGCTTCATTCATTGTAGTGTTCTGCTTTATATCCAAGCATAAATAACTGAGAACTCCTTCAAACTATTATTTCTATGATGGCTTATTTTCCCCATACACTTAAGATAATTTTGGTACTGTAATGTGCCGGCCAAGTTTACTCTGCAGAGCTGACCATTAGCACAATGTGGCTGACACTCCATTGCACGTTGAATGTGGACTTTGACTGGCGGTGATCTGAGAATCTGCTTCTGCAAAAGAATATATTTGTCACTCCTTTGATCTTTATCCTATCTGAATAAACACACTTCTCTATTGTTCCATGGCTAATCCATATCTTGTCTCTATTAACTCACTCTTTCCATAAGTGACTAAGAGCACTTAACACATAAATAATAAATACATCCAGTTCTGAAAATTCAAATTAGTTAAGAAGCATAGAGACATTATAGAAACAAAATGTATAACTATTTTCAGTGTAAAGAAAATGAATTCTTTGTATTTTGGAATGAAACCATGAAAGCTGTGTCTGCTCCATCAGCTCCACATGGCTTTCTGTGCCTTGGGGGACTGACCCATAATAGTCCAGGACTTTCGTGTTCCCTTGCTGCTTCTCTGGAAATGAAAAGCCCACGCTGTATGGGGTGTTCTGTTTCCCAGACTCAAGTACGTTGGTAACCAGTGCATGGTGAACCAGCCTGCTTCGAAGATGTCACTGACATAGAGACAGCACTGGAATGCAAGTTGGTGGGGGCAGGGATAGATAAAATGGAGGAGAGTATTGTTTAAGGGGTATAGACATTAATTTTCATCCGATGAAAACCATTCTGGATTTAGTATCAGTAATAATAGCAGAACAATGTAAATATATTTAATGCCATTGAACTCCACTCTTAGAAATGTTTAAGAGAGACAATTTTATGTTCTCTGTATTTACTATAATTAAAAATTAACATATTTATTAAAGTATTGTTAGCTCAGAAGACATGTTTTGTTTTCTAAATTTCTGAGCAAATGTTCATACATAATCACTTTGTGATGTCATTGTTCACACATTTTAACAAATTGTGCGTGTGTGTGTGTGTGTGTGTTGTAGACATGGGGTCTCCCTATGTTGCCCAGGCTGGCATCAAATTCTTGGCCTTATGTGATCCTTTCTCCTTGGTCTCTCAAAGTGGCCAGGGGCTACTAAGAGTCTGAAATCTTCTCGAGGAACAAGCTGGGAGACACCTCTGAATTCACACCCCTCTTTGCCTTACACCCCCTTCCCACCTCCTCTATGGGCGCCTCTAGTGTATCTTGTGGGCATCAGTGCCTGGAGCATGTCAGGATGTTTTCTCCCACCTCCTACTCCCAAGTCATGGTGAAAATTCATCTTCATTCAGACATGGGCTGTCCACGCCTTGTTTCTCTTACATACATGCCCCGGCACATTGCTGAACCCATAGTTCTGACCTCACTCCATGAATCTTTGTGGAAGGGTCATGGTTGCCAAGTTGTGGTTATCGGAGACCAGAAAGTAAAATGGCAACTATTGAGAAGCTTGTGCATACGGCAGACATAGGCCATTGTCAAGAGTCCCAGCAGCTAGTGAGCCATGAAAGCTGGGCAGAGAGATCCCACATCACCTCAGTCAGAGGGGAAACTGGGAGTGAGCCATGGAGAGTCTTCTTCCTGTGACCATGCAGCCTCTGAGCCACGTGTACAGCTTTGTTTGACAGAAATGACCAGAGGAGGACTTGTTTATGCTGAGCTCTGGGGACAAAACGTTCCTCCAATCAGGGACCAGACTCACTATCCATCTCCTGGGCATCTGCTGCTCTGCGATTCCTCAGACGCTCCTCAAGTCGCTCATGATCCTCCGCAATGGGCAGCTCACTGCTCTAGGCCCAGGGGGCACATGGAAGAGGGTCCTGAGCTTTATGACCCTCAGGCCCTGGAGTGAGGAAGGTGCCATGAGGTGGTGCACCCAGTGCTTGTTTTCAATGTTCACGTTCAATTTATTAAAGTTTAAAGCTATACCTCATACTAGCAATCAAAGTTATATGTCTTTATATATAAAGGTGCATCATATATTTATGCATAGATATGCAGTTTATACAAATATATAAATACAATTTTTTCTTAACTATGTATTCAAAATGTAAAGTTTACAATAGAAATTCATATTATACAAATATATAAATACAATTTATTTCTTAAATATGGATTCAAACTATAAAGTCTACAATAGAAATTCATATTACATAGACACATAATTTTATGTGTATTTGTGTAGCAAGTGTTTCGTTTCTTTCCAAGCAGAACAGAGTCTCGCTGAGTAAAGACTTTGAGGACATTTACTGACCCTCCCTCTTTGGCTCCAGCAGGGTCCCAGTCATTCAGGACCAGGGAGGATAAGGTTGACAGCACCCAGCCCAGGAACCCCGCCCGAGCCCTAAGGTCTGGATCTCTGAGACTTTCACTCTTGCTGGGCTGCGGGATATATGCTTAATGCAGCTCCTGTGAATTTCTGAGTAGTTTCCTTTCCTCAAGCCCCTGCCAGGCAGCCCTGTGGGCAGGGCCTGTGGTTCCTCCAAGGTCCTCAGCCCTGTGGCTCAGGAGAGCAACTGCTTCCCCCACAGCCCAGGGCCAGCGCCTGGCAGCTCTCAGGGACTGCTAGCCTGACCTTAGCCCTGGAGTAAGGGCCCTATTCCAAATGTCTCCTAATTTATTGTAGTATCTGAAAGTCTGTCTTGTTCTTAAACTCAAAGTCCACATTTCCACATTTGCTAAAGCTAGCATTTGCCACCTGGAAAATTAGACATGTGAATTCACTGTCATTCTCAGAGCCTGGCCTCTTTAAATCCCACCAAGTAAAGTTGCCCATATGTTCTCTTCTCTCCACACAACTTTACTGAGAATTATAGTGAAATGTAGTGTGGTAAAGCCTTTATGGCCTGCACAGAAACCATCATCTTCTCCTTTGGTGTGTAGGGCACCAGCTTTATCCTGATGGGCATGGTGAGGACAGTGAGCCTCTCCCAGCCTGGGACAGGAGCAGGGATTAAGGGCCCATGTGATTAGCTCCACAGTGCAATGTCAGGGGAGTGAAGGAGGGGCAGGGACTCTGGGAAGAATTTGATCCTTCCAAAGAAGATGGAAGGTGAAGAGCTTTGCTTCACCTTCTAAAATCAATGACTTTCTTTTAGATTTGGGAGCAGGGACACATGTTTCATTGCCCTGACTCTTTCCACATCTCCTCTTTCTCTTACAATAGCTCTGACTCTGTCTGTCCCTCCCAGATTGTATCCTAAAAATCTAATTATCCCTCCCGATATGAAAACAAACCAACAAACATAACCCTCTTCCTCCTATCACATACTGTGACATTTGACCCCTAAACTCTGTGATACCCAGATCATATAAGAGATAATCATGGGATTTTACCCAAGAAATTTTCTAGCTAAAAATAATTCTTGTACTAGATCTTCTCTTGGAAAAAAATTTACTCTGTCTGTTGTTGTAACTGACACCAGATAATAAGGTGTAAATATTTTCAAGAACAGAGGACATCCATGAGCTTAGTGAGGCGAAAGACATCTCTTCCCCTTGCGTTAGTTTCCAATGCTGCTGTTTGACTTGTCACAGTCTTATTGGCATCACACAACATAAAGGTATTACCCTGTGGGGGTCAGAAGTCTCACTGAGCTAATGGTAAGGTGTCAGTTGGGCTGTGATCCTTCTGGATGCTCCAGAGGAGAGAACTGGATCCTCTGCTTCTTATCTTCAAGGTGCTCCCATATTTCTGGTTCCATGGCCCCTTCCTTCCTCAAACCACATCCCTCCACATAGTCCCAGCTCCTCTCTGACTGCCATCGTCCTCCTCTATTTTAAGGACCTTTGTGATTATGTTGATTTCATCTGGATAACCAGGTTGCTTATTCATAAAGTCTTTAACTTACATCTGTCAAGGTCATTTTTTGCTACATAAGGTAGAATCCTTATGATACAGCCCCAGTGACTGGAGGAACACCAGGGTTCTTGGTCTCACACTGCTTTAGATAAAACTCCACAGAATCTCGTGGAGTGGTTTTAAGGAAAGAAAAGTTGAATATGCAAGAAGGAAGGAAGAAGAAAACAGCTAAACAGCTCCCCCATACAGAGACAGAGGACGGGGGATTCGAACAGAGAGATAACTCCATGTGCAGTGGAAAAGTGGCTGCTTATAGGAGGAGGCTGAAGGAGGTGATGTCTGATTTGCATAGGGCTCAGGGGATTGGTGTGACCAGGCATGTTACTGATGTAGCCTGAGAAAAAACTGGCCCTCCCACCCTAGCTTTTTATATGCAAATGAAGGGCACCATAATGTTCTACACACATGGGGATATGTTGGGGCAGTCATGTTGCCAGGTACATGTCAGGGCAAGGAAAAAGAAGGTGGAAATTGCCATGTTTGGGTGAACCCAGTTTCTCATGGCTTTCATTTGCATATCAAAGCTTGCCTGCCTGGCTCTAAGAGCCAGGGCTTTCCTAGCAGACAAAAAATATTTCTGGAGTTGCTTTAAAAGAAACAAAACCTTCCCAAGGACCCCTTTTCCTCTCTATCTGCCTAAAATAATTTCTTAATAACTCTTATAAAACTTAGGTTCCAGAGACGAGGACATGGACATCTTTTGAGGTAGGACATTATTCATTCCACCAAAAATTAATATATTCCCCAAAATTGACCTCTCTAATGTGAAATTTTAAAAATCACGAAGTATTTTTATGAAGCAAGAGAGCTGGACAAAATCTTAGACTTAGTCAGAGTCTAACTTGTGAGTCCTCTAACTTGTGAGTTTTAGCTGTTGGGATGTGCTCATTCCACTGTCTCTACTGTAGACTTATGGATGTGTAGATAATTTTAGAGGATTTTTAAATTTTTTGACCCAGTGTAAACAAAACAGTATCTGAGACAGGTCTCAATCAATTTATAGGTTTATTTGCCAAAGATAAGGCGTATGGCCTGTAACACAACCTTAGGAGGTCCGGCAAACAAGTACCCAAGGTGGTTGAATTACACATTGGTTTTATACATTTTAGGGAGATGCAGATATTACAGGCAAAGACACAAATCAATACATATAAGATAAACATTAGTTTGTCCTGGAAAGGTGGGATATCTTGAAGGAAGGGCTTCCTGATCATACATGGATTCAAAGGTTTCCTGACTGGCAACTGGTTGAAAGAGGAAAGCTCTGCCTAAACAGTTGAATTCATCATAAAAAAATGCTTGAGTTTAGATAAGGGAGCGTAGAAGTCAAGTTTCTTGTCATGTAGATGAATCCTATGGGTAGCAGACAAAGTAGATGTGGCCGGGGGGGGAGCTTATCAGACCTTAGGAAAAAAAATGTCAGATGCTTTGGGAAAGACTTAGTAAGGGAAGGAGATTCTCTACAAAATGCAAATTTTCCCGACAACAGGTAGCTTTGCAGGACCACTTCCGAATAGATCAAATAAACATTTTTAGGGTAAAATATTTTGATTTTCTTCAGGGCCTATTATCTGTCATGTTGGAGTACGGTATCTTATTGTTACAAGGAGTCTGTTTTGTAAGTCCAAAGATCTCAGCTGTAATGATAATGCTGGTCAGTTTTGTCTGAACCCCAAAGGGAGGCGAGCATAATGAGGCACATCTAAATCCACCTGCCAGTCAGGGCCTAACCTAGTTTTTCAGATTTCTTTGAAGTTCTCTCTGCCAAAAGAGGAGTCCACTCAGCTGGTTGGTGGCGTACAACTTAATTTTTGGTTTTAACACCTGGAAAAAAAAAATCATTGCATAAATTCAATATAAAATAGATTGGTAAAGAAAAATTGTTTCCTGAATATTCCTACATGTCAAAGATAAAGAAATGATAAGAATTGAGATGATTAATATCCCTCGTACCAAAGAATAATGATTTTATTTTTTACTATCTTAGTTTGGGTCCACCAGCAATGATGATTTCCATTTAAGCAGCAAATTTACACTGGGAGGAAAAGAGGAAAGTGAGGAAGGGAACAGAAGATGAATGTTAAAAGACACATCAACAACTCACCTGACTCAGGAGAACTGAAGATCAACCACATGTAGAAACATGGACTAAATTCCTTTGGGCTGTTCCACCTGAGAGATTAGGAAATTGGGGTATGTATACCCCTCATCCTGTCCTCACTGATTGTCAGGTGTCTCTCTTGTTCTATTTCAAGCTGCTATAACAGATTCCTTGTCACTGTGTAATTCATAAAGAACAGAAATTTATTTTCTCACATTTCTGGAGAACGAGAAATTTAAGATCAAGGCATGGGCAGCTTAAGGTCAGTTTTCTCTACTTTCAAGATGATGCCTGGATAGCTGAGTTCTTCAAAGGAAGGAAGGCCATGTCTTAACATGACAGACAAGCAGAAGAGAGAGTGAGATCCCAGCCTTATAATCCCTGTTTATAGTGACATTAATGAATTCCACTAGAGGGCTCCACCCTCATGACCTAAACACATCCCTATAAGCCCCACCTGGAAATACCTTTACACTGAGAATTAACTTTACAACAGATGGATTCTGGAGGACACAGTCAAACCATAGAACTTTCCTAAGACATACACATTGCAGGCCATCTGGCTAGCAGGGCATGCAGGCAGAGTTCTCTGCCCAAGATCATAAAGAACATAAGATATACATATGGCCATTGGAAGTGACCAGAGGTACAGCAAACGGGAAAGCCCTAGGCTACAGACAGGACTGTGATATTCATCCTGCTACAGTTAAGCCTTGAATAACTTGAGTTTTAAATTTGCAGATCCACCTACATTTTTTTCTGTGTGTGTCACCTGTGAGTAAGCACTTAATTAGTAATAGATATGTTGACTCATTGTTATGATCTTCTTAATAACATTTTTTTCTTTAGCATACTTTATTAGAAGAAAGGGTATATAATATATCGACTATTCATTTCATCACTAAGGCTTTTAGTCAAAAGTAAGTGATTAGTACTTGAGTTAGGGATGCAAAAGTTCTACACAGGTTTTCCACTGCACCTGTGGTCAGTCCTCTAATCTCCATGTCGTTCAGGGGTCAACTGCTCTTTCTCTCTCTACCTGCGTCTCTCGGGAACAGGATTCTGGCAGGCAGGTTACAAGTAAACGAATCCAGAAAATACTATCTCAAGTTATCTTGAATTAGTGTTATGATTATGTGAAACCAAAGTCATTTAGAAAGCAGCAAATGCACAAAAAGTCTTTTCCTAAATATCCCTTATCTGCTTAAAAGCAGATTCTCCAGAAGGAAACCGATCGTCAAGAAAATTCTGCCTAGGAAATTTTATATCAGGGAAGATTAACATAGAACAGGAATCAAAAATAGAAGAGATTGGAAGTTGATGCTTTATCTAGACAAGCCGTTACCTATTCTTTTGAGGATGCACTTCTGTTCTCATCTATTCTCTCCAGGTTGCCTACACTTCCCAATTCCCTCTTCCCTAGAAAGGAAATATGAACAACTGGATCTCATTGAGTTATCAGGGTAATCACCCTGCTATGATATCCCACTGCATTTTAAATGAATTTTGTTTTCCTTTTCTCTCATATATCTTTCTTTTGTCAGTTCATTTTCAGCAAACATTTAGAAGACAAATGGAGATTTCTTCATTTCTCTCAATATAACTAAGTTCCCTTACAATTCAGGCTGCTTACAAAGCAGCAGGAAGGTTTGTGCACAGGCTACAGCACTGTCATTTTGCTCTCCAAGTCTGGTATCAGTAAAATATTGTGGAGCCCTAGGCTGTAGCCCAGTGATGCCAATGTAGTTGGAGCCATTTCCCCTGCTACTGAGCCAGGCTGGGACATTTTTGGGTACATTACAGATGTGCGATATAAGGATTGCAAATCATTTCCAGGTTCATTTGGATCAAACTCCTTTCTCCATGTACATAGGCAATTGCTTGATAAGAGATTCAGTGTCTCTTTCCTAAAAATGTTAACAGGGTCGCTGGTGTCTGGGTCATGGTGATGTCCCAATCACTGATGAAATGTAAAAGAGGAAAGTGTTATTGATGGTGCATGGCAGGGACATGCTCCGTATAGTGGTCACCCTCACTAAGAAAGAAGAACTTTGGGAAATAATACTCAGTGGCAGAAAAGAAGGTAGACTATGGAGGAGCCCAAAACAAGAATAAGGTGCAGCCCATTTAGTCTCTGGGTACTATAAAGATCTGCAGCTCTTGATAATGGCGGATGTGCGAGTGCTGCATTCATTGAGGAAATACAGTATCATCTCTGTGCATCTGTAGTAAACTGCTTGATCTTATAGTGGTAAGAACAATGGCATAACACCATTTGCTTGATTCTTAACGAATATACGTAGCATCATGTCAATAAATTTTATTTTTAATTTTTTTATAAAGGAACAATGTTAAACTCACAGAAATGTTGCAAGTATAGTACAAAGTAACCCCTTCCCTAATCGCTATCTCATGAGAGTCTTTTGAAGACCTGAGAACCATACCATTTAACATTTTACTATGTATTTCCTACACACAAGAATACTCTTCTAAATAATCCCCATACACCAATGAAATACATTACTCCATCGACTCCTGAGGAATATTTCAAACGGTCAAAAAAAAAAATACCGAAAAAATGTCTCTCATAACAAAATAGTCCCCAGTGGAAACATATTCTCTGCCAACAAATTTGTGCTACCCTGCTCTTACCTGGGACACTTGGGGACACTGAGCTGGTGCTGAGTTACTCTGATCAGCCAGCCCTGCAGCTGTGCCCAGTCCGCCCCATCCCCTGCTCATTTGCATGTTCTCAGAGCACATCCTCCTGCCCTGAAGACTTCTTAATAGGCAGGTCACACTTCTTGCAGGAGTCAGACACAGTCAGGACACAGCATGGACATGATGGCCCCCGCTCATCTCCTAGGGCTCCTGCTGCTCTGGCTCCCAGGTAAGGAAGGAGAACACTAGGAATTTACTCAGCCCCGTGTGCTCAGTACAGCCTGGCTCTTCAGGGAACTTCTCTTACAACGTGATTAGTTGTGTGGACATTTGTTTTTATGTTTCCAATCTCAGGTGCCAGATGTGACATCCAGATGACCCAGTCTCCATCCTCCCTGTCTGCATCTGTAGGAGACACTGTCACCATCACTTGCCGGGCAAGTCAGGGCATTAGCAGTTATTTAAATTGGTATCAGCAGAAACCGGGGAAAGCCCCTAAGCTCCTGATCTATTATGCAACCACTTTGCAAAGTGGGGTCCCATCAAGGTTCAGCGGCAGTGGATCTGGGACAGATTTCACTCTCACCATCAGCAGCCTGCAGCCTGAAGATTTTGCAACTTATTACTGTCAACAGTATAAAAGTTACCCTCCCACAGTGTTACACACCCGAACATAAACCCCCAGGGAAGCAGATGTGTGAGGCTGGGCTGCCCCAGCTGCTCCTCCTGATGCCTCCATGGGCTGAGAGTGTTCCTCAGATGCAGCCACACTCTGATGGTGTCGGTAGAGGGGGACATGAAGTCACCTCTGCATCCCAATTTCTTTTCCTTTTCTCAGCCCCAGCTGCACAGACATAGCAATGCCTCTGCTGATTTAATGAAGACAGAGATCATGACACCTGAGGAATCTAGTTTGTGACTTCAGTTGGAATTCATATAACAGAGAAGAAGCCACTATAGATCTTTTAAGCAGCAATTGTCTTAATACAGAGAATTAGAGTCTAAAGTATTGACATCTAATTAAAATGTAGAGATAAATCTCTAAATTTAATGATTGCTAATTTAATAGTTGTTAGGAAATGTTTGCAAATGGGGCATACAGAAAAACTCAATGGTCTGCAATATGTTGGAAGAACAAAGAGTTTTATGAAAAAGGGAAATTACTACCTGTCGTTCTTTGAGAAATTTTATTGTGTCTAGTAAGAATTGGGAGCTGGCAAGTTCACACTGGCAAGCAGTGGTGGACAAACTGAATCCTAGAGTTATATTAAGTTATCTCAGAAGTTGTGGGTAAATTTGATGTCAGTTTACAATAACCCAAAGCAGTGAAGCTTGCATATAATTTTGTTACTGAAATGCCAGGGATCCAATGTAGATCCTGTTGCTCACCACACAGAAAGCCAATCACTAAGACAACAGTATTGCCAAGGAACAGGCTTTAAACAGGTGCTGCAGCCGAGGAGATGGGACACCATTCGCAAATGTATCTCCCTGACCAACTAAAAGTAGGTGTTTAGATAGCAGGGAAGAAATGTGGGAAAACAGGAATTAGGGAGGGGTAAAGAAGATAATTTGGTCAACAGGAAGCAGGAGGTCAGTTAAGCAATCATGATGGGCAAAGGGTCTGATGTCTCACTGTCCCAATTCAGTGATATGTAACTTTCAGCTCCTTGATTGTATCTAGAGGCCTGACGGTTGGTTTCCTGAAAAAAGAACTCAGATTAACAAATGTAACTATCTTGAGTTTTAAGACTGGGGGAGTCAGTTTCTATGGTTATTCAAAAAACCATAAACATTAGTTCCATGGGATAATAAGGCCTATGTCAATTGCATTCTATAAGCAATATTTTGCATCCCGAGTGCCTTTCCCTCCTGGTTTCTTGCCTCTGTTGGGTATGACAAGAATGACCGAATTCCTATGATTATCTTTTACACTACAACCTTTCAAAGCCAAGGATACTGTAGTCAGGAAGGTTGATAGTAGAAGCAGGATTCTCTGGTACTCCCTCAGAAAATAGAATGCATCTGCCCCTAAAGTATGGGCTATCTAACCATGTCATCCTCAGTCCTGTCTGAAAGCTTAAGGATGGTGGTGCTGTTGTTCTCAGCTTCCTACAGCATCTTTCAGGTTTTTCTCCAGGCACATGTGTTGACAAGGAAGAAGACAGTGGGAATCGCCATGTTTGGGTGAATCTAGTTTCTAATGACTTGCATTTGCATAGGAAAGCTCCCCAACCTGACTCTAGGAGCCAGGGCTTTCCTCTAGACAAGAAGTGTTTCTAGAGCTGCTTTAAAAGAAACAAAACCTTCCCAAGGACCCTTTTTCCTCTCTCTCTCTGCCTAAAATAATTTCTTAAAAACTCCTATAACACTCGGGTTCCAGATACGAGGACATGGACTTCTTTTGGGGTGGGACATTATTCATTCCACCAACAATAAACATTTTCCCCAAAATTGTCCTACTTACGAATCAAGAGAGCTGGACAAAATCTTAGACTCAGGTTCCTCTAACTTGTTTTATCTGTTGGGGTTCACTCACTCCACTATCTCTAATGTAGATTTGTTGATGTGTGGATCATTTTAGAGGATTTTTAAATTTTGTGACCCAGTGTAAACAAAACAGTATCTGAGACAGGTCTCAATCAGTTTACAGGGTTATTTTGCCAAAAATAAGGCTTATGGCCTGTGACACAGCCTTAGGAGGTCCTGTAAACATGTACCCAACGTGGTTGGGTACATTGGTTTTATGCACTTTAGGGAGACACAGAAATTACAGGCAAAGACATACATCAATACATATCAGATATACATTAGTTTGTCCTGGAAAGGTGAGAAAGCTTCAAGCAGGGGCTTCCAGGTCATAGGTGGATTCAAAGCTTTCCTGACTGGCTATTGGTTGAAAGAGTTAAGCTCTGTCTAAAGAGTTGAATTCATCATAAAGAAATACTTGATTCTAGAAAAGGGGTTGTGGAAGCAAAGGTTCTTGTCATGTAGATGAATCCTATGGGTAGCAAATAAAGTAGATGGTGAATGCTGCTATCAGACCTTTAAAAAAATGTCAGACTCTTTAAAAAAGACTTAGTAAGGGGAGGAGATTCTCTATAGAATGCAAATTTCCCCCACAACAGGCAGCTTAGCAGGGCCACTTCAGAATATATCAAAGAAATATTTTTAGGGTAAAATATTTAGATTTTCTTCAGGGCCTATTCTCTGTCATGTTGGAGTATGGTATCTTATTGCTACAAAGTATCTGTTTTATCAGTCCAGTGATCTCTGTTGTAATGATAATGCTGGTCAGTTGTGTCTGAACTCCAAAGAGAGGAGATTATAATGAGGCACATCTAAGCCCACCTGCCAGTCATGCCCTAACCTAGTTTTTCAGATTTCTTTGAAGTTATCTCTATCAAAAGAGGAATCCATTCAGCTGGTTGGTGGCTTACAACTTAATTTTTGGTTTTAACGCACAGAAAAACAAAATCACTTCACAAATTCAATGTAAAATAGTTGGTAAAAAAAAATTGTTTCCTGAATATTCCTATATTTAAAAGAAAAAGAAATTATTAGAATTCAGATGAGAAATACCCCTCATACGAAAGATTAACGATTTTTTTTTTCCAGTATCTTAGTTTGGGTCCACCAGCAATGAAGATTCCTGTTTAGGCAGCAAATTTACACTGGGAGGAAGGAGGAAAGTGAGGAAGAGAACAGAAGATGAATGGTAAAAGACACATCAACGACCCACCTGACTCAGGATAACTGAAGATCAACCACATGTGGAAACATGACTAAATTCCTCTGGGCTGTTCCACCTGAGAGATGAGGAAGCTGGAGTATGTATACCCCTCATCCTGTCCTCACTGATTGTGAGCTGTCTCTCTTGCTCTCTTTCAAGCTGCTATAACAGATTCCTTGTCACTGTGTAGTTCATAAAAAATTGAGATATATTTTCTCACACTTCTGGAGAATGGGAAATTTAAGATCAAGGCATGGGCAAGTTAAGGACTGCTTACTCCAGTTTCAAGATGATACCGGGAGTTTTGGATCCTTCAAAGGAAGGAACGCCATATCTTAATGTGACAGACAAGTCGAAGAGAGACAGAGAGATCCCAGCCCTATAATCCCTGTTTATAGTGGCATTAATGTATTCCACTAGAGGGCTCCACCCTGACGACCTAAACACATCCTAGTAGGCCCCACCTGGCAATACCATTACACTGAGAATTAACTTTACAACAGATGGATTCTGGAGGACGGAGTCAAACCATAGCGCTTTCTAAGGGATACACATTCCAGGCCCTTTGGTCACCAACGCACGCAGGCAGAGTTCTCTGCCCAAGATCATAAAGAGCATAAGACACGGATATTGCCACTGGAAGTGAGCAGAGGTACAGCAAAGGCGAAAGCCCTAGACTACAGATGGGGACTGCTACATTCATCCTGGTTCAGTTAACCCTCGAATAAATTGGGTTTGAAATTTGCAGATCCACTTATATTTTCTTGTGTATGTGTCACCTGTGAGCAAGCACTTAATAAGTAGTAAATATATTTTCTCCTTTTTATAGTTTTCTTAATAACTTAATAATAATTGTTTTCTTTACCATGCTTTATTGGAATAATAGAGTATATAATATAAATAACTTAAAAACATAGTTAATCAACTATTTATTTTACCACTAAGGCTAACAGTCAAAAGTAAGCTGTTAGTACTTAAATTAGAAATGCAAAAGTTCTACACAGGTTTTCATCTGCACCAGTGCTCAGTGCCCCAACCTCCAAGTTGTTCAGGGGTCAACTACCCTGTCAGTCTGTAGCTGCATCTCTCTGGAACAGCATCTTGGCAGGTGGGTTGCAAGTAAAGGAATCCAGAAAATAACATCTCAAACTATGCTGCATTGGTATGATGATTATGTAAAACCAAAGGCATTTAGAAAGCAGCAAATGCACAAAAAGGCTTTTCCTAAATATCCCTTATCTGCCTAAAAGGAGATTCTCCAGAAGTAAACCAATTGTCAAGAAAATTCTTCCTGAGAATTTTTATATCAGGGAAGATTAACACAGAAGAGGAATCTAAAATAGAAGAGACTGGAAGTTGATGCTTTATCCAGACAGGCTATTACCTCCTCTTTTAAGGATGTACTTTTATTCTCATCTGTTCTCTCCAGGTTGCCATGTCACCAAAAATGCAAGACAAATAAGCTCGGGAAAGCCACTGGGTTCTCACGTAGCTGCACTGTCCCCTGGTACAAAATAGAAGAGTGTACATCAGAGAGATGGTCTAGAGTGACCTTCTCTGCATAGTAAGTCAGTATTTATAGACATTTGAATACTAACACCTTTAACACCAAAATAGAGGCAAAAGTAGAAAAGAAGATAAATTGGACTACATAAAATTTTAAATGTGCATCAAAAGTCATAATCAACAGTGAAAATGCAACATGTGGACTAGAATAAAAGTTTGTAAATCATATATCTGATAACAGGATAATGATATCCACTATATAGAGTAAGTCCTACATGTCAACATTAAAATAGAAACCTGATTAAAAATGAGAAAAGTACATGAATCGACATTTCTCTGAAGAATATTCTTTGGAGATAATTAGATAACTAGCACAGGAAAAGATCTTAATATCGTTAATCCTTAGAAAAATAAAAACAAAACCCTCTTCACACCTATTAGGATTTTTTTTTTTCAGACAGAAAATGACCAGTCTTGGTGAGAATTTAGGGAAATGGAGCTCCTGCGGACACTGTTGTGGTGATGTAAATGGGTTACCTGCTGTAGGAAACCATATGGCAATTCCTCAAAGAATTAATAATAGAAATAATATATAATTCAGCGATTCCACTTTTGGACATACACCCAAATAATTGAAGACATTAACTTGAGGCGATACTTGTATACCACTCAGAATCAAATTATTCACAATAACCAAAATGTAGAAGCAACTCAAATGTTCACAAAGGAGGGAACTGGTAACCCAAATGTGGTGTATACATCCAATAGCATATTATTTAGCTCTAAAAAGGGAAATTCTGACACATGCTGCAACATGGATGTAACTAGAGGACATTACGTCAACCCAGTCCTCTTCTCTTTCTTGCTTGTAGTTTTCTGGAATAACTCTAGAATGTTCTGGAACTGTAACATTCTGAGAAAGGGCATTATTGTCCAGAACAACCTGGATTCCATTTCTGTCCCTAATAGAAACAGGAAATTCTTCAACACTCTAGCCCAGCGTGTCATGTGATTCTAAGACATAAAACCCAGGGTGGGCTGCATTCCAGGGTCCCTCAGCTGCAGTCCTTGTGGGGTATGCATGGTCTAGAGTCAATCAGGCCCCGGCAGCTTTCTGCTCTCTCTTGCTGACTCTCTGTAACTAGTAATCCACTTCATGTAATTGGTTGTTCATGGGTGTTGCGTCTCACCCAATTTAGGTAAGTTGGCAACCAGTGCACAGCAAACCTTCTTGGCAAAATTGGTGCAGTAAGTAGGTTGGATTCGAGAGAACCACGACTTATTGGTGAAGCTAGAGGAACAATACTCTCCAGTACCTGGCCCAGGACAGAGACATCAGCCTGGGAACGCAAGGCCTGGACAGGCAGATGGATGTTTAATGAGGAGGGAGGATAAACGGGATATGGTGAGAGGCAGCGTTTGATGTGGCAGTGAGTCAGTGGAAACGGCAGAGAAGCAGGACAGCAAGAGACAGCAAGAGATGGCATTTTGTGACAAGATGGACATAGCGATCAGCAATGGGCAAGACAGCTATTGGAGAAATGGCAAGACAGTGACCAGTGAGAGAGGGCGAGACAGTGATCAGCGCTACAGCAATCACAGCTACAGAGTTGCTAGCATTGCAGAGCTGTTAACAATAGCCAAAGGCTGTTTTAAGAGCCATCATCTTTCCCGACAGGCGGTGGAGCCCTGGGGATGGGTAAGTGGCCACAGAGCCACTGCTTCATGCAGGCCAGCCGCTCTGTGCTCCAGTTCCCCCACGGGAGCCCAACCCACCCAAGCTGGGGACCCTGGAGGATCTTCACGCAGGCCCCACGTTAGAGACTGCTTGGCATCATTTTGGTTCCTGCACACCTGTAAGTGTCCCCTCTGCCCACCTGCCCCATATCAGATGATCCAGGAAATAAGTCCTTTGGCTAGATAGTCCATTTGAATTCCCCATAGCACACCTGACTACATACTCGTTTCTCTTTCTCTTAGTCATTTCTCATCTAATGTCATTTTATTTATCCATCAGCCATTTTATCTTATTTTCTGCCCTGATATATGTGTTCGCTTTGCAGTTTTGTCTTTGGCTCCCTACTAATTATGTTTGTGCAATTGTTTAAGGCAGGACACTTGGTTGTAAGAATTCTCCTGTTCTGTTGACTCTAAGAAGCCAGAGTCACATTGTTCTATGGCCCCAACCAGGCCTTTGGGGCTCACTGTTGGCCACCCCACTGAGGCTCCAGGAATTTCCTGCACTGGTCAGCCCCTGGATATTCCAGGGCTTCCTGGCATTTGGTGTGGGGACACTCCTAGGCTGATACTCGGGTACTGTGGGATTCAGCATTTGGTATTGTTGGCCACTCCCTGGATGCTCCCGGGTTTTCAGCATTGACGTTCGTCTGAGGATTGTGGATTGGAGCTTCACCCTATGGGAATCTTCACTTGCCTTGTCTTGTTTCCTCCCCTAAAGGTATCATTTTCCATAACAGCATTTTGTTTTCTTTTTGTCACTTTATTTACACTTTTTCTTCTACACTTTATTTAATAAAAATGCTGCTTTAAGGCCAGACATGGTGCTCATGCCTGTAATCTCAGCACCTTGGGAGGCCAAGGTGGGTGGATCATTTGAGGTCAGGAGTTCAAAACCAACCTGGCCAACATGGTGAAACCTGTCTCTACTAAAAATACAAAAAAAATGAGCTGGACATGGTGGTTTATGCCTATAATCCCAGCTACTTGGGAAACTGAGGCACAAGAATTGCTTGAACCCAGGAGGTGAAGGTTGCAGTGAGCTGAGATCGCACCACTGCACTCCAGCCTGGGTAAAAGAGTGACACCCAGTCTGAAAACATAATAACAATAAATAAAAATTTAAAAAATAGAAAATAAAAATAGTGTTTTAGTCATATTTTGTGCATTAACGCTTATAATTTAGTTTCATAATGTCTTGCTACCTCTTCTTACACCTCCTATGCAGGAAGTGGAAATCTGAGACAAGAACAGTGATGGCCCAATCACTTTCTAGAAAGTGGTCTGCATATTGAAAGTGGGTTTTCTTAAATTATTGATTTGCTACATTATAGAAAATTTTGTTTTTGAAGCCAGGTGCAGTGGCTCGTGCCTGTAATCCCAGCACTTTGGGAGGCCGAGGAGGGTGGATCATTTGGGGTCAGGAGTACAAGACCAGCTTGGCCAACATGGTAAAACCCCGTCTCTACTAAAAATACAAAAATTAGCCAGGTGCAGTGGTATGTACCTGTAAGACTAGCTACTCGGGAGGCTGAGGCAGGAGAACGGCTGAAACCCAGGAGGTGGAGGCTGTGGTGAGCCAAGATCGTGCCACCGCACTCCAGCCTGGGTGATAGAGCCAGAAAATGTTGCCTTTGATATGATAGCAAGTTTCTTTTAAAACTTCTGAGATTCATGTCTTAGAGATTCAACTGTTGTGTTTTGCTGCTTTCAACTTGTTCTCCCTTTAAAAAGGCCTGGAATCATTGCTATCTCCTTTTGCTTTTTCATCAGCTGTTGTGACTTTTTCACCTCCAGTTCTGACTGTTGTTGTGGCCTTGATGCTAAGGTGTTTTGTCTTAGAGTTCCGTGGAAGCAATCTTTACCCTCAATATAGTATTATTCTATGTACTTGCTTTTTTTTTTTTAAACATATATAACCTTATTTGGGGCTCCTCCCTGAGTAGCTAGGACTACAGGCACATGCCACCACTCCCAGCTATTTTTTTTTATTTTTAGTAGTGATGCGGTTTCACCATGTTAGCCAGGATGGCCTCTATCTCCTGATCTCATCAACTACCTGCTTAAGGGCTAATGAGTATTTGTCTACCTCCATGCTGTCTGGCCTAAAATGTTTAATTGACTATAAATTGTTTGACTCCAGTCCAGTGGCCAAAGGAACTACCAAAGAAACCCAAAAAAATCTAACTCAAGCCATTGTGGGAAACAGAGTCAGACACACCTCACTGCACCCCTATTTGAAATGTAGGCCAGATTCAAAGGCCTTTTAAATTTATGAAAATAAGATAGTGTCCTTTTCCACAAAAGAAAATAGTAGCTCCTCTGTTTAACCAGAAGACTTAGTCTTACTAAAAACTTAAAAAGAAGGAACTGGCTGGGTGCACTGGCTCCCGCCTGTAATTTCAACACTTTGGGAGGCTGAGGTGGGCGGATTACTTGAGGCCAGGAGTTCGAAACCAGCCTTGCCGAAATAGCGAAACCATATCTTTACTAATATTACAAAAAATTAGCTGAGCATGGCGGTACATGTCTGTAATCCCAGGCGCTCAGGAGCTGAGGCATGAAAATAGCTTGAAACCAAGAGGCAGAGGTTGCAGCGAGCCCAGCCAAGATTGTGCCACTGCACTCCAGCCTGGGCAACAGAGCGAGACTCTGTCTCAAACAACAACAACAACAACAACAACAACAAAATGATCCCCCAAGAATCAATAATAACTAGAATAAAGGGGCCCTTATCAGATATTCTTAATTACTCTAACTACTGTTAGGCTTCAGGAAGTCACTAGCTGGGTACAGCTGTCCAGGGTTAAACCTGTCTCTTATGAGGTCCTGCAGGCACAAAAGGTGGACACCACAACCTCCATTTATAAAACCTAGAAAATTTAAGGCTGTTGATTGCAAACACATAGATTAATAATGTGGTTCTGTGGGTGGACAAAGGAGCATTAATATTTCTCTCTCTTCCAACTATAATTTTCTTGTTTAACCTCCTAGTAAAGTTTATATCTTCTAAATTTCTTGTAAAGATGATACGGTTTTTCAAAAGTCTTCCAATCCCTTCTGTCTTCTGACCCCACAAATGAAAGCATCCTGCCATTGGGTCCCTTAGTTCAGGTACCAAAGATTATTACTCCTCAAATGCTAGGGAAGGCCTGCACCCATAAAGTCAGCAGGAAGCACTTATGGAAATTGGACTCTGCTCTTCTGCAGTCCCCTTAAGATTAAGGAGGAGTATCTAATCTCTGAGGGGCAATGAGATAGGAGGTGGATGGGACTCAACCCGGGACTAGATTGAAGACTGGCTGACACAAGGAAGAGACACTGGAACCACCTGTCCATAAGACATGCCCACCAGTGCCGTGTCAGTTTACCATTGCCATGGCAACACCTGAAAGTTACTGCCCAGTTTCTAGCTACTTCTGAATAACCCACTCCTTAATTAACAGGTCATTAAAAGTGGGGATAAATGTGACTGTAAAACTGCCCCTGCGCCGCTGCTCCAGGCACACTGCCTGTGGGGAGCTCCGCTCCGCAAGAGCAGTCACAGAGCTGTAACCGCCACCTCAGTAAAGCCATTTCCTTCCACCACCCGCTTATCCTGTGTTCCTTCCTGAGGGAGGCCAAGAATCCACCCTGCACCACTTTTGTCAAGTTAGTTGACACAAAATTACTCATAATATCCTCTCTTTATTTATTTTACTCTTATACGCTATGTAATGACTTTCTCCTTTCCATTTACCATATTGTGTTTTGTGTCCTTTTTCTTTCCCTCTTCTTTTTTTTTTTTTTTTCTGAGACAGAGTCTCGCTCTGTTGCCCAGGCTGGAGTGCAGTGGTGCAATCTTGGCTCACTGCAACCTCTGACTCCCAGGTTCATGCCATTCTCCTGCCTCAGCCTCATTAGTAACTGAGACTCCACCATGCCCTGCTAATTTTTTTGTATTTTTAGTAGAGACGGAGTTTCCGTGTTAGCCAGGATGGTCTCGATCTCCTAACCTCATGATCCACCCTCCTCGGCCTCCCAAGTCTTTCCCTATTCTTTATGCCTCCTTCATCAAGTAGTCACAGGCTTCAATTCAGTTCTTTCTTGGTGGTAGTAATACGGCTCATAAAAAATGCTAATTTTTCTGGGTATGAGGCCATTCGCCATTTTTATGTGACATAAGCCTCCACTTCACAAACTGACCGCTGTCAAGTATCATCTCCCAACCAATACAGAATTTTTTTGTTCCTCAGTAGTACAATTCACATAGGAGTAGAAATCTCAAGTTTAAAGTGTGAATTTGCACTTTACCATGTGGTGTATTCAAGAAGATGAATAATATTGATACATCAGTAGGGCTGGGCGCAGTGGTTCGAGCCTGTAATTCCAGCACATTGGGAGGCCATGGCGGGCAGATCACCTGAGGTCAGGAGTTTGAGACCAGCCTGGTCAACATGGCGAAAACCCTTCTCCACTAAAAATATGAAAATAAGCTGGATGTGTTGGCACACACCTGTGATCCCAGCTACTTGGGAGGCTGAGGCAGGAGAATTGCTTTAAACAGAGAGATGGAGGTTGCAGTGAGCCAAAATCGTGCCATTGCACTTCAGCCTGGGTGACAGAGCGAGACTCTGTCTCAAAACAAACAAACAAACAAACAAAAGAACAAACTCAGTAGCTTTGAATTTTAAACATCTATTTGACAAGAAATTCATAGTCCTTTCTCTTTTAAAAATGTAATACTTCTTTCAGGAATGAGCCTGGTTTGATGCCTCTCTCCCCAACATGATAGAAGTGTGGCATAAATCTATGAAAAATTCCATTTCCTTGTTCCTACGACATCTGGGATGGAAAATATCTTCCCTTGCTCTAGTGCTTTCTTCTACACCCAGTTCCACCTAATCTGTGACTCAAAACAGTACTTGTCAGGAAAGATTCTGGAAAGAACAAAAGACTTCTAAGAGGTGTCAGAGATTCCTGCACCACCATCTGTCCATCTCTAGAGGGGGTTGTGAGTATGAGGCAGAGCAGAGCTTGTAAATCTACCTGCTTTCACTCCCACTGTATTTCCTAACAACAGCAACCACAGCAACAGCCATAACATCATAGGACAAGCCTCTACTATTTCCAAGGCTTTTATCTCAGTCAATCTACTCTACCATTACCATAGCAGCTACAATATTTGATACTTATTCAAATAGTGCTGTAGCTTTCTGTTTATAATTGGAAAAGTGGGCAAGACTCAGTGTAACGCAGGCATTCCTTAAACTAGTTACCATTAAGTTTTTAGATTATCATTGAACACATATACCCAGCATATGTCTAATATATATGTAAAAAATCCATGAAGCAAGTGTTAAATACCTTGTGTTTTCTATTGTATTGTATTTTTCTCTTACATCATCTTCTCCTTTTTGTCATCAAAAATCTGTTCGAATCATTCTAAATTAATTATTGGATCATAAGTAGAAAAAATCTTTTATTTCATAACACATTGCCTCAATGAATATGTTTCTTTGCAAGACATAGTCTTCATTTCCAAGATAACAAGCCTGACAAAATTATACTGGAGCAAGCCCACAAGTAATGATGGTAGCTTTGCCTTATCATCAGTCCTGGGGCCAGAATAAGACAAAAGATAACAAGGTAGAATAAAGATTATATAATAAAGAAGGACAGCAACAGGAATGGTAACCTTTTCTGGGTAACATTTTGATAATGGATGATGAGAAGTAATGTGTTAGACAGGGATGGGTGGAAATGATTGAAGGTCTGATTTAGCACAGATTAAGAAGAAATCATTAGGATTTTAAGAGTTGTGTACAGTTACTGAAGAAAACACCTTAGAATTTAATTTGTGGATAAAACATTCTTGGATTAGATTTGACTATTTTCCATGCTAAGTATATTTATAATGATGATGACTATAGTGCTGAATACTTAAATAATAAAAACAAAATTAATGGCCACACACATAATATCCTGAGTACTATTGTAAATGTTTTATCTTATTTTCTTTAAACTGTCGACAGCCCTGTAAGGCAGGTACTACTATTGTCACAGTTACACAGACATGGAAACTGAGACACAGGGAAGTGAAGTTACTTGATCAATTTCAAGCAATTGGCAAGCCATGGAGCATCTATGTCAGGGCCTGCCAGGACACGGGACTGCAAACAGAAGTTTTTGACTTTTAACTCAAAGAGGGTGTGTGTCTGGGTTAATGGAAAGCTTCAGGACCCTCAGAAAACATTACTAACAAGCAAAAGAAAGGTGCATCTGGAATATTATGTTCTAACAGACTCTTCATTTCCATCGATCCAATAATGCACTTAGGGAGATGACTGGGCGTATTGAGGATAGAAAGAGAGAAATAAAAACACAGCCTTTTATATTGTTCTTAACAGGCTTGTACCAGACATCATCTGGGTGAATTTGGGTGACTGAAGAGAAGAAAGACACAGGAGTGAAATTCTGTGAGCACAACGGGGAAGTTCTACACTCAGACTGAGCCAACAGACTTTTCTGAACTGACAACCAGGGAGGCGCAGGATGCTCCGTGCAGAGAGGAAGAAGCAGGTGGTCCCTGCGGCTGGAAGCCCAGCTCCCACGCCAGCTGCTTTGCATGTCCCTCCCAGCTGCCCTATATTCCAGAGCCCATATCAATGCCTGGGTCAAAGCCCTGGGAAGGAACTGCTCAGTTAGGACCCAGAGGGAACCATGGAAGCCCCAGCACAGCTTCTCTTCCTCCTGCTGCTCTGGCTCCCAGGTGAGGGGAACATGAGGTGGTTTTGCACATCGCTGAAAACTCCAGCCACCTCTGCTCAGCAAGAAATATAGCTAAATTTCAATGTAGGTCAACAATTTTGGCGCTACTCAAAGACAGTGATTTTGGTCTAGATTACAATAGTGCATTTCTGTTTTATTTCCAATCTCAGATACCACCGGAGAAATTGTAATGACGCAGTCTCCAGCCACCTTGGCTTTGTCTCCAGGGGAAAGAGCCACCCTCTCCTGCAGGGCCAGTCAGAGTGTTAGCAGCAGGTTAGCCTGGTACCAGCAGAAACCTGGGCAGGCTCCCAGGCTCCTTATCTATGATGCATCCAGCAGGGCCACTGGCATCCCAGACAGGTTCAGTGGCAGTGGGTCTGGAACAGAGTTCACTCTCACCATCAGCAGCCTGGAACCTGAAGATGTTGGAGTTTATTACTGTCAGCAGGATTATAGCTGGCCTCCCACAGTGATTCGACATGAAACAAAAACCTCAACAAGACCATCAGTGGTTACTAAATTATACCAGCTGCTTCCTTTACAGACAGCTAGTGTGGTGGCCACTCAGTTTTAGCATCTCTGCTCTGTTTGGCCATTTTGGAGTTCAAGTTCTCAAGTCCAAAATTACTTATGTTAATCCATTATATCATACCATTTCAGCATGGCTACTATGTTCATTTAAATGCATTTTTAAAAACATCCCTGTTTATGGTATCACAAAGAGCTGAATAAATCTTCTGTTAAAAAATAAACAACAAACACACATATAAATATAAAGCTAAAATATGACAACTATTTCAACACTTTGAAAATTGGCAAAGCATAAAATGATTAAGCGTGTATATTCTTTGTAGAAATAAAAGTACTAGTGCTTTGGGTAAGGACAGAAAAAGTCTATAACCTTTTGCCTGTGACAGCACCCTTCTACCCCCAGCTCAGTAAGCATGAATTACAGAACTGGATTTTTACCAGTGTGAAGATAGCAAATAAAACTGGCAGCTTGCTGCCAAAGGGGATGGAATTGAGTAAAGCCAAGGAGTGGAAAAAAATTCTTCAGTGTTTCCAGCTAAACATGGAGAACTCCATAGGAAATATACAGAAGAAGCCCACAGCTTTACTAGTCCAAGATGATGTCCTTTTTGGGGCAAGTAGTACATCTGTTGATGGCAAATAGCAGATTCCTGGATAAGATAGACCCATATTGCTGAAACAATCTCTGCACACATTCCTAGTGACCTAGAAGCTATAGATATGAGTGATGAGACCCAGGTGTTCCCGGTGCAAAGTAAAACCAGAGGGAGGTAAGAATTAGCTGCATTTTGCATGCAGTTTGCTTTTTAAACTACACACAGATAGATTGACAGAAGACAGATTTAAAAGCTCCAGATATTTGAGCAAAATGTTTCAAATCATTTTGACCACTACACTATGCAGATACATGTGCAGTTCCTATAAATTCAAACTAAAGATTAATATTAAGAATAAAAAGAAGCAGAGATATCAGTGG
Source organism: Chlorocebus sabaeus (assembly GCF_047675955.1). Classification (NCBI taxonomy): domain Eukaryota; kingdom Metazoa; phylum Chordata; class Mammalia; order Primates; family Cercopithecidae; genus Chlorocebus; species Chlorocebus sabaeus. Next base: position 90,670,708 of record NC_132917.1, on the reverse strand, counting down.
TCAAATACCACATGAGATGCAGATTTTTCAATACCATGCAATGAGAATGCTTTAAATACATCTAATCCATTTAACATTATAAATCACCTTATCTTATCCTAAATCTGCTCAGAACACATACATTAGCCTACAGTTGGGCAACATTATGTAACACAAAGCTTATCTTACAATAAAGTGTTGAGTATCTTATGTAATTGATTGAATACTGTACTGAAAGAAAAGATAGAATAGCTGTATGAACACTAGTACTATTTCTACTTGAATGCATATCACTTACACACCATCTGACTCAAAAAATTTTAACTCCAACTATCATAAGTCAGGTATTATCAGCAAGTTCAGACAAGCAACTAAGAAGAAAATTTTAAAATGCTCAGAAAAATGAAACAAATTCCAGACCTGACATGATAGCTCAAGCCTGTAATCCCAGTACTTTGAGAGGCTGATGCAGAAGGATGACTTAAGGCCAGGAGTTTGAGACCATGCTGGAAAAAATAGTGACACCCTTATCTCTACAAATTTTTTTTTTTTTTTTAAAAACCAGAGATTGGTGACATGCCCCTATATTCCCAGCTACCCAGGAGGAAGAACCTGGAGGATCGCTTGAGCCCAAGAGGTCGAGATTGCAACGAGCTATGATCACAGCACCACACTCCAGTCTGGCTGACAGAGTGAGACTCTGTTTCTAAGAATATTAAAATTAAAATTAAAAAGCCCACAATCTAAAGAGAGGTACTATAATATATTATCAAAAATGTACAGTTTTCAGTTTAAAAATCCTGGAAGAAAAAGGGAAGTATGACCGATATTGAAGGAATAAAAATAAAGCAACTACAACAATAACAGCAGAAAATAGCCAATGAAAGCCGATTCTAACTTGCCCTAATTGTTGACTTTAGCAAAGGCTACAAAGCAGTTAATATGCAGATGTTAAAATAATTATTTTTAAACTGTGATCCTTGACATAGAAAAGAAAATATTAAAAAAAAAAAAAAAAAAAAAGATTCAGCAAGTAGAGACTCAAGAAAAGAAATGGAAAGTATAAAAAAAAGACCAAATGGAAACTCTAGAAATGAAAAGTACAATAACCCAATTTAAATATGTATTAGCTAAGTCTAATAGCAATTTGAGATGACAGAACAATCTGTTAACTTGAAAATAGATGACCGGAAAACTATTGAGACTGAAGAAAATGTTTAGAAAAAAAGGAAGAAAACTTCAGAGATTTATAGCTCAGAGTGAAGGATACCAACAAATATATGATGACAGTCACAAAGGAGGAGAGAAAGAGAAAGTAGCTGAAAAAAATATTTGGAGAAATAATGACAAAACTTTTCAAAAGTAAGAAAAAGTATTCTTAGAAGAAAAACTTCAATAAAACCCTTTAACATACTCAATAGACATTAATAACTGAACACATTATATTAAAATATTGAAAGACAAAGAGAAAATCTTAATTGCATGAAGAATGAAAGCAGACACTGTATACAGAGACACGACAATATAGCTATTGGCTTCATTTTCATTGGGACCAGTAGAGGCTAGAAGCTGTGAAATGACATATTTAAATGCTGAAAGAAAAAAAAAAAAAAAAAGAAGGCAACCAGGAAATCTATATCCAGTGAAAATATCCTTCAACTCGAACAAAAAAGCAAACATATTCTTTGGTAAACAAATATGTTCATTCTTAGTTGCTATGTCTCATAAGATAGTTAAGAGAAAATACTTCAGAATCCCAGAAAATGACATCAGACAGGACATTGAGTCCATTGGAAGAAATGAAGGCCTTAAAAGTAATAAGGAGCAATACCAAGGCTGGAAAGATAAAAATACACTTCATGCTATTTATGCGAAGTTCAAGACAGGGAAACCTAAATGATTGTGTTAGATGTCAGAAGGACAGTTACTTTTGCTGAATGGGAGGGAAACCTTACAAAGACTGTCCATGAGGGAAGCACAAGGGCATGTGAAATACTCCATCATTCCACCCGGACAATGACTTACACATAAACTTTATTCAGCTGCACACTCAAGAAGTGTGCACTTTACTCTGACTATTTTATCAATGGAAATAAAAAGAATAAAAACCAAAACTTAGATTCTTTCACACTTACCAGTAATCACAGCCAAGAGCCCAGACTAATTTGGAATATTATTATTATTAACACCACTTCTTTACCGTATCTTGACACTTATACTTTTTATCCAGCTAGTTTCACAGCTCCACCTCTGGCCCATTCTTTTGGAAGACCCCATAGCCATAGGGCAGGTAACACCTCTGGAAGACTGAAAATGACACAATTGATGGGTAATTAGCAGAAAACAGCTTTTATGTATTACAAATCTTCCTATGCAGAGGGTACAAGACATGTGAGTGACAGAGTCCCTCTAGCACAGAGAAGAAGTGTGAACTAGAGCTTCAGAATGTGATCCAGTGTGTAGAGTTCATCAGAAGAACACAAATCGAGGTGACCTCTCATCTGAGTATGGGAAAGTGAAATGACTGTGGGTTCTCCCCAGATCAGTGGCCCATGGCTTTTGATGACATGTACATGAAACTCACATTTGTTCACATCCACAGTCACTTCCTGGCTTCACCCATAGGAATGATGGTCTGGCTACCCAGTTACTTAGGAACTCTGCACACAGGCTGTCAGTTACTAAAACAACAATGAAAAACAGTGACTTTGGTTAAATGTATATCAGTAGTTACATTCTGGAGGGAAAAATGAGCAGAGGGAATATATTTTAATATCAAATGAAAAATCACAACCTTGTGACTCCTTACTTTTCCCATATAATTCATTATGCTTGTGCTGAAACTTCAGAGTATCAAATGAGGCCCATATATTCATGCCTAAACCTTTGTCTTTGTCCAACCTGAGCCCACATTTGGGCCATCCACTGGCATCCGAGTACACTTGTGAGATGATCACTGTGCAGACAGCATTGCTGGGGCAACTCACAGACAGCTCCATGCTGAGTCTCTCCCCTCAAACTCCCAGCATCACTAACCCTGAAGGAGTGTCCTCCAGTCCTCCACAGCACCCAGAGCCTGCCCTGCCGTGATTTCGCTGCCCAACTGAAAACCTCATCAGAGATTTCACAGTCTCAGAGACAAAGGCAGGTCCCAGGCAGAGGTTGGTTTGGGAGTCTAAGAGAAACTATTTTTTTCAACAATTGTTCTGTTAGAATTTTCCAGGGATTTATAAGCTGAATTTCTATACATAGTTACTATCTTAAAAATAAAAGGTATTTGTAATCTGAGAAACATAAAACACAGAAAAAAATTAAATCCCACAAGAGCATCATTATTCAGAGACTTCAAATTCAGCTAATCAAATTCTGAGCTCCCTGCCTTATGGTCCATCTCCATAGTGTCTATGTGCTCCACCCTTATCAAATATATGTTCAAAGAATTATTCTAACCTTTAAAAAAGAATTAAAAAGGAATTTGTAAAGACAACGATTCAACAAATAGAGGCCCTCAAACTGAGAAACTATGAAAACAGACCTACTGGAAATTCTAGAAATGAAAAGTTCAACAACTAAATTGAAAAATGTGTTATATAAATGCAACAGCAATATAATATGATGCAAGAACCAGTAAACTGAAAAACAAGTCAATAGAAATGATCTCATATAAAGAAGGGAAAAATTATAAAGAAGAATGAATAAAACCTCAGACATTATAGGTCTGTGTGAACAATGCCAACAAATTTGTGTTAGGAATCAAAAAGGAAAAAAAGAAAGAGACTAAAAAATATGTTCCCATCTTTATGTCCATGGGTACCACATGTTTAGCTCCCACTTACAAGTGAGAAGATGTGGTATTTAGTTTTTTGTTTCTGCATCAGTTCACTTAGGAAAATGACTTCCAGCTGCATCCAAGTTTCTGCAAGGACATAACTTTGTTCCTATGATTTTGTTCCTATTTGTGGCTGCATATGACTCCATGGTGTATTGTTGTGGGATATCAGGGACCCCAAATGGAGGGACTGGCTGGAGCCACAGCACAGGAAGATAAATTGTGAATATTTCATTTTAATATGGTTATTTATCATTTCCCAAATAATACGTTTATAATTTCTTATGCCTATCTTTATTTTAATCTCTTAATCCTATTAACTTCATAAGCTGAAGATATACGTCATCTCAGGACCACTGTGATAATTGTGTTAACTGTACAAACTGATTGTAAAACATGTGCGTTTGAACAATATGAAATCAGTGCACCTTGAAAAAGAACAGAATAACAGCAATTTTTAGGAAACAAGGGAAGACAACCATAAGGTCTGACTGCCTGCTGGGTCGGGCAAAAAGAGCTGTATTTTTCTTCTTGCAGAGAGCCTATAAACAAATGTGTAAGTAAGGAAGGTATCACTAAGTTATTTTCCTAGCAAGGAATATTAATATTAATAGCTTGGGAAAGGAATGCATTCCTGGGGGAAGGTCTATAAACGGGTGCTCTGGGAATGTCTGTCTTATGTGGTTGAGATAAGGACTAAGATACGCCCTAGTCTCCTGCTGTACCCTCAGGCTTACTAGGGTGGGGAAAAACTCCACCCTGGTAGATTTGTGGTCAGACCAGTTATCTGTTCTTGAACCCTGTTTTCTGTTGTTTAAGATGTTTATCAAGACAATAAGTTCACCACTGAATATAGACCCTGATTAGTAGTTCTGCTTTTTGCCCTTTGAAGCATGTGATCTTTGTACCTACTCTCTCTTTTTATACCCCCTCCACTTTTGAAACCCTTAATAAAACTTGCTGGTTTTGAGACTCAGATGGACATCACGGTCCTACCAATATGTGATGTCACCCCTGGTGGCCCAGTTGTAAAATTCTTCTCTTTATACTTTCTCTCTTTATTTCTCAGCCAGCTGTCACTGATGGAAAATAGAAAGAACCTACATTGAAATACTGGGGGCAGGTTCCCCCGATAGTGTATATATACAACAGTTTCTTTATCTAGTCCATAGTTGATGGGCACAATAGTCACTGGGGACTACTAGAGGGGAGAGAGAAGGAGGAAGGGAAGGGTTGAAAAACTACCTATGGGTACAATGTTCACTACATGGTTAATAAGTTCAGTCATACACCAAACCTCAGCATCATGCAAAATAACTTTGTAACATATCTGTGTACACATACTCTGATTCTAAAATAAAAACTGAAAAAGAAAAAAATGTAGAAATAATGAAAATCATCTGTAGAAATGATGAAACACATTAATCTATACATGAAAGAAACTCAGTGAAACCTTTTCAGGATAAGCACAATGCAATTCATAACTATATACATTATAGTACCAATGTTGAAAGACAAAGAGAATTTGGAATGCATCACTAAAATACTGACTTACTCTATACTAGGAAACAATAATAAAGTCATTGGCTAAATTTTCATCATTATCAGTGGAGGTGAGAAGACGGTGAAATGATATATCTAAATGCTGGGGGAGAAAAGTCAGTCACAAATTCTATATCCAGCAAAACAATCCTTTACATATAAAGGCAAGGTAGAAATATTCCTTTTTATACAAAGACTAATTCATTAATAGTATATATGCCTTGCAAGAGATTCAAGAGAAAATTCTTCAGAATCACAGGGAATGAATACCAGTAGATAGTATTTCAAATTGACAGGAAGGAATCAAGGGCTCAAAAAGTAAAAGAAATAAGAAAAAAAGCTATAAATTATGTTTACTTTACCTGATATAAATATTAGGTCCAGGAAAAAAAACCAGTTATAATAGACATCAGAATATCAGTGATATTGATTGTGTTTTGAGTAGCAGTTTTTGACTGGGAAGGTGCATAATGAAAGCAGTGAGAGAATTATAAACCTTAGCTATTTCGATGTGGATCATGACATGAAGTGATCTGGATCTTGAAACTCATTTGCACCCTTAAGATTTGCACTCTTTGCACTGTGTGTTTTACCTTAGATAAAATAAAATGAGATAAAACAAATCTAGACTCTTTTAAATAAACCTGAACAAAGAAATAAAAATCACCAAATATTTATTAAAGATCAACCTCATTAAAGAGAAATGGAAAACATACCTGAGAAAGTCCTAAAGAAGTAGAAGTCTAGTAGAGGAAACAGCAGGAAACATCTGCATATGGCCCTTCTGCCACTCAGGAAACACAGATTTTACCTGTATTGATTTCCTTAAAACATAAAATACATTTATGTCATTTTGCTCACAAGAGAGGCCCCCAACTTCTCCTTGGCTCTTTCCACCTCACTGCACCCACCAGAGGATTTGTATACTGCCTCTAGGGAGGACTTTCCCTTGTGAGTTTGAGTTAAAAGCTCAGCTCTAACTTTGCCTTGACTAATCAGGACTCCTCAGTTCATTTTCTCACAATGAGACTCCCTGCTCAACTCCCGGGGCTGCTAATGCTGGTAAGGGCAGAAGGGAAATAAGGGAGGATGACAGGGTGGGAGGGTGAACTCTGGGGAACTCACTCCTTCCCATGTGTATTCTGTCCTCCTGTTAGATGTGTGTTCTCCTCCAGGGTGGGGCATGCGATGCTTAGATCTGTGAGAGTGAGGAAGATTCCAGAAGGATCAAGGACATGTACATTAGTGAAAACTGTGACACAGAAAGAGGGGGATGTGGTAGGTGACTTCTAGAGGCCCCTTTGTGCTTTGCAAATTGAGGGGAAAAGAAAGAGAGATCAGCCTGTTACTGTGTCTATATAGAAAGAAGTAGACATAAGAGACTCCATTTTTTTCTTCTGTTATCACCACTTGGTTCATCTTGTGAGTCAATGGTGCTCGATTGCAGTGTTTCCGTCTCTGTGGAGGGGAGGCGCTTTTCTTTGCATCTCCAATGGGTTCATTGTAGAACTTCAAATGTCTAGTGGGTATCCAAACAGGAAGCTGATTTTCTCCTGGTGAAACACAAGCAAAACCTCTTCCCCAGGTTATCACCTTCCCTATTTCCCGTGGTTTTTTGTTGTTGTTGTCTTTCCATCAAATCAGTTTTCCTTCATAGGAACTATTCTTTTTACCAGTAAGATGTTGTTCTACACAAGTAGTAGTCTGATTTCTATAAATGTTTAAAAAATTTAAAGTATAGAGTGCTAGATTAAGCTGCATCTGAGGAGTGGTACACTCCTTACTGTCTCTCTTTTCTTTTTGTTTAACTAACTGAGTTTTGAGTGCTTGATTATTTCTTTCAACTATGGCCTGTCCTTGGGAATTATAAGGAATTCCCGTTGTATGTGTAATTTTCCACTGATTTAAGAATTTTTGGAAAGATTTACTATAATACCCTGGTCCATTGTCAGTTTTAATTTTTTCTGGAACTCCCATTACAGCAAAACAAGATAATAAATGTTTTTTAACATGGGAAGTACTTTCTCCTGTCTGGCAGATTGCCCATATGAAATATGAATAAGTATCAACTGTTACATGAACATATGATAATTTTCCAAATGAAGGTACATGTGTAACATCCGTTTGCCATAATGCATTAGGACACAGACCTCTGGGATTAACTCCTGCCTCTTGAGTGGGCAGGTGTAGTACTTGACACTGGGTGCAATGTTGTACAATATCTTTTGCCTGTTTCCATGTGACATTAAATTTGTTTTTTAACCCTGCTACATTTACATGAGTCAAAGCATGAAGTTCTTGTGCTTTTATGAATGCAGAGGATACCAGTAAGTCAGCTTGTTCATTTGCTTTGGTTAAAGGTCCTGGTAAATTAGTGTGTGCTCGAATATGAGTAATTTAAAATGGGAAATTCCTTTTTCTTACAGTTTGTTGTAATAAATTGAACAGCTGGTTTAACTGATCATCCATGCTATATTTAATTAGAGTTCTCAACATCCCTTGTAGCCTGTACTACATATGCACAATCTGATATAATATTAACAGGTTGATTAAAATCTTGTAACACTGTAAAGACTGCAACCAACTCTGCCCTTTGAACTGATTAATATTGAGTTTTGATTACTCGCTCTTTTGGCCCTGTGTAAGCCACTTTTCCATTACTGGAACCATCAGTAAATACTGTCAGAGCATTTTCTCAAGGTTCATGTCTGGTAATTTTAGGTAAAATCCAAGTAGTCAATTTTAAAAACTGGAAGATTTTTGTTTTTGGGTAATGATTATCAATAATTCCCACACAATCAGCAAGACCAATCTGCCATGCACCAGAATTGATAAAGGCTTGTCTAATTTGTTCCTTGGTTAAAGGAACAACTATTTTGTCTGGGGTCATTACCACACAATTTTATTATTTGTAATCTTGCCTGACCACTTAATGTAGCTATTTGATCCAAGTACAATGTAAAAGCCTTAACTGTACTATAAGGAAGGAATGACCACTCCACAAGATCAGTATTTTGAACAATGATGCCTATTAGAGAATGTGCAGTAGCAAAAATCAAAAGTTACAGTGGGGCTAAGGGATCTATTCTACTTATTTGCGCTGACTGAATTTTTTCTTCCACTAATTTAATTTCTTTTGTTACCTCTGGGGTTAATATTCTTTTACTATTTAATTCTGGGTCTCCTCTTAGGATAGAGAACAAATTCGACATGGCATAAGTAGGAATGCCTAGAGTTGGCCGAATCCAATTAATATCACCTAACAATTTCTGAAAGTCATTTAATGTTTTTAATGTGTCTTTTCTTATTTCTATTTTTTGTGGCTTAATTTTTCTATTTTTGATCTACATCCCTAAAAAATGAAAAGGAATAGAGGTTTGAATCTTATCAGATGCTATTGTTAGTCCTGTGTTGGCAACCTCTGCTTGTAGAAATGTGTAACAGTCATTTAATTTGTCTCTTGTTTCTGCAGCACATAAAATATCATCAATATAGTGAATGATATAACAATCTGAAAATTTGTCTCTAACTGCTTGAAGGACTTGACCTATGAAAGTTTGACAAATAGTTGGACTATGAAGCATTCCCTGAGGTAATACTTTCCACCAAAACCTGGTGGCTGGTTCTTTATTATTTATGGCTGGTATAGTAAAGGCAAATTTTTCACAATCTTGCTCTGCCAGAGGAATGGTAAAAAAGAAATCCTTTAGATCAACTATAACTAAAGGCTAGTCTTTTGGAATCATGGCCAGAGAGCGCAATCCGGGTTGAAGAGGCCCCATGGGTTGAATTACGGCATTTAGGGACTCTTAAGTCCGTTAACGTAAGCCATTTGCCGGATTTTTTCTGAATTACAAATACAGGAGATTTCCAGGGCGAGAATGAAGGCTCAATGTATCCCTTTTCTTATTGTTCCTTTGCTAATAAACGTAAAGCCTCCAGTTTTTGTTTCGGTAGTGGCCACTGATTTATCCATACCGGTTTTTCTGTTTTCCAAGTTAATGAAATGGGTTCAGGAGGCTCTACAGTAGCCGCCCCTAAAAAGGATACCCTATTCCTTTTCTTTCTTGATTTTTCTCAGTCTCAATTGGGACTTTAATGCCATTTTCATTTTTTCCTAATCCCTTTCCTGGTATATATCCTATCTTAGTCATGATTTTTTGACTCGTGGGGCTGTATAATGGAGCGGGCATAATGATTTCCGCACCCCATTGTTGTAATAAATCTCGACTCCATAGATTAACAGTGATTGAAGTAATCATTGGCTGAACAGTACTTTCTTGATTATCTGGCCCTAAACAATGTAAAATCATTGTACTTTGATAAATTTCTGAATCTGTGCCTATGCCAACAAGTCTTGTAACAGCCTTTTGTTTAGGCCAATTTTTTGGCCACTGATTTAAAGCAATGACAGAGACATCTGCTCCAGTGTCTACCAACCCTTCAAACTGTTTTCCTTGAATAATGGCCTTACACACAGGTCTGCTCTCAGAGACCTGACTTGCCCAATATGCAGCCTTTCCTGCCGGATCAGTGCTTCCAAACCTTCCTGTTCTTTTTATCTCATTGTTTCCAACTTTAATATAAGGTAGGAGTAATAATTGAGCAATCCTGTCTCCTGGACTGGCACTCCAAGGAATTGAGGAACTAATAAACAATTGAATTTCACCTTTATAATCTGAATCAATCACACCAGTATGAACTTGAACTCCCTTTAGATTTAAACTTGATCTTCCTAAGATTAGTCCTACAGTCCCCTCAGGCAATGGGCCATATACCCCTGTGGGGATTTTTCGTGGAAGCTCTCCTGGAAGCAGAGGGACTGCTTGTATAGTACATAAATCTATGGCTGCACTGCCACTTGTGGCAGGGGATAATTGCCATATTGTGATAACTGCCTTGTTCCCTGAGACACTTGTGACAGTGGGAGTTGTTGTTCCTGAAAACCCTGGGGAACAAAAGACTGAATTGGGAATGCCCCAGTTTGTTGCGGGGCCTGAGGCTGGCCCCTCCTCTTGTTTCTCGACAGTGGTTGCCCATTTTTATCAAATTTAGAATGACATTGATTACCCCAATGTTTTCCCTTTTCACCTCTTGGACATAGGCCAGGTGGCTCTTTATCTGTTGTTGAAGTAGCTTGAACAGTTACATTTTGTTTATTTGAGACTAGGCAATTCTTTTTAAGATGACCAATTTGACCACAATTATAACATTTTCCCCCAAATGTTCTAACTTTTCCTCCTAAAACAACTCCTGTGATTGCTTGAGCCATAAGCATAGCTTTATGCATAGCTCCTCCAATTCCATCGCAGCCTTTAACGTACTCTGAGATTACATCTGATCCTACCGGGACCCTTCCTTTTAATGTCTTAATGGCTGATTGACAATCAGGATTGGCGTTTTCATATGACATCAACTCCACTATGACCTTACGGGCATTCTCATCGGTAATTGACTTTTGAGCAGCATCTTGAAGCCTTGCTACAAAATCAGGGTAGGACTCTTTAGAACCTTGTCTTATTGTATTAAAGGAGGGGCAGGTGGTTCCTGGGTCTTGGATTTTCTCCCAGGCCCTAAGGCAGATAGCCCCAATTTGCTCAATGCCCTCATTTGGCATTATTACTTATTGGCTAGCAGTGCTCCAATTTTGACCTATTCCTAATAGTTGATCTATGTCTATGTTAATTGGAGGATTGGCAGTCCTATTTCTTCAGACCTGTACTTGTGCCCCATCAATCCACCAAGTCTTAAATTGTAAAAATTGAGAGGGTGAGTGTGAGGATTTTGCCAGAATCTCCCAATCATAAGGAATGAGTCTATGTCCATGAGCAATGGAATCTAATCATGTTCTCATGTAAGGAGAGTTGGGTCCATACTGTTTTACTCCCTCTTTCATTTCTTTTAGCATTTTTGCAGAAACGGACTCATATCTGGCTTCAGCTATGGGAGGCTCTCCCTCTTGGGCCCCTTCTCCAGGTGGTCTTGATTGTAATATTACTGAGAATTGCCATGCTTCAATATCTCCTTGTTTTCTTTCCCCATCAATAATTTTATGTAATGCACTACCCTGTCTACTAGGCGGTGTTGTAGGATTAAGTCTCATGGTGGGTGGCTGAGGATATGGTGCCCTGCCCCGTGGTGCTAGAAACCTTCCTGGCTGTGCATACGGATTTTCTGGGGGCAGCCGATACTGGAGTTCAGCTGGCGGCCAGTATTGATAGGCTACTGGTGGCTGGGTCTTATTTTCTACCGGCTGAGATTGTGGACACTGTATTTGGATTGGCATTGCCATGACAGAGACTCTTTTTCTTTTCTTTTTTTACTTTCATACTAAGTTTTATTGTATGCTGCCATCAGTGTATATAAAACAATTACCCTTGTGAAACAGAAATTCATGAAAATTCAGAGAGGTAGATGTTAAGGACTGACAAAAGTAGAAGTTTGTATATTATGGCACATGTGTTACAGGGACACAGTAACAGGCTGCTCTCTCTTTCTTTTCCCCACACAAATCTTGGTTCTTTCTATACCTGTATATTTTGGGAGTATTAACCAAAATCACACACAAAAAAATAATTGAGCAAAACATAAATAACAGACAGGAAATGATTAAAATGACTCACAATGTTTGTACATAACCTTGCATTTCTCTCTTATTATTTCAGGATCCAATGCAGATGCTGTGATGTCCCAGCCTCCACTCTCCCTGCCCGTCACCCCTGGAGAGCCAGCCTCCATCTCCTACAGGTCCAGTCACAGCCCCCTTCACAGTAATGGATACACCTATTTGAATTGGGACCTACAGAAGCCAGGCCAGCCTCCACGGCTCCCAATTTATTTGGTTTCCAACCGGGACCCTGGAGTCACAGACATGTTCAGTGGCAGGGAGTCGGGGACAGATTTCATGCTTAAAATCAGCAGGGTGGAGGCTGAGGATGTTGGGGTTTATTATTGCCAGCAAAATACATTCTTTAGATTTGGTTTAGCAGTTAGTAGAGTACTTGTACATTAATAAGGTTTGGTGATATTAAACACTGTTTCCCTCCCCTCTTTCACCTCCCCCTACCGCTTTTCGCAAGGCAGACCCCTGACCAGGACAGCAGCAGGCACTGTATTTTTTCCTACTTTTCTCAGGAAGAACACAAATAAAAATCATCACAGTCTAGATTTTTAAATTACTAGTTATGTTCTGGCAAATGTATGCAAAAATAGGGCCTAGTGCCAAAAGTCTTTGCACGGTCTCAACCACAGCATATTGAAGTAAAAAAGTAGTTTTCTGAACTCCAAAACTGGGTTTCAACAATAAGGACCAAGTTTGAAAGAATAAAGAAACATACACATGTCATCTTAAACGGAATCTGGTTCAATACAATGTAATAAATAAGCTAACTTTTTACCCCCTGAAAAATAACCATCTGAAGACTTTGAACCAAGGTCAGTAAGTGAGAGATTGGTGAGTTGTGTTTGAGATATGAACCCGGATGGAAGTTCTCATGTATTTCCTGGGAAGAATCACAGAGTTGAGAGACCCTGCCTGGTGTTCAAGGCTGGGCCCTGAGGCCACTGCAAGCTCATGGGAAAGTGCTGCATCTCACGGAGCTCTAGGTCATTAGTGACTGAAAGGTTAGGGAGGTTTGTGTCCAAATGCACCTTAGGTCATTTCAAACTTTCAAGTTCAACCCAACAGGACATAGATGAGCCTCCAAAAGTTGATTCTGCTTCTGTCATTTACTTAGGAATGATTTGAGAAAGAAATCATAATACCCTATATGGGTATTAGGCAGTACTAAGTTGAGGATATCTGCTGTATAATACACTTGCATATTTCACAAGTTAATATATGAAAAAACTGTAATTAAACTGATTAATTCAAATGAAAGCAAGAATCAAGAAAATTGGAGGAAACAAGATGGTAGGTTTAACCTTAACTTTACAAATAATTTCATCATAAACACTTTTTCCAAGTTCATAACATTATCAGACAGGATTAAAATCAAAGATGTATGCTACTCATTAAATACACACCATAGTAGGAATATAGAATGGCTTTAAAAATGAAAGGATGAAGCATACATATCATGCAAGAACTGAAAAAAAGAAACTAGGTTGTGATTTTAATGCAAGAGACAAAACGGATATTTCATAATGATAAATGGGCAAATCCATCAAGAAGCCATTGAAATTCTAAATCTGCCTGAGTCCTGTATTAGTACATTTTCACCCTACTGATAAAGACATACCTGAGACTGGGGAATTTTTAAAAGAAAGAGGTTTAATGGGCTTACAATTCCCCATGGCTGGGGAGGCCTTACAAAGATGGTAGAAGAAGGAGCAAGTCACATCTTATGTGGATGGTCTCAGGCAAAGAGAAAGAGAGCTTGAGCAGGGGAAATCCTCTTTATGAAACCTTCAGATTTCGTGAGATTTATTTGTTATCATAAGAACAGCATGGAGAAAAACTGCCCCAATGATACAATTACCAACCCCCAAGTCCCTCCTAAACTTGTAGGAATTCTAGATGAGATTTCGCTGGGGACACAGCCAAACCATATCATTCTACCCCTGGCCCCTCACAAATATCGTGTCCTCACATTTCAATACCAATCATGCCTTTCCAGCAGTCCCCCACAGTCTTAGCTCTACACTAACTCAAATGTCCACAGTCCAAAGTCTTATCTGAGACAAGGCAAGTCCTTTCCGCCTATAAGCCCGTGAAACCAAAAGCAAGTTAGTTACTTCCTAGACACAATGGGGTTACAGGTATTGGGCAAATACAGCCATTTCAATTGGCCAAAACAAAGGGACTACAGATCCCAGGCAATCTGAAATATAGCAAGGCAATTAAATCTTAACATTCCAAAATGATCTCCTTTGACTCCATGTCTCATTTCCAGGTTACACTGATTCAAGAGGTGGGTTCCCATGGTCTTCAGTAACTGTGTCCCTGTGACTTTCCAAGGTATGATCTCCCTCCTGACTACTTACAAGGGCTGGCACTGAATGTCTGTGACTTTTCCAGGTGAGTAGTGCAAACTGTCAGTGGATCTACCATTCTGGAGTCTGGAGGACAGTTGCCCTCTTCTCACAGCTCCACTAAGCAGTACCCCAGAAGGGACTCTGTGGGGGCTCCAACCCCACAATTCCCTTCTGCACTAGCCTAGCAGAGGCTCTCCATGAGCACCCCACTCCTGCCACGAACTTCTGCCTGGGCACCCAGGTGTTTCCATACATCCTCTGAAATCTAGATGGAGGTTCCCAAACCCAAATTCTTGACTTCTGTGTGCTTGCAGGCTCAACACCACATGGAAGCTGCCAAGGCTGGGGGCTTGCACCCTCTGAAGCCACAGCCTAAGCTCCACATTGGCCCCTTGTGCCATGGTTGGAACAACTGGGACACAGGCCACCTGGTGAACAAAAGGCCATGTTTAATTAAACATAAATCAACAGGAAGTTTCTAGAAAAAGAAAAGAGTCATAAAGAAAAAAAATGGCAAGAGAAGAGGAAGTGGTTAATGTGGAAATGGAGTCAGTTATTTGGGGAGGCAGAAACTGCTTCCTCTGAGGAGGTGATTGACCTGGGTAAGGAGAACAACTGACCTGAAGAGAAGTTTCTGAAGGGCATTGAGATTCATGACAATCAAGACTCTTAGAAGGAACACAGTATGAACATGGGAAGGACAGAGAAAGACACTATGAGGAGAGTGAATTAACCAAGGGAAAAAAGAGGAAGTCAGAGAGGGGGCAGGTCAGAGCCATTTTCTTTCAGTGTCTTAAAGATCACCATATATGACTGGTGTGAAATGAAGAAGGCCTTCATTTTCTGTTTGGGGAGCAAATGCTTTCTAAGTACAGCCGGACATTCTGGGAAATGTTTTAAGCAAATTACCCCCATGGTCCTATTTATTTTTTAGCGGAGTAACGACTCTAGCTGGGCTGTGAGAAGCAGAAGAAATACTTATCTGGACAAAGTGAATTCTGACATAAAGTAAACATGGGGCAGTGAAGATTATTGGAGACATAAGCAGATGAGACTGTATTTTTAAATTAATGTCAATTACACACCTTGATATGAGAAGAGTCAGATTAGGAGTGACCTGGAGGCACTGGCGTTAATCTATTACATAGATTTTGATTTACTGATGTTAAATGTATTAGCGGTCAAGGAAATCGGGATAAAATAAAAGTTTGTTATTGTTGCTCATTTCTAGATTTTGATGCCAATAAACATGCAGATTAAGTGGCCATGTTTGCAAGTGAGTGGAGTTTGAGCTCAGAGGAAAGAAAATACACATAAGTATTCAGCAGTGCTTACAGGGTAATTAATGGTATTAAAACCACATGTATGCATATGCATCTGCACATATTTATGCATGTGTATACACGTATATGAACATACACATATGAGTGTTTTTCAGAAAACAAAAGTCATAAAATCAATAATCTCGCTTCCACCTTACGGAACTACATAAAGAGGAGCAATTTAAATCTGAAGTAGAATATGAGGAAAAGAAATAATAAATATTAGGGCAGAAATCCATAAAACTGCAAACAAAAAACTGACATTGAACACCAAGCAAACCAAAGACTGGTTCTTTGGAAAGAACGACGTTGTATAGTTCCTATATATTTGAAAATTTGGGGGTTATAGTTTTAATATTGATTTCTAGTTGGATCCCTCTGTAGTCAGAGAATATACTTACTATGACTTTAATTACTGCGAATACGTTGAGAGGTTATGTAGGCAGAATGTGTCCTATCTTGGTGTATGTCCTGCGGGCACTTGGAAGAAAAAGTGTGAACTACTATTGTTATGGATTGGAGTCTTCTATAAGTGTCAGTTAGATCCCATGGGTTGATGACCTTGTTGAGTTCTTCTCTATCATTGTCGATGTTCTGCCAAGTTGTCCTATCAAAAATCAAGAAGGGGTTTTGAACTCTCCAAGTGTAATTGTTTTGTTGGTTTCTGCCACATGCACTATATTGCTCTGTTGTTTGGTGTCTACGCACTTAGAACTGCTCTGTCTTCTTTCCAAAATGACTTTCTTCATTATGTAATGTACCTTTCTGTCTCTGGTAACGTTCTTTGGCTCTGTAGTCTACTTTATCTGGTATTAGTATTTGCTACTGATTCTTTCTTTTTATTATTGTTTGCATAGTATACCATTTTCCTTCCTTTTATATTCAACCTACTTAAACTGTTATATTTGATGTGAGTGTCTCATAGACAACATACAGTTGGGACATTTCTTTCTGATTCATCAATTTCTGTCTTTTTGTAAACTTCATAATTTACATACTTAATATGTTAATAATTATTGGTATATTAAGATTTATGCCTGCACTCTTCTCTTTTGCCATATCTTTTGTTGCTTCTCTGTTTTCTTTTTACTGCCTTCCTTTGGGTTTCTGGAACATATTTACAATTACATTCTAGTTTACCTAATGTTTTGGTATCTCCTTTTATAGTGATTTTTAAATTTGTAGTCATGGTATTTCCTTTGTATGTATAACTTCTCACAGTATGTTGGTGTCAATATATTACCATTTAAATTAAATATAGAATTTTACCTTCTTTTATGTCATTTTTCCTCCCCCAATAGTAAGAGCTTTTAAAAAGTAATTTCTCTACAGATATTGGAAACAAAACAGTGTTACAACTTTGATACGACTATCACACATGATTTAGAAATGCATTCTATTCATCTATCTTTTCATTTTTGTAGCCTTTTGTCCCTAATATTATTTAATATCCCCTCTTTATTTTTAGTTTTACCTTTCTAGGTCTCATGTTGGCTGTGTTTAAAGTGGATCCACTAGCACCAAACACTCTCAGTTTTTCTACAATGGAGGACTCCTCAATTTGTCCTTCATCTCTAAATAATACTTCTACTGAACATAGAATTTTAGGGTAAAACTAGAAAACATGGTATTTCCTTCTGACCTCCATCATTTCTGAAGAGAAACGGTCATTATTTTTCTGCTCAAAGTAAGGAATAATTTTTCTCATGTTGCTTATAAGATTTTTTTGTTGCTTTTAGTTTTTAGAAGTTTGACTGTGTATGTCTTGGTACACATTTATTTGTGTTTATTCTGCGTTCATTTTCTTTTTAGTCTATTCTCTCACTGTTGTTTAAATGGAGTAGTTACTATTATTTCACTTTCTACCTCATGGATTCTTTCCTCTGCCTACACCATTCTGCCATTAGGCCATCCCCTGAGCTGTTCATTATGGTGATTTTATCTTTCACTTCTAAAATTTCCATATTTTTCCTTTTTTATATTTTGTATTGCCTTCTTGATGTTTTCTATTATTTCATATGTTTCAAGCATGTTTGCAATTGTTCCTGGATGCATTTTTATAATGGTTGCTTTAAAATCATTTTAAGATTATTTTAAGTTAATATACATGAATTGCTATCTAATTATAGTCTTTTCTTATTCCATTTGAGATTGTCCTGCTTTCTGGTATGAAGAGTGTATTTTGGTTAATATGTGGACCTTCTGGATGCTGTGTTATGGTGTGTGGCCTGATATTTTGAAAGTCTAACAAGCTCCCAGTTCATGCCAATGCTGAGGCTGTTGGACTGCAGAGAGGCAGAGATCCAGTTAAAGCAGTGGTTGATTATCCTACTTAACACCTACAAATATCTTGTGAATATTTTTCAACATGTGGCTGCCTGAACTCCAGTGAAATATTTTTAATCAATTCAGTAAGGGTCAGAGCAGGCATCAATAATTTAAATTTCTCCTGTTGGATTCCAATGTATGGTTAGGGTTACTTTGCAAAGGTTGATTCGTAGTGTGAGGTCTGAAACAGAAAATGAGCACACATGACACAGGTTGCTGGTACAAAACTAAAAGAACGTGCATGCACTTGTTGAGCCCTGGAGACTGTTATCTTCTGGAAGAGCTGGAGCCAAAGCTGGGTCACATATCAGTCTTGGATTTCTTTTAAAATGTATGATTTTATCTGTTTTGTTTTAATAAGTCCTAATTTAACTTTATATTACTTTGAGGGTAATCATCATCTGATTTTGACGTGTGTTCTTCACTATCTTTCAGTCCAGACATATTCCCTGACATACTCCTATCATCAAATACAGAACAGAGAACTATCACTTCATGATAGTTTTACTGTTTAACTTTGCTGAATAAGTAATTATTTGGTTGCCCTTGTGTGTATTGACATTGGGTAGCCCTGCATCGCCATAGCTTTAGGTTTCACTTTAGATTATTCTATGTATTTTACTTGAGGATACAAGTAAAGGCATCCACTCCTGTGTATGAGGCCCTGTGGTCAGCAGGGTATAAAATTGCATGACTGGAAACCCATGGAACCCAGTCGTGTTCCTGTGAATTATAAGAGAGTTTGCTCCTACTTCTGCCCTAGGGCTTCCTAAACCATTGCTTCATGTTAACATGGTCATCAGTTTAAAGATTCAGTACATATTGAAGGAAAGTGTCTGAAGTCAGTAGGTCATACCCACATGGACTTCCTTGGGTGAAGTATTTGATAGGACCTGTTGGGTGAAGTATTTGATAGGATCTATTGATGCTATGATCATGTATCTATTGTTTCATTTCTTTCCCCACATAGTAGTGCCCTGAGTATGAAAGATTCCCATATCAATAAAACGTACAGATTCTGAGCACTGTAATAGTCAATTAGAGGTCTGTAGAAAAGGCAAACATTTATGAAGAATACAGAAGAATCCTAGTACAAATATGTTACAACCACCTCCAGAGAAATTGATCTAATTTCCAAAGTATCACCAAATTTCTGATGGTATTTGTCTCTGCTGTGTGGAGTCAGGTACCCAGAGGTGGCAATAGTTGAATCAGCACTGGTGCAGATGGTGATGGTACAACATGGTTCATGTGTTGCACATGTGTACCCAAGTCCACGTTGCCACAATTGCTAAAGCTATCATTTGCTATCTGGAAAAGTAGACATGTGAGTTCATTGTCATTCTCAGAGCCTGACCTCTTCCAAACCCACCAGGTAAAGTTGCCCATATGTTCTCTTCACTCCATAAAACTTTACTTAGAATTGTAGTGAAATGTAACTTGTGGTAAAGCCCTTATCGCCTGCACAGAAACCATCTTCTTCTCCTTTGGTGCCTAAGGCACCAGCTCTAGCCTGCTGGGCATGGTGAGGACAGTGAACCTCTCCCAGCCTGGGACAGGACCAGGGATTAAGGGCACATGTGATTAGCTCCACAATGCAATGTCAGGGGAGTGAAGGAGGAACAGAGACTCTGGGAAAAAATTGAGCCTTCATGATATGGTAGAAGGTGAAGAGCTTTGCTTCACCTTCTAAAATCAATGACTTTCTTTTAGATTTGGGAGCAGGGACACATGTTTCATTGCCCTGACTCCTTCCACATCTCCTCTTTCTCTTACAATAGCTCTGACTCAGTCTCCCTCTCAAATTGTGTCCTGAAAATCTAATTATCCCTCCTAATATGAAAACAAACCAACAAGCAAAATCCTCTTCCTACTATCATGTGCTGTGAGTTCTGACCCCTAAACTCTGTGATACCCAGATTGTAAAAGAGATAATCATGGTATTTTGCCAAAGAGATTTTCTAGCTAAAAAGAATTCTTGTGCTAGCTTTTCTCTCGGAAAAATTTTCTCTGTTCCTTGTCATAACTG
Organism: Chlorocebus sabaeus; assembly: GCF_047675955.1. Lineage (NCBI taxonomy): Eukaryota > Metazoa > Chordata > Mammalia > Primates > Cercopithecidae > Chlorocebus > Chlorocebus sabaeus. The sequence goes on along the minus strand of NC_132917.1, from coordinate 90,650,703 downwards.
ACACCAGAAAACAAGGTAACAAGGTGGAAATATTTCCAAGAACAGAGGACAACCATGCGCTCAGTGAGCTGAAAGACATCTCTCCCCCTTGCATTAGTTTCCAAAGCTGCAGTTTAAATTGTCAAAGTCTTATTGGCTTCACACAACATAAATGTATCACTCTGTAGTTCTGAAGGTCCGCATTCTCACTGAGATAATGGTAAGGTGTCAATAAGGCTGTAATCCTTCTGGATGCTACAGAGAAGAGAACTGGATCCTCTGCTTTTTATCTTCCAGGAGCTCCCACATTTCTGCTTCCATGGCCCCTTCCTTCCTCAAACCACATCCCTCCCCATTGTCCCAGCTCCTCTCTGACTGTGAGCGTCCTCCTCTATTTTAAGAACCTTTCTGATTATATTGGTTTCATCTTGATAACCAGGTTTCTTATTCTCAAAGTCCTTAACTACATCTGTCAAGTTCTCTTTTTGCTACATAAGGTAGAAATTTTATGATACGGCTCCAATAACTGGAGGAACACCAGGGTTCTTGGTCTCACACCGGTTTGGATAAAACAACACGGACACGCATGGAGTGGTTTTAAGAAGAAAAAGGTTTAATATGCAAGAATGAAGGAAGAAGAAAACAGATACCCCATACAGAGACACAGGGAGGGGGGATTCAAACAAAGAGACAACTGTGTGTGCAGCAGAAAAGAGGCTCCTGTATGAGGAGGCTGGAGGAAGTGGTGTCTGATTTGCACAGGTGTCTGGGGATTGGTTTGACCAGGCATGTCATTCATGTAGCCTGCAAAATAACTGGTCTTCCCACACTAGCCTTTTAATACACAAATGTAGGGTGCCAAAATATTATATCCACATGGGGATATGTGGGGGCAGCCATGTGCCAGGCATATGTGGGAGCAAGGAAGAAGATGGTGGGAATCACCATGTTTGCTGGTACCAGTTTCTAATGGCCGGCATTTGCATATCAAAGCTTGCCAGCCTGACTCTAAGAGTCAGGGCTTTCCTGCTAGACAAGAAACTTTTCTGGAGCTGCTTTAAAAGAAAGAAAACCTTACCAAGGACCCCTTTTCCTCTCTATCTGCCTAAAATAATTTCTTAATAACTCATATAACACTTAGGTTCCACAGACGAGGACATGGATATCTTTTGGGGTGGGGACATTATTCATTCCATGGACAGTAAATATATTCCTCAAACTTGCCTTTCTCTAAAGTAAAATTTTAAAAGTCATACAGTATTTTTTATGAAGCAAGAGAGCTGGACAAAATCTTAGACTCAGGTTCCTTTCAATTGTGAGCTTTAACTGTTAAGGTATGATCACTCCACTTTCTCTAATGTAGATTTATTGATGTGTAGACAGTTTTAAAGGATTTTTAACTTTGTGACCCAGTGTAAACAAAACAGTATCTGAGACAGGTCTCAATCAATGTATAGGTCTATTTTGCCAAAGATAAGGCTTATGGCCTGTGACACACCCTTAGGATGTCCTGCAAATATGTGCCCAAGCTGGTTGGATTACATGTTGGCTTTAAACACTTTAGGGAGAAAGAAATTACAGGGAAAGACATAAATCAATACATATCAGATATACATTAGTTTGTCCTGGAAAGGTGGGAAGGCTTCAAGCAGAGGCTTCCAGGTCATAGGTGGCTTCAAAACTTTCCTGATTGGCAACTGGTTGAAAGAGTTAATCTGTGCCTAAAGAGTTGAATTCATCCTAAAGAAATGCTTGAGTTTAGATAAGGGGGTGTGGAAGCCAAGATTCTTGTCACACAGATGAAACCTATGGGTAGCAAACAAAGTAGATGGTGAATGTTGTTTATCAGACCTTAAAAATCTATCAGACTCTTTGGAAAAGACTTAGTAAGGGGAGGAGATTCTCTGCAGAATGCAAATTTTCCCTACCACAGGCAGCTTTGCAGGGCCACTTCAGAATATGTCAAATAAATATTTTTAGGGTAAAATATTTAGATTTTCTTCAGGGCCTGTTCTCTGTCATGTTGGAATATGGTATCTTATTGCTACAAAGCATCTGTTTTGTCAGTCCAAAAGTCTCTGTTGTAATGATAATGCTGGTCAGTTGTGTCTGAACTCCAAAGGAAGGAGAGCATAATGAGGTACATCTAAACCCATCTGCCAGTCATGGCCTAACCTAGTTTTTTAGATTTCTTTGAAGTTCTCTCTGCCAAAAAAGCAGTCCATTCAGCTGTTTGGTGGCTTACAACTTAATTTTTTGTTTTAACTCACAGAAAAACAAAAATCACAGCATAAATTCAATCTAAACTAGATTTGTTTAAAAAAATTAAGTGCTTCCTGAATATTCCCACATGTCAAAGAAAGACATATGATAAGAATTCAGAGGAGAAATACCCCTTATACAAAAAAGTAATGATTTTATTTACTATCTTAGTTTGGGTCTACCAGCAATGAAAATTCCTGTTTAGGCAGCAAATTCACACTGGAAGGAAAGGAAAAAATGAGGGAGGGAGCAGAAAATGAATGGTAAAAGACACATCAACAACCTACCTGGCTCAGGATAACTGAAGATCGACCACATGTAGAAACATGGACTAAATTCCTCTTGACCATTCCCCCTGAGAGATGAGGAAACTGAGGTATGTATATTCCTCATCCTGTCCTCCCTGATTGTGAGCTGTCTCTCTTTTTCTCTTTCAAGCTGCTATAACAGATTCCTTGTCACTGTGTAATTCATAAAGCACAGAAATGTATTTTCTCACACTTCTGGAGAATGGGAAATTTAAGATCAAGGTACGGGCAGGTTAAGGTCTGCTTTCTCTGCTTTCAGGATGATGCCTAGAGCATTGAGTCCTTTAAAGGATGGAAGACCAGGTCTTAACACGACAGAGGAGCAGAAGAGAGAAAGAGATTGTAGGCCCAAAATCTCTGTTTATAGTGGCATTAACGTATTCCACTAGAGGGCTCCACTCTCATGACCTAAACACATCTCAATAACCCCACATGGCCATACCTTTACACTGAGATTTAATTTTCCAACATTTGGATTCTGGTAGGACACAGTCAAACCATAGCACTTTCCTAAGACAGACCCAATCCAGGTCATCTGGCCAGAAATGCATGCAGGCAGATCTCTCTGCCCAAGATCACAAAGAACTTAAGATATAGATATATATATATATAGATAGATAGATATATAGCCATTAGAAATGAGCAGAGGTACAGCAAAGGGGAAAACCCTAGACTACAGATGGGGACTCCTACATTCATCCTCGTACAGTTAACCCTTCAATAACTTGGGTTTGAAATTTGCAGATCCACTTACATTTTCTTGTGTGTGTGTCACCTGTGAGTAAGTACTTAATGAGCAGTAAATATATTTTCTCATTTTTAGGGTTTTCTTAATTTGTTTTCTTTAGCATACTTTATTGGAAGAATAGAGTATATAATATGTATAACATAAAAACAGGTTAATCAACTATTTATTGTATCACTAAGGCTTCCAATCAAAAGTAAGCTATTAGTACTTCAGTTGGAGATGCAAAAGTTCTACACAGGTTTTCATCTGCACCAGTGCTCAGTGCCCCAACCTCCACGTTGGTCAGGGGTCAACTGCTTTTTCAGTCTGTAGCTGCATCTCTCTGGAATAGCATCTTGGCAGATGGGTTGCAAGTAAAGGAATCCAGAAAATAACATCTCAAACTATGCTGCATTTGTATGATGATTATGAAAAACCAAAGGCATTTAGAAAGCAGCAAATGCACAAAAAGACTTTTCCTAAATATCCCTTATTTGCCTAAAAGCAAATTCTTCAGAAGGAAACCAATTTTCAAGAAAATTCATCCTGAAAATTTTTATATCAGGGAAGATTAACACAAAAGAGGAATCAAAAATACAAGAGACTGGAAGTTGATACTTTACCCGGGCAGGTGATTACCTGCTCTTTTGAGGATGTGCTTCTGTTCTCATCTATTCTCCCCAGGTTGCCTACACTTCCCAATTCCCTCTTCCCTAGAAAGGAAATATAAACACCTGGAACTCATTGAGTTATCTGAGAATCACCCTGCAATGATATCCTGCTGCACTTTAAGTGAATTTTGTTTGCCTTTTCTCTTATTAATCTTCCTTTTGTCAGTTCATTTTCAGCAAACATTTAGAGAACAAATGGAGCTTTCTTCCTTTCTCCCAATATGAGCAAGTTCCCTTACAATTCAGGCTGCTTACAGAGCAGCAGGAAGGTTTGTGCACAGGCTACAGCACTGTGATTTGGCTCCCCTACTTAGGCATCAGTAAAATTTTGTGGAGCCCTAGGCTGTAGCCCACTGATGCTGATGTAGTTGGATCCACTTTCCCTGTTACTGAGCCAGGCTGGGACATTTTTGGGCACATTAGAGATGTGAGATATAATGAGTGCAAATCCCTGTCCAGTTTCATCTGGATCCAGCTGATTTCTCCATGTACACGGGCAGTTGCTTGATAAAAGATTGAGTGTCTCCTTCCAAAAGATGTTAACAGGGAGATTGGTGTCTGGGTCAGGATGATATTCCCACTCACTGATAAAAAGTGAAAGAAGAAAGTGTCATTGATGGTGTATGGCAGGGACCTGCTCCATTCAGTGGTTACCCTCACTAAGAGAGATGAGCTTTGGGAAATAATACTCAGTGGCAGAAAAGAAGGTAGGCTATGAAGGTGTCCAAAACAAGAATGAGGTGCAGCCCACTGAGTCTCTGAGTATAACAGAGACCTATAGCTCTTAATAATGGTGGATCTGTGAGTGCTGCATGCATTGAAGAAACACAGTATCAACCTAGTGTATCTGAAGTAAATTGCTTGATCTTATATTGGTAAGAACAGTGGCATAACACCATTATCTAACACTTACAAATACATGTAGCATCATGTCAATAAATTTTATTTTTAATGTTTTTAGAAAGGAACAATATTAAACTCACAGAAATGTTGCAAGTATACGACAAGTATCCCCTTCCCTAGCGGGAATCATATGAGAGTCTTTTGAAGACCTGAGAATTGTACTGTCTAAAATTTTACTATGTGTTTCCTACAAAAAACAATACTCTCCTAAGTACTCCCCATACACCAATGAAATACATTATTCCATCGACTCCTGAGGAACATTTCAAATTGTCAAAAAGAAACCACAAAATATTTCTCTTCTAGTCCCCAGTAAAAACATTATCTGCAGACAAATTTCTGCTACCCTGGTCTTATCTGGGACACCTGGGGACACTGAGCCAGTGCTGAGTTACTGACATGAGCCAGCCCCGCAGCTGTGCCCAGCCTGCCCCATCCCCTGCTCATTTGCATGTTCCCAGAGCACATCCTCCTGCCCTGAGACTTATTAATAGGCTGATCACGCTTCATGCAGGAATCAGACCCAGTCAGGACACAGCATGGACATGAGGGTCCCCACTCAGCTCCTGGGGCTCCTTCTGCTCTGGCTCCCAGGTAAGGAAGGAGAACACTAGCAGTTTACTCAGTCCAGGTACTGCTTTACTATTCAGGGAAACTCTCTTACAACATGATTAATTATGTGGACATTTGGTTTTATGTTTCCAATCTCAGGTGCCAGATGTGACATTCAGATGACCCAGTCTCCATCCTCCCTGTCTGCATCCGTAGAAGACAGAGTCACCATCACTTGTCGGGCGAGTCAGGGCATTAGCAATAATTTAGCCTGGTATCAGCAGAAACCAGGGAAAGCCCCTAAGCTCCTGATCTATTATGCAACCACTTTGCAAAGTGGGGTCCCATCAAGGTTCAGCGGCAGTGGATCTGGGACAGAATTCACTCTCACCATCAGCAGCCTGCAGCCTGAAGATTTTGCAACTTATTACTGTCAACAGAGTAATAGTGACCCTCCCACAGTGTTACACACCCGAACATAAACCCCCAGGGAAGCAGATGTGTGAGGCTGGGCTGCCCCAGCTGCTCCTCCTGATGCCTCCATGGGCTGAGAGTGTTCCTCAGATGCAGCCACACTCTCATGGTGTTGGTAGAGGGGGACATGAAGTCACCTCTGCACCCGAATTATTTTCTCTTTCTCAGTCCCAACTACACAGACATAGCAATATCTCTCCTGATTTAATAAAGACAGAGACCATGACACTTGAGGAGTCTAGTTTATGGCTTCAGTTGGAATTCATATAACACAGAAGAAGCCACTATAGGTATTCTGAGCAGGAATTGCCTTAATACAGAGAATTAGAGTAAACTACTGAAGTCTAAATAAAATGTAGAGATGAATCTCTAAATTCAATGTTTTATTTGCAAAGAAATATTTGCCAAATGGGGCATACAGGAAAACTTAGGCAAGCTCAGACTGGTAAACACTGGTGGACAAAGTGAATCCTAGAATTATATCACGTTATCTCAGAAATTGTGGATGAATTGGTTGATGGTTCTTAATCCAAAGAGTTGACATGACAATTGTTTCATTAAATTGGAAGAAATGATAACATAAGCATGTGACCATTTACACTTAATGCAATACTGGATAAGTTGTCAACACAGAGTGTTAGGGTTTGTGCGGGGGCCATAGATCTAGCCTATATAAGCAAGAGCAAATAGAATTGATGTTACATATTTTAGAGAGAAAGTGCAGAAAATATGGACCCTAGGGGACCTTCTGTAATGTTTCTATTTATTACCATCTCCACTGGTAAAACTCAGAGAAGATTTCAACAGTCATCAGGATGAAGTTCTAGGGATCACAATCATGTGAAGAATTCCCTGCACTTGGATTCCCAGTGAGGCAAAGGGAAGATGAAACACGTAGTGGGATATGGAGGCGTAAACACCAGAGACAGCCTCCTGGTCAGTTTAAACGTTGAAAAGTGTATTTATTTTTTCTCTTTAGTTTTATCACTGAATCATTTGGATCTAAGAAAAGTGATTATGGCTGGTTAGGCAGAAAGGCATTTATTATCATGAATTAAATGGATTGAAAACATTTGGGGAAACCAGAGTGGCAGCTCAGGCAACTCCAAGTACTCCTTTTGCTATTCCTTGACCCTCCCTGCCTCAATTTTTTCACACTCAAGAAAGATATTCTCATTTTGATAGGAACTTCGCAAGTGAAGATACTTTGCCCACAAGACTCTGGTGCCTGGCTGTGACCCAGACCAGGAAAATGATCATATTTGGGTGAGATCAGGCATTTCCCTCCTTCATCTCCATCCAAAACCACTCGGTAGTGACACAGCTGATGGGCAGTCAGAGAAAGGGGTCAGCTCTCTAGTAGTTGATAGCAGAGCTGCTGTCCTTCTGGGGTCAGTAGTGAGAAGAGTTGCTCTCTTTTCTGCAGGAGACAGCTTGAATGTGGAGTTTCAGGCAGCAGGAGCTCCTCCCCAGCCTGCACCAGCAGTGCCATTCTTGGAATTGTTCCAGAGGCTTTGCCTGGAGCCTGTTCCTTAAGGCTTTTCAACAATTTGTAAGAAATTTAATATCCTCTACTAAATCCTTTCATGCTTCATGTATTTGACATTTGCAACAGGGAATACACACTGTTTACAGTGACATCACTCACAGCCTCCTTTTTTCTGGCTAAATATAATGCTTTCTAGGAGGACCTGCCAGAGGAAGCCAATGTGAACAACAATCCACGTCACCAAAAATGCAAGACAAATAAGCTCGGGAAAGCCACTGGGTTCTTACATAGTTCCACTGTACCCTGGTACAAAATGGGAGAGTGTAAAACTCTTAGCTCCATCATCAGAGAGATGGTGCAGTGTGACCTTCTGAGCATAGTAAGTCAGTATTTATAGACATTTAAATACCAACACCTTTAACACCAAAATACAGGCAAAAGTAGAAAAGAAGATAAATTAGACTACATAAAAATTTAAAATGTGCATCAAATGACATAATCAACACAGTGAAAATGCAACATGTGGAATAGAAGAAAATATTTGTAAATCATATATCTGATAGGAGTTAATAGTATCTGTTATATAAAAATAAGTCCTACACGTCAATGTTAAAATAAAATACACGATTAAAAATGCGGAAAGTACATGAATAGCACATTTCTCTAAACAAGATTCTTTAGAGCTAATTAGCTAACATAGGAAACAATGCTGAATATTATTAATCCTTAGAAAAATAAAAACAAAACCCACCTCACACTTACTAGGATTTTTTTTTTTTCCAACAGAGAATGACCAGTCTTGGTGAGAATTTAGGGAACTGGATCTCCTGTGGACACTGTCATGGGTGATGTAAACGGCCCACCTGCTGTGGGAAGCCATATGGCCTTTCTTCAAAGAATTAAAAATTGAAATACGATATAATTCAGCAATTCCACTTTTGGACATATACTCAAGTAATTGAAAACATTAACTTAAGGAAATATTTGTATACTCATATTCCGAACTGAATTATTCACAATAGCCAAAAGGTAGAAGCAACTCAAATGTTCACAAAGGAGGGAACTGGTAATCCAAATGTGGTATGTACATACAATAGCACATATTGTAGCTTTAAAAAGGGAAAATTAGCTTTAAAAGGAGAAATTCTGAAACATAGTACAACATCGATGAAACTAGAGGACATTACACTAAGCGAAATAAGCCAGTCACAAAAAGATGGCTGAGTTACGATTTCACTACGCTATTTGTAGAAAAGGTTCCATTTTGTCTTGAATCTACCTGGTCCCCTTCCCTTTCTTGCTTGTAGTTGTCAAGAATAACTGTAGAGTGTTCTGGAAATGTAACAGTCTGAGACAAAGCAAGATTGATGAGAAAACCATTGGCCAGATACAGCAAGAGGACTCCGTTTCTCTCCCTACTGGAAACAGGAATTCATTCAACATTCTAGCCCAGTGTGTCTTGTGATTCTAAGACGTAAAACCCAGGGTGGGCTGCATTCCAGGGTCCCCGGGCTGCAGTCCTTGTGGGATATGCATGGTCTAGAGTCAGTCAGGCCCAGGCAGCTTTCTGCTTTCTCTGGCTGACTCTCGGTAGGTAGTAATCCACATCATGTTACTGGTTGTGCATGGGAGTTCTGTCTCACTGTCAGTTGGCAACCAGTGCACAGCAAATATTCTTGGCAAAATTGGTGCAGTGAGAAGGTTGGATTTGAGAGAACCATGGCTTATTGGTGAAGTTGTAGGAACAATATTCTCCAGTACCTGACCCAGGACAGAGACATCAGCCTGGGGATGCAAGGCGTGGACATGCAGATAGATGCTTAATGCAGAGGAAGCATAAATGGGACATTTGTCTTTCCCCCATTAATATGGATCAGCTGGCTGACTGAATGGAAACAGAAAGAAAGGAATGTGGAAATGGGAATGGGGTACACAATTTCCTAGTTGTTAGACACTTATATGATTGCTCTTGCCTGTGGCCAGATAGCTCAGGACATGGGTACTCAAATGGACCCTGAGTCACCCAAGAGGAAACAAGAAAGATATTCTCAGTGGTCTCTGAAGCATCTGAGAAGAAACCAAAAGGAACAACAAGGGTCTTCCCAGAAAAGAAGGCTCACTCGCTAAAGAAGGGACATGGAAAAAAGGCCAGGGAAGTCTTATGCAGCGAGTTGGTGTGTTTGTGTGATTAGGCCACACTGCAGACCCACATGTCTTTGTCTGAATGGCACAACTAGGAATAGGGCAAGGTCTCCACCAGAAGCTAGTGGCCCTGTATTTCTGTCAAGATAAAAGGAGAAAATAAAGGAATTAAGACTTCGCTGGGATTTTTGTGTGCAGGAATCCACATGACAATATTTCCAGGTCCCCTCGGAAAAAATTAAACTCATGACATCAGAAGGTGTCAGGACAAATGCAGAGCCCGTGGTGAGTATGTGCGTGTGTGCTGATCTGCATGTGGACCATTCCCTTTGGGCCATGTTGGGTGCTGGTGACCATGGTTCTCACTGCAGAGTGCAATAGAGGTATGGACATTTTGCTGCTATGCCACAGAACATCACTGCTCCCTGAGGGGCTATCCCCACTCATAGCTAAGTATTCAAGACATGACAGCGGGGAATATCCACTCCTGGCTGCCACCTAAGCTTCTCAAGTCCCAGAGCGTAATTCAGCCAAAGCAGGACTGCATATTAAATGAAGAGCAGGACACTACCTAATTAATTTAATAGTTGCTACAAAAAGATTAAAATGTCACAATGTGCCCTGTCATGATGGAACAACCCAGTTAGGCACAACAAAAATACTCTGGGGACATGAGGGTCATGGAGACTAACGATGGACTGTTTAACGCCGAATGCCAAGGCCACCTGAACAGGAAACCAAGGAAGTATCCCAGATACAGTTAATCATTGATGGCCCTGGTGGTACGCACTAATAAAAAGGAGACCCAAAAGCTGGTAGGCCTCTGTGGGTACTGGGGGCAGTATAAACCTTGCCTGGGTGTTCTTTTGGTCACCTTAGTCAAAATCGTGAACAAAATTGCCATCCTTGAACAGAGCCCTTTGCAACGGCAGCCTTGGAATCTGTTCAACAAGGCATGTCTGAGGCACTCCTTTAAGACCTTTAGATCCTGCTTGCTCAATGGAAATCCAGGTGTCCACTATTTCTATGCATGCTGACTGGAGTCTATGGCAATGCAAAATTGTCACTGGGTGCACCAGACTCAGATTTGGGACACAAAAGTTTCCTGAAGCAGCCACCAGTTGTGCCTCTTTTGAATGGCAACTCCTTGCTTGCTGTAGGAAACTGATAGGGCCGAGTATCTCAAAGTTAGAGCACCAGGCGTGACGCTCCTACCTTAACTACCCATTCTCACTTTGGTGCCTACAAACACAGTCAATAAAACTAGACAGGCCCAACAGATCCAATTTATTAAATGGAAATGATACAGTCAGAATCAGCCCTAACCAGGATCCCACAGGACCCATGTGCCCCATGAACCAATGGCGAGCTTCGAGAAGGGAACAAATGATGCATAGAGGACAATTTAGTTTCTCCTTTGGCCACATAGAGTCAAAGATTCAGAGACATGTCTATATCAGTATGGCATTGTACAAAACACATGCCAGTGGGTCCCCTGGGTGTGGCCACCATCCAGCCAGTGGATGGCATCTTTTGACTGACACTGAACATGGACATTCTGCCCAATGGGCCAAACTACATGCAATGACAGTAGCCATGCAGGCTGCCCTTACACTATATTTTGCTCCATTTCCACTAAATCATGGGCCATTGCCAATAACCCAGCCACCTGGTCAGGAAAATAGCAACTGAGTGACTGAACTATTAAAGGATCCCCTGTGTAGGGAAAAGGACTATGGCCATAGTTTGCTTCCTGGACAGCTAAATATATGTCACTCAATTAGATGCTGGGGCTACCATGACCACCCTTAATAGGAATTTATGTCCTGTTTTTGGATATTCCATGAGACTTCACTCTGACCAAGAAACAGCCTCACTGCACGATCAACATGACAATGTGTACATTCTTCTGGAACATAATGGATATTCCATACAATAACCAATACCCAACACTGCCCACTGTACCTGGAGAAACACCTCAGGTATCCTAGAAATACAAGTGGAGGTGCCTGAAGCAGGCGCAATGGCTGCAGGCAATGGGGCGTCAGAAGCATCCACCTTTCACCTCTTTAGCATCTCACTTTCTTGATCGTGGGATCCTGGACTATGTCACTGCTTTGGGGGTCTTACCCTCCTGCCAGTGGTAGTAACTTTCTTTAGCCCAATGAAATGTTCTCTCACTATGGTTTAATAATCTGCACTGAGATTGTGTAAGTCAAGGTACATCATCAATCTGAAAAGATAAACCACTGCCTCCAGTTCAGGGGAAGTTGGAGGGCATATGAAATGTGCTAGCTTTGCTAAGAGGGATGTCTAGGTGATGGGGTAACTGCGAGACAGTTCTCCAATGACCCTTGACTGACTTAGTTCTCTCCACTTTCTTGCTTATTTTAAGAGTTCTCAAGAATAATTGTAGAATGTGCTGGAATTGTAACATCCTGAAATAGAGAGGAACTGGACAGAACAACCTACCTGTGCTCTATACGAATTTCCTATAGGATAGAATGTCCTTTAGCACATTAGCCCTGTGTGTCTTGTTACCCCAGGATATAAAACCCAGAGTGGCTGTTTTCCTGGGTTCCTGAGCTGTGGTGCAACAGGGGTGCACACAGTCAACTTCATCAGCTCCACATGGCTTTCCTGTGTCTTGGGGTATTGACCCATTATAAGTGCAAGACTTTTGTGTTCCCTTGCTGCTTCTCTGTAAATGATAAGCCCACTTCAGGTAACTTGCTGTGTGGGGTGTTCTTTTCCCATGCTCAAGTACGTGGGTAACCAGTGCACGGTGAACCTGCTTCAAAGATGTCATTGACATTGAGACATAGCTGGAATGGTGGTTGCTGGCAGTAGGGATAGAGAAGATGAGGGAGTATTCTTTAAGGGGTATAGATATTAATTTTTATAAGATGAAAAGATTTCTGGAGATTGTATCAGTAATAATAGCAGAACATGTGAATATACTTAATGCCACTGCACTGCACTCTTAAATATGGTTAAGATAGACAATTGTATGTTCTCTGTATTGACTATAGTTAAACAATTAACATCTTTATTATCATATTGTTAGCACAGAAGACATTGCTTTATTTTCTAATTTTCTTGGCAAATGTTCATAAATAATCACTTTGTGATGCTGTTGTTCACAAAGTGTGTGTCTGTGTGTGTGTGTGTGTGTGTGTTGTGGACATGTGGTCTCCCTATCTTGCCCAGGCTGGCATCAAATTCTTGGCCTTACATGATCCTTCCTCCTCGGTCTCTCAAAGTGCTCATATTACAGGTGTAAGCCTGAGCACCTGGCCATAAGAAACAATTTGTAAGAAATTTCATAGGGGACTTCTTCAAAACGTATACTCCATTGCAGCCACCTCCAACGCCAACCTTCTAAGCCATATTTCTATACACAAGTGCACCTCTCCGTCTGTGATATGACATCACACTATTAAGTCACAGTATGAAGTCACACAGTATGAAGTCACACAGACACATAGGAAAACAAGGCAAGGAGTCGACCCAATTTTATGAGTGGAAATCACCGCAAAGTCCTGGCATTAATAGGATTTAGGTGTTGCAGCACTTCTCCACTAGCAAAACACCCTGTGATTTCTCTTCCTGGATTGTTTTCTTCAATGTTTTCTAATATTTAATGCTAAAGCTGAGATTAGAAGGTTTTTATCCTGAGTCTAATTGAATGCTATTTCACTCAAAATGTATTGCCTCAAGGAATATAATAATAAATATTGAATAATGCCTGTTACTACTACCAACAGTCCCTTTAGATCTCTTGTTATCATCCTAAATATCATGACTTAGGAAGAGTGTTTGAAAGGGGGTTGAGACAACATTGATCTTGTTTTCAAAATCCTGATACAAGTCAAGCACCCACAAAAGTCAAGAAAATTGTAAGGAAAACATGGCTCAATGATCATTAGCCATTCTGGTCACTGTTGAGTGAAGATTAAGAAAAAGTCTTAAAAACAAGTAGCTGAAGCATTGAGAACTCCCATGAATTTGATGGTGAGAGGCAGCGTTTGATGTGGCAGTGAGTCAGTGGAAACAGCAGAGAAGCAAGACAACAAGAGACAGCAGAGATGGCATTTTGTGAAAAAGATGGACACAGCGATTAGCAAGGGGCAAGACAAATATTGGAGAAGTGGCAAGACCGCCATCAGTGAGAGAAGGTGAGACGGTGATCAGCGCTACAGCAATCACAGCTACAGAGTTGCTAACATTGCAGAGCAGTTAACACTAGCCAAAGGCTGTTTTAAGAGCCATCATCTTTCGTGACAGGCGGTGGAGCTGAGCAGATGGGCAAGTGGCCACAGAGCCACTGCTTCATGCAGGCCAGGCACTCCGTGCTCCAGTTCCCCTGTGGGAGCCCAACCCACCCAAGCTGGGGAGCCTGGAGAGATCTTCAGGCAGGCCCCACGTTAGAGACTGCTTGGCATCATTTTGGCTCCTGCACACCTGTAAGTGTCCCCTCTGCCCATTTGCCCTATATCAGATGATCCAGGAAATAAGGCCTTTGGCTAGATAGTCCATTTGAAGTCCCCCATAGCACACCTGACTATATCATGAGGGACAGGACTAGCTGGATTTCCTAGGCCGGCTAAGAATCCCTAAACATAACTGGGAAGGTGACCGCTTCCACCTTTAAACATGGGGCTTGCAACTTAGCTCATACCCAACCAATCAGATACTAAAGAGAGCTCACTAAAATGCTAATTAGGCAAAAACAAGAGGTAAAGAAATAGCCAGTCATCTATTGCCTGAGAGCACAACGGGAGGGACAATGATTGGGATATAAACCCAGGCATTCGAGCCGGCAACGGCTACATTCTTTGGGTCCCCTCCCTTTGTATGAGAGCTCTACTTCCAGTCTATTTCACCCTATTAAATCTTGCAACTACACTCTTCTGGTTTGTTCTTGTTATGGCTGGAGCTGAGCTTTTGCTCGCCATCCACCACTGCTGTTTGCTGCCCTGGCAGACTCTCCACTGACTTCCATCTCTCCAGATCTGGCAGGGTGTCCACTGTGCTCCTGATCCAGTGAGGCACCCATTGCCACTCCTGATCGGGGTAAAGGCTCACCAATATTTCTGCATGGCTAAGGGCCTGGGTTTGTCCTAATCAAGCTGAACACTAGTCACTGGGTCCCCCGGTTCTCTTCTGTGACCCATGGCTTCTAATAGAGCTATAACACTCACCTCATGGCCCAAGATTCCATTCCTTGGAATCCGTGAGGCCAAGAACCCCAGGTCAGAGAACACGAGGCTTGCCACCATCTTGGAAGTGGCTCGCCTGCCATTTTGGAAGCAGCCCACCACCATCTTGGGAACTCTGGGAGTAAGGACCCCCAGTAACACTTGTTGCTCTTTCTCTTAGTCATTTTTCCTCTAATGCCAGTTATTTATCCATCAGCCATTTTATCTTATTTCCTGCCCTGATATATATGTTTGGTTTGCAGTTTTGTCTTTGGCTCCCTGATAATTATGTTTGTTTAAGGCAGGACACTTGGTTTTAAGCATTCTCCTGTTCTGTTGACTCTGAGAAGCCAGAGTCACATTGTTCTGTGGCCACAACCAGGCCTTTGGGGATCACTGTTGGCCACCCCACTGAGGCTCCAGGATTTTCTGCATTGTTCAACCTCTGGATACTCCAAGGATTCCTGGCATTTGGTGTGGGGACACTCCTAGACTGATACTCAGGTACTCTGGCTTTTCAGCATTCGGTATTGTTGGCCACTCCCTGAATGCTCCAGGGTTTTCAGCATTGACATTCCTCCTAGGACTGTGGATTGGAGGCTCACCCTATGAGGATCTTGATTTGTCTTTTCTTGGTTTCTGCCCTAAACTTATCATTTTCCATAATGGTATTTTGTTTTCTTTTTGTTACTTTATTTACACTTTTTCTTCTACACTTTACTTAACAACAATGCTGCTTTAAGGCCGGGCGTAGTGGCTGATGCCTGTAATCCCAGCAGTTTGGGAGGCTGAGGTGGACAGATCATTTGAGGTCAGGAGTTCAAAACCAGCCTGGCCAAAACGGTGAAACCGTTTCTCTACTAAAAATACAAAAAAAAAATAAAAAAATAAAAAAAATTGAGCCAGATGTGGTGACGAGCACATGTAATCTCAGCTACTTGGGTGGCTGAGGCATGAGAATCACTTGAACCCAGGAGGTGAAGGTTGCAGTGAGCCAAGATCCCGCCACTGCACTCAAGACTGGGTGACAGAGTGACACCCTGCCTCCAAAAATAATAATAATAAATAAAAATTTTAAAAAATCAAAATACTACTTTAGTCATATTTTGTCCACTAAGAAATGCTAACAATCTTCTTTCATAAAGTCTTGCTACCTCTACTTACACCTCCTAGGCAGTAAGTGGAAATCTGAGATGAGAACAATGAAGGCCCAGTCACCTTCCCTCTTGTTAGACTTAGACAAACTTCTGTGTCCAGGAGAAATCCTTGTTAGACATGGGGACAATGGCGAGCATCACAGAGGACTTGCCACTATGGTGTCTATTAGGCTATCGGAGTAAATTCAAATTCAACTTAGAGAAAAAGAAACTCATTTTCTATCACAACACTGCTTGGGTTCAACACAAATTAGAAAACCAAGAGACTTGTCTTAAATATGTTTCCATACATTTTAATGCTATTTTACAATTAGACCTATTCTGTAAAAAAGAAGAAAAATGGTCTCTTGTGTACATGCTTTTATGGCCCTTTACTCCCTCCTGTTATTTGCAGGCACCAGGAAGCCACACCTGGAGGATTCCTTCCTTGCTGTTCTCCCTAGATGGCCTACAAGGCCTCCTGGGAGCTTCCTCTATCCCCAGTTCTGAGGGAGGTCTACCCAGTTCTCTAAGATAGGATTTAACCTTAAGGTAATAAAGAAACCACCCCGACCCCCGTCGCCTTATCCAACTCGCCCCAGCCTATGCTCCTTGCTATGAAACCTTAAACCCTTATAAGCCACTCTTAAACATGGTCTCTAAGGTTTACAACAGTAGGGACAGGACAAAAGAGGTGGAGATAATAAAAAGAAATGGCCACAAGCACAATTGTTAGCAACTGCTTTAAAACCCTGCCACCCCAGGGTTGCCCATCCCAAGAAAGTGTTACAAGATCAATGTCTAGGATGCCCACATGAGAGCCTCCAATGTATCGGCCCTTCAGTCAGAATCAGTGTGCCTACTATTAATATAAGCAAAAGGGATATTGGAAATAAGAATGTCTTAAGCGTCCCTGGTGGGAGAGGAATTGGCTCCCCGTCAATACCAGAACTAACCTTCTTTCACTAGTCCCAACTAGGTGCCTTGCTCTAGTAAAGTTGATACAGCTCTGATGACTGAAGGAATATCAGGGTCCTGAGTCTCACGACGATTTAGATAAAATGACACCAACACACGTGCAGTGGTTTTAAGGAGTGGAGAGTTTAACAGGCAAGAAAGAAGGAAGAAGCTTCCCTACACAGAGACAGAGGAAGGGGTTTCCAAGCAGAGACAGGAAACCCCAAGTGTGGCAGAAAACAGCCAGTTATTGGAGAGGCTGGAGGAGGTGGTGTCTGATTTGCATAGGGCCCAGGGGATTGTTTTGACCAGGTATGTCATTCACATAGCTGCAAAAAGCTGGCCCTCCCACCCTAGCCTTTTAATATGCAAATGTAGGGCACAGTGATGTTCTACACACATTGGGATTTGCAGGGGTGGCCACGTGGCCAGTCATAGTGGGGACAAGGAGAAGACTGCAGGAATCACCATGTTTGGGTGGACCCAGTTTCTAATGGCCTGTATTTGCATATCAAAGCTTGCCTACCCAGCTCTAAGAGCTGGGACTTTCCT
The DNA here is from genome assembly GCF_047675955.1 of Chlorocebus sabaeus. NCBI lineage: Eukaryota > Metazoa > Chordata > Mammalia > Primates > Cercopithecidae > Chlorocebus > Chlorocebus sabaeus. The sequence goes on along the minus strand of NC_132917.1, from coordinate 90,633,350 downwards.
TCCAGAAAAGAAACATTTCTGCAGCTGCTTTAAAAAAAAATGTTCCAAGGACCCCTTTTCCTCTCTATCTGCCTAAAATAATTTCTTAATAACTCCTGTAACAAAATTATCAGGCATTCCATACCCTTAACCTGATGGATAGCTTTTGTACTGGCGGACAAGTGGCCAGTTGAACATCTTTCTGGTGTCTCCACTGCTGAGTGAGTTCTCTAGTAAAGCTCCAGATAATAATTCTGGGGTCTCCCTTTGAGCAACGTGGCCCACCGCCTTCCTTCCTTATTTCATGTTTTGGTATCCCTTTCCCTACCTCTTCCTGTCTTTCATACCTATTGGGGCAAAGTTTAGCCAGGTAGACAAGTCTTGGTTTTGTAAATAACTTGGATCCAGTTGTTTTGTGTAAGTCACTTAGTTTGTGAGGTATGTTTTGTGTCTACCATGCTATCAAATTGGCTTATAAATAAAAGACAACTCATAAATTAAACAAATAAGTCTAGTTTATACCTGTTAGTTTGAAGAGAATGTTGTCTTTTCTAAAATTTAACTTTAGATTTGTACTAAGGCAAGCCACTAATGTTAGTAGGCTTTAAATGCTTAAAAAGACTTTAACTAGTGAGCTTTTTGTTTAGTTAAAATCATAAAATTGTAGAATGGTTTTCATCTATAGAATGCCAATGAAGCAGCCGCCTTCTCTGGGGTAAATACCAAGGTTCTTGCTCTCACGGCCAAGGAGATCAAGGTCATGGACACACACACACAGAGTTTGGAGCAAGAGTTTAATAACAAAAAAGAAAAGAATAGCCCTCCATCACAGGGAGGGGTCTCTAGCAGGCTGCCAAGTTGTAGTAAAAATGTCAGGGTTTGTATGAATAGGCTAGTGAGGAGGAGTGCCTTATCTTCCCAAGGCCTGAAGATTTAGTTGGGACCAGTTGTTCTATCTGTATAGAGCAGAGTTGTCTATTAGCTTTTACTCTTAGCCTGTGTTTGTTTGTTTTGCTTATCTGGGATGATGAGTTTCTGTGTCTGTTTCCAGACATCTTCTTGTAGCTCTAGGCATTCCCCCAGTCTGCTTTTAGCTTCCCTATCTTAGTGTGCCTAGAGGGAAAGGAATACGCTTATTAAGGTCCCCCGTTTTACAGAGGTCTATGGTATAAGTATGAAGTTTGGTGATTACCCAGGAGACTCCCCCACTTTCCTTCTGTGCCCCAACTGTCTAATCTGTGTTTTACAGCCTGAACTTTCAGGCTGCCTTTTGTTGGAAAAGAAATGATTTCCTTGAGCTGCATGACATTAGAAAGGGGGTTATTTTTGAGCTACTTTCCATTAGAAGGAAAGTTCGCTGCCGGGGTTCTCTTTACCCTAACTGTCCACCTAAATAATTTCTTCCTATAACACCAGTGTCTAGTGGACAGCTTATAATTTCTTGCTTCCTAGGTATATATCAAATGTGTCAAACAAATGTAATCTTTATCGGAAAAATAATTTTTGTCTAATTTGGAAGTTATTGAAAGAGAGGTTCAAAATATGAGGAAACCAGTAAATAAAGAGAGATATGAGGAGAGTTTTAGGTGGAAAATGTATGTTTTTTCAGGGAGGTATATAAAGAAAGAGTAGCTTTGTGTGAAAATGGATCTTGCATGAAAAATTCTCGTCCTAGAGTAAAATGACTAATTAAGAAAGGTATAGTATAGGTGAAGTTACAAAGCTCAAGCATGTTATAGGGAGCCTGTGTAAGTCAAGGTAAGGTTTGTGAATGGGAATTTATGAAAGAAATTTTGTGCATGATTAAGCCTGCTATAATTGAAGAAAAAAATGTTTGTGGTAGACTTTCTAGAAAATGGTCTGCATATTGAAAATGGATTTTTTTTAATTATTGATTTGCTAAATTATAGAAATTTTGTTTCTGAGGCTGGATGCAGTGGCTTGTTCCTATAATTCCAGTACTTTGGGAGGTCGAGGTGGGTGGATCACTTGAGGTCAGGAGTTCAAGACCAGTCTGACCAAAATGGTAAAACCCCATCCTTACTACAAATACAAAAATTAGCCAGAAGCAGTGATACATACCTGTAATCCCAGCTAAGTTATTTGGGAGGCTGAGGCAGGAGAATGACTGGAACCTGGGAGGTGGAGGTTGCAGTGAGCCAGGATTGCCCCACTGCACTCCAGCCTGGGTGATAGAGTGAGACTCCATCTCAAAAAAAAAAGAAAAGAAAATTTTGATTTTGATACAATAATGAGATTCTTTTAAAACTTCTGAGATTGGTGTCTTAGAGTTTCAACTGTTGTGTTTTGCTGCTTTTAGCTTGTTCTCCCTTTAAAAAGACCTGGGATCATTACTATCTCCTTTAGCTCCTTCATCAGCTCCTGTGGCTTTTTCACCTCCAGTTCTGACTGTTGTTGCAGCCTTGGTGCTAAAGTGTTTTGTCCTAGAGGTCTGTGGAAGCAATGTTTTCCCCCAGTATAGTATTATTCTATGTACTTAATGTTTCTTAACATATGTAACCTTATTTGGGTCTTTACTTTTTTATTTTTATACTGCTTTAAAATATTAGTTTTTCTTTGAGATGGAGTCATGCTTTATCATCCAGGCTGGAGTGCAGTGGTGTGATCTCGGCTTACTGCAACCTCTGCCTCCTGGGTTCAAGTGATTCTCCTGCCTCAGCCTCCCAAATAGCTGGGACAACAGGCACCCGCCACCACACCAGGATAATTTTTTGTATTTTTAGTAGAGATAGGGTTTCACCATGTAAGCCAGAGTGGTCTCAATCTCCTGACCTCTTGATCTACCCACTTAAGGGCTAATGAGTGCCTTCCCACCTCCATTCTGTCTGGCCTAGAATATTTAATTGGTTATAAATTTTTTTAGTCCAAGCCCCTTGTCCAAAGGAACTACCAAAGAAACCTTAAAAAGTCTAATTCAGGCCATGGTGGGAAACAGGGTGTCAGACACACCTCACTCTATCACATTTGAAATGTAGGTCAGATTCAAAAGACCTTTTAAAATTATGAAAATAAAATAGTGCCCTTTTCCACAAAAGAAAAAAATAACTTCTTTGTTCAACCAGAAGACTTAGCCTTACTAAAAACTTAAAAAGAAGAAACTGGCTGGGTGCTCATGCCTAAAATCGCAACGCTTTGGGAGGCTGAGGTGGGTGGATCACTTGAGGCCAGGAATTCGAAACCAGCCTTGCCAACATAGTGAAACCACATCTCTACTAAAATTACAAAAAATTAGCTGGGCATGGTGGTACATGTCTGTAATCCCAGCTATTCAGGAGACTGGGACATGAAAATAGCTTGAAACTGGGAGGCAGAGGTTGCAGTGAGCCCAGCCGAGATTGTGCCACTGGACTCCAGCCTGGGCAACAGAGTGAGGCTCTATCTTAAAAAAAAAAAAAAAAAAAAAAAAAAAAAAAAAAAAAAAAAAAAAAAAGGATCCCCCAAGAATTAATTATAACAAGAATAGAGGGGCCCTTATCAGATATTCTTAATTATTCCAACTACTGTTAGGCTTCAGGAAGTCACTAGTTGGGTACAGCTGTCCAGCTGTTTCTTATGAGATCCTGCAGGCATAATGGTAGATACCACAACCTCTGTTTATAAAACATAGAAAACTTAAGGCTGTTGTTTTGCAAACACATAGATTAATGACGTGGTTCTGTGGATGGACATAGGTGCATTAATTTTTCTCACTCTTCCAATTATAATTTTCTTGTTTAACCTTCTAGTAAAGTATATATCTTCTAAATTTCATGTAAAGATGATACGATCTGTCACAAGTCTTCCAATCCATTCTATCTTCGGACCCCACAAATGAAAGCATCCTGCCATTGGGTCCCTTAGTTCGGGTATCAAAGATTTTTTACTCCTCAAATGCTAGGGAAGGCCTGCACCCATAAAGTCAGCAGGAAGCACTTACAGAAAATGGACTCTGCTTTTCTGCAGTCCCCTTAAGATTAAGGAGGAGTATCTAATCTCTGAGTGGGGAAAGAGGTGGGAGGTGGGTGGGACTCAAATCTGGAACAGATTGAAGACTAGCTAAAACAAGGAAGAGACACTGGAAGCTCCTGTCCATAAGACATGCCCACCAGTGTCATGTCAGTTTACCATTGCCATGGCAACACCTGAAAGTTACTGCCCACTTTCTAGCTACTTCTGAATAACCCACTCTTTAATTAGCATGTCATTAAAAGTGGGGATAAATATGAGTGTGAAACTGCCCCTGCGCTGCTGCTCCTGGCACACTGCCTGTGGGGAGCTCCACTCCACAAAAGCAGTCACAGAGCTGTAACCGCCACCTCGGTAAAGCCGTTTCCTTCCACCACCCGCTTACACTGCGCTCCTTCCTGAGGGAGGCCAAGAATCTGCCCTGCACCACTTTTGTCAAGTTAATTAACAGAAAACTACTCATAACATCCTCTCTTTATTTTTTCACTCTTATAGGCTGTGTAATGACTTTCTTCTTTCCATGTACCATATTGTGTTTTGTGTCCTTTTTCTTTCCCTCTTCTTTATACACCCTTCATCAGATAGTCACAGGCTTCAATTCAGTTCTTTCTTGTTGTAGTATGGCTCATGAGAAACGCTGATTCTTCTGGGTATGAGGCCATTCACCATTTTCATATGTAACACCATAAAAAGTACTGTGACATAAGCCTCCACTTCACAAACTGACCACTGTCAAGCATCATCTCCCGACCAATAGAAATTCTTTTTGTTCCTCACTAGTTCACATAGGAGTAGAAATCTCAAGTTTAAATTGTGGATTTGCACTTTACCACTTGGGGTATTCAAGAAGATGAATAATATTAATACATCAGTAGGTCCGGGCACAGTGGCTCAAGCCTGTAATCCCAGCACATTGGGAGGCTGAGGCAGGCAGACCACCTGAGGTCAGGAGTTTGAGACCAGCCTGGCCAACATGGCAAAACTCCATCTCTACTAAAAATACAAAAATTAGCCAGGTGTGGTGGCACATGCCCATAATCCCAGCTACTTGGGAGGCTGAAGCAGGAGAATGGCTTGAACCAGGGAGACGGAGGGTGCAGTGAGCCAAGATCATGCCACTGTACTCCAGCCTGGGTGACAGAGCAATACTCTATCTCAAAAACAACAACAAAATCAGTAGCTTTGAATTTTAAACATCCTTTTGACAAGAAACTCATCATTCTTTCTGTCTAAAATAATGTTCTGATGCTTTCAAGAATGAGCCTGGTTTGATGCCTCTCTCTCCAACATGATAGAAGTGTGGCATAAATCTATGAAAAACCCTATTTCCCTGTGTCTACAAGAACTACCTTTGATTGAAAACTTCTTCCCTTCCTCTAGTCTTTTCTTCTACACCGAGCTCTGTTTAATCTGTGACACAAAACAATACTTGTCAGGAAAGAATCTGGAAAGAGCAAACGACTTCTAAGAGGTTTCAGAGATTCCTGCACCACCATCTGTCCATCTGTAGAGGGGGTTGTGAGTATGAGGCAGAGCAGAGCTTGTAAATCTACCTGCTTTCACTCCCACTGTATTTCCTAACAACAGCAACCACAGCAACAGCCATAACATCACAGGACAAATGTCTACTACTTCCAAAGCTTTTATCTCAGTAAATCTTCTCTCCATGTATCTCAGGCAGCTAGAATATTGAAAACTCATACAAATAGTACTGTAGCTTTTTGTTCATAATTGGAAAAGCAGACAAGACCCAATGTAATACAGGCATTCCTTAAACCAGGTACCATTCAGTTTTGGATATCACTGCACACATATACCCAGCATACGTCCAATATATGTGTAAAAATCCATGAAGCAAGACTTACAATCGCTGGTGTTTTCTATTGTGTTGTATTTTCCTCTTATGTCATCTTTTCCTTTTTGTCATTAAAAAAAATCTGTTCAAGTCAGTCTAAATTAATTATTGAATCACAAGTAGATAAAATCATTTATCTGATAACACCTTGACCCAATGAATATGTTTCTTTGTAAGACAGAGCCCTCATTTCCAAGATAGCAAGGCTGACATAATTATACTGGAGCAAGCCCACAAGTAATGGTGGTAGCTTTGCCTTATTGTCAGCCCTGGGGCAAGAATTAGACAAAAGATAACAAGGTAGAATAAAGATTACATAAGAACGAAGGACAGCAACAGGACATGGTTATCTTTGATAGGGTAACATTTTGATAATAGATGATGAGTAGTAACGCCTTAGACAGGGATGGGTGGGAATGATTGAAGGTCTAAGTACTTTAGCACAGATTAAGAACAAATCATTGGGATTTTAAGAGTGCGTACAGTCAGTGAAGAAAAAGCCCTAGAATTTAATTTCTGGATAAAACATTCTTAGATTATATTTAAGAATACTGTCCATACTAAGCAAGTGTATTTATGATAATGGTGATGACTGTAGTGCTGAATATTTAAACAATAAAAACAAAATTAATCGTCACATGCACAACGTCCTGAATACTATTGTAAATATTTTATCTTATTTTATTTAAACTGTCAACTGTACTGTAAGGTAGGTACAATTATTGTCACAGTTACACAGATATGGAAACTGAGACACAGAGAAGTTGAGTTGCTTGGTTAATTTCAAGCAATCAGCAAGCCATGGAGCATCTACATCAGGGCCTGCCAGGACATGTGACTGTAAACAGAAGTTTTAACTTTTTAACTCAAAGAGGGTATGTGTCTGGGTTAATGGAAAGCTTCAGGACCCTCAGAAAACATTATTAACAAGCAAATGAAAGGTGTATCTGGAAGATTAAATTCTACCAGAGTCTTCATTTCAATGGATCCAATAGTGAACTTAGGGAGATGACTGGGCATATTGAGGATAGGATGAGAGAAATGAAAACACAGCCTTCTATATTATTATTAACAGGCTTGTACCAAACATCATCTGGGTGAATTGGGGTGACTGAAGAGAAGAAAGACACAGGAGTGAAATTCTGTGAACACAAGGGGGAAGTTCTACACTCAGACTGAGCCAACAGACTTTTCTGAACTGACAACCAGGGAGGCGCAGGATGCTCCGTGCAGAGAGGAAGAAGCAGGTGGTCCGGGCAGCTGGTAGCCCAGCTCCCACCCCAGCTGCTTTGCATGTCCCTCCCAGCTGCCCTACCTTCCAGAGCCCATATCAATGCCTGGGTCAGAGCTCTGGGGAGGAACTGCTCAGTTAGGACTCAGAGGGAACCATGGAAGCCCCAGCACAGCTTCTCTTCCTCCTGTTGCTCTGGCTCCCAGGTGAGGGGAACATGAGGTGGTTTTGCACATCGCTGAAAATTCCTACCACCTCTGCTCAGCACCAAATACAATTAAAATTCAATGTAGATCAACAAGTTTGGCACTACTCAAAGATAGTGGGTTTCATCTAGATTACATGAGTGTATTTCTGTTTTCTTTCCAATCTCAGATACCACCGGAGAAATTGTGATGACACAGTCTCCAGCCACCTTGGCTTTGTCTCCAGGGGAAAGAGCCACCCTCTCCTGCAGGGCCAGTCAGAGTATTGGCAGCTACTTATCCTGGTACCAGCAGAAACCTGGGCAGGCTCCCAGGCTCCTCATCTATGGTGCATCCAGCAGGGCCACTGGCATCCCAGCCAGGTTCAGTGGCAGCAGATCTGGGACAGACTTCACTCTCACCATCAGCAGCCTGGAGCCTGAAGATGTTGCAGTTTATTTCTGTCAGCAGGATAGTAACTGGCCTCACACAGTGATTCAACCTGAAACAAAAACCTCAACAAATCATCAGTGTTTACTGATTACACCAGCTGCTTCCTTTACTGACAGCTAGTGTGGTGGCCACTCAGTTTTAGCATCTCTGCTCTATTTGGATATTTTTTGGTTCTAAAAAAAAAATCCTTGAAAAATTTGCACTTTGATTCTTGGACTCTCTTCAACTGAGGCACCAGAATTCCAGGTTTCCAGAAATAATGTCTCACTGTATGAATCCTTATATAGCCCCAGTGGTGCTTCACTTTCCCAGTAGAAGTAGCTCTGTGCATGTTGCACTGCTCCATTCAAATTCTACAACATTCTAAGTAGTAGAAAATTCTATTTATTTATGTAAATAGTTGACTCAGTAAAAGGTGTTCATGCGAAGATACTACCATGGCTGAATAAATCCCATTCTTTTTCTTTCTTCAGGCTATCAACATTTCAGTGGCAATTGGTTATTGTGAAAACTTTTGCCATTAAAAAGTGAACTAAATTATTTCTTCAATTTTCTTTAAGGTTCAGTAGTTTGTAAAAGGATTAAAGTCTGTAAAAATAAAGTACATACTAGAAAAGGACTATTCCTAATGACGTCTGCAAATGACCAAGTAGAAGGAGGGATAGAAGCCGTTGTATTCATTATTTTTCTCCAAGACTTCCTTCCAAAAGGGATTTCATTGATCATATTCATTTATTATGTCAATAAAACATGTTGACATTATGTAACATCTGCTATGAAGCACTGAGGATACATCTTATCTGTATTATTCTTGCCAAAAATTAATGCTGTGAATTAAATCAAGAGTAAACATCATGCAAACTCAATTGGGAAGACATTCTTCAACATAACTGGCCAGTAACCTTCAAAAGTTTCACGGCCGTGAAGGAGAAACAAAAGTGAAAAACTGTCATGGATTTAAAGATATTAAGGACAAGATGACCAAATAAAATAAAGAAACTTGAATTTTATCTTGTAATATAAAACAAAAATGACATTAATGGGAAAATCAGTGAAATCCATATGGTATTTTAAAGGAGTTAACTAATAACATTATATCTATGTTCATCTCATGGTTGTGATACTTACACTGTGGTTATGCATGATGCTGACATTAGAGCAAGGTGGAGGAGGAGTCTATGTGAAGCATCTTTGCTATATTTTTAAAATTTTAAGTTTAAAAGTATTTCCAAATAAATTAAAAACTCATACAGACACACAAGAATCTAAAAATATAAGAAAAAGGTGTTTTTTAAAAAGTCCACAAGTTTCCTCCTATTTTGCACCTTTTCCTATGTCTGATTCTCATCTCGATTAAAGACAGTCATAGCTCTCATTATGTGGAGTGTAATCACTAATTTGCTCAGTTCTAATAAGGCAACTTAAAAATTGATAGTGTGTTCCTTCATGACTGTGAAATCTAGGGATCAGGGTTCTCTATTTGTGAAGACCTTGGTTTCTCTTTAAACTTGGGGTGCAGAGTTCAATCTCTCCGATGCAAAATTATTTGTGTTAGTCCTTAACCTTATTCCACTTCAGGATGGCTATTATGTTCATTTAAATGTATTTGAGAAGGCATCTGTGTTTATGGCATCACAGAGTTTAATACATCTTCTCTGCAAAAAATCAACAACGGACACACATACAAATGTATAGCTAAAAATTAAAGCTATTTCAGCACTGAAAATTAGCAAAGCATAAAATAATTAAAGATGTATATTCTTGATAGAAAAAAGAAGTAATAGTGTTTTGAGTAAGGACAGAAAAAGTCTGTAGCCTGTTGCCTATGACAGCACCCTTCTACCCCCAGCTCAGTCAGCATGAATTACGGAACTGAAGCTTTACCAATATGAGCATAGCAAATAAAACTAGCAGCTTGCTGCCAAAGGGAGTGGACTTGAGTAAAGCCAAGAGGTGGAGTAAACTTCTTCAGTGTTTCCAGTTAAACATGGAGAACTTTATAAAAAATAAACAGAAAAAGCCCACAGCTTTGCTAGTGCAAGATGGTGCCTTGTGTGGGACACGTAGTACATCTGCTGACAATAAATAGCAGATTTCTGGATAAGACAGAGCCATATTGCTGAAACAATCTCTGCACACATTCCTGGTGACTTAGAAGCTATATATTCTAGGGATGAGACCCAGGAGTGCCTGGTGCAAAGTAAAACCAGAGGGAGGTAAAAACTAGCTGCATTTTGCTTGTGTTTTCTAAACTACACACAGATGGATTGACAGCAGATAGATTTATAAGCTCCAGATATTTGAGCAAAACTTCTTCTCAAATCCTTGTTGACCACTAAGCTGTGCAGATACATGTGTGGTTCCTATAAATTCAAACTAAAGATTAATATTAAGAATAAAAAGAAGCAGAGATATCAGTGGTCAAACACCACGTGAGATACAGATTTTTCAATATCAAGCATTGAAAACACATTTAATATATCTAATCCACTCAATATTATAGCCCAACCTACCCTATCTTAAATGTGCTCAGAACACTCACATTAGCTTACAGTTGGGCAACATTATCTAACACAAAGCTTATCTTACAATAAAGTGTTGAATATCTTAGGTAATTTATTGGATACTGTACTGAAAGAGAAAATAGAATAGTCATAGGAATATTAGAAGTACTATTTCTACTTGAATGCATATCACCCTCACACCATCTCAAAGTCAAAAAACTATAACTCCAACTCCCATAAGTCAGGTACTATCAGTATGTTCAGACAAGTATCTAAGAAGAAAATTTAAAAATGCTCAGAAAAATGAAGCAAATTCAAGGCCTGATATGGTGGCTCAAGCCTGTAATCCCAGTACTTTGAGAGGCTGATGCAGAAGCATCCCTTGAGGCCAGGAGTTTGAGACCAGGCTATGCAAAATGGTGACATCCTTGTCTTTACAAAATTTTTTTAAAAAATAGCAGAGAGTGGTAGCATTCACCTACATCTCAGCTACTCGGGAGAATGAAGCTGGAGGATCACTGGAGCCCAAGAGGTCGAGACTGCAGTGAGCTATGATCACACCACCACATTCCAGAGTAGGTGACAGAGTGAGACCCTGTTTCTAAACAAATTTAAATTTAAATTTAAAAAATCGATAATCTAAAGAGAGATACTGTAATATATTATCAAAAATGTACAGCTTACAGTTTAAAAAATCCTGGAAAAAAACTGTAGAGGACTACGTGCTCACAAACAGGGTGTTCCCGATAAGTCCTGCTCTCGCAAACGAAGCAGGGTGTTCCCCATAAGTCCTGCTCTTGCAAACGAAGTCAGGGAAAGGTCAGAAAAACAACAATGTGCCTTGTGACTTGGTAACATTCCACAAACGACTGTATAAAATAAAGCAGAGCGCGCCATTCGGGGCGGCCGCCATGTTTGTCTTGTCTTGTGTTGTCTTGTGTGTTCATTCCTTTGTTTAGGAAACACGCGGACCCCAACAAAAATAGAGAAGTATGATCTATATTGTAGGAACAAAAATAAAGCAACTACAATAACAGCAACAGAAAACAGTCAGTGAAGGCTGATTCTAACTTTTCCTAAATATTGACTTTAGGAAAGACTACAAAGCAGTTAATATGCAGATGTTCAAATAGTTATTTTTAAAACTATGATCATTGACATAAAAAATAAAATATTAAAAAAATATTCAGCAAATAGGGCCTCAAGAAAAGAAATGGGAAGTATTAAAAAATGGACAAATAGAAACTCTAGAAATGGAAAGTACAATAACCCAATTTCAATATTTATTAGCTAGGTCTAATTGCAATTTGAGATGGCAGAACAATCAGTTAACTTGAAAATAGAGGAGTAGAAATTCTTGAGTCTAAAGAAAATGTTTAGAAAAAATGGTAGAAGAATTCAGGGATTTAGAGCTCAGAGTAAAAGATACCAACAAATGTATAAGGAGAGTCACAAAGAAGTAGAGACAGAGAAAGTGACTGAAAAAGTATTTGGAGAAATAATGACAAAAACTTTTTTAAATTAATAAAAAAAATTCTTAGATGAAAAAATTCAGTAAAATCCTTTTAGATAATCAATAGAAATTTACAACAACTCATTATATTAAATTTTTGAAAGACAAAGAGAAAATCTTCAATGCATCAAGAATGAAAGCAGACACTACATACAGAGAAACAACATAGCCATTGGCTAAGTTTTTGTCAAGACCAATAGTGGATAGAAGCAGTGAAATGACATATTTAAATGCTGAAAGGAAAAAAAAAGGCAACCAGGAAATCTGTATCCAGTGAAAATATCCTTTGAATCTAAAGAAAAATAAATAAATAAATTGTTTAATAAACAAATTAGATTGATTCATAGCAGCTATGTCTTTTAAGACATTTGACAGAAAATCCTTCAGAATACCAGGAAATGACATCAGGCAGGACCTTGGTTCCACTTGAAGAAATGAAGGCCTCGAAATAATAAGGAACAATACCAAGGCTAAAAAGATAAAAAATACCCTTAGTGCTATTTATGTACAGTTCAGGACAGGAAAACCTAAATGATTGTGTAGATGTCAGACAGACAGTTACTTTTGCTGGGTGGGAGGGGTGAAAACCGACAAAGATTGTCCATGAGGGAAGCACAAGCGAATGTGAAATACTCTATCATTCCATCCAGACAATGAATTACACATAAACTTTTTTCAGTTGCACATTCAACATGTGTGAACTTTACTCTGGCTGTTTTATCAATTGAAAAAACAAAAACAGACAAAAAAATACCAAACTTAGACTGTTTCCCCCATACCAGTAATCACAGCCAAGAGCCCAGACTAATTTGGAATATTATCATTATCACCACTTCTTTATTCTATTTGAAGCTTACACTTTTCATCCAGCTACAGTTTCACAGCTCCACCTCTGGCCCATTCTTTTGGAAGACCCCATAGCCATAGGGCAGGGAATACCTATGGAAGACTCATAAACAACATGATCGTTGGGTATTTAGCAGAAAACAAGTTGTATGTATCACATACTGTTCTATGCAGAGGGTACAATACATGTCAGTGAGAGAGTCTCTGTAGCAAAGAAAAGAAGTGTGAACTAGAGCTTCAGAATGTGATCCAGTTTTTAGAGTTCATCCGAAGAACACAGATCAAGGTGTCCTCTCATCTGGGCATGGGAAAGTGAAATGTCTACAGGTTCTCCCCAGATCAGTGGCCCGCAGCTTTGGAGATGAGTACATGAAACTCACATTTGTTCACATCCACAGTCACTTCCTGGCTTCACCCATAGGAATGATGGTCTGGCTACCCAGTTACTTAGAAACTGTGCACACAGGGTGTCAGTTCATAAAATGACCATTAAAACAGTGACTTTGGTTAAATGTATACCAGTAGTTACATTCTGGAGGGAAAAATGAGCAGAGGGGATATATTTTAATACCAAATTAAAAATCACAGCCTTGTGACTTCTTTCTTTTCCCATATCATTCATTATGATAATGCTGAAACTTCAGAGGATCGAATGAGCCCCATATATTCATCCCTAAACCTTTGTCTTTGTCCAACTTGAGCCCACGTTTGGGCCATCCACTGGCATCTGAGTACACTTGTGGGATGATCATTGTCTGGACAGCATTGCTAGTGCAACTCACAGGCAGCTCCATGCTGAGTCTCCCCTCGAACTCCCAGCATCACTGACCCTGAAGGAGTGTCCTCCTGTTCTCCACAGCACCCAGAGCACAGCCTGCCCTGCCGTGATTTCACTGCCCAACTCAAAACCTCATCACAGATTCCACTGCCTCAAAGAGAAATTCAGGTCCCAGGCAGAGGCTGGTGTGGGGGCCTAAGAGAAACTATCTTTTCATCAATTTTTCTGTTAGAAATTTCCAGGCATTTATAAGCTGAATTTCTATACATAGTTACTATCTTAAAAATGGAAACTATTTATAATATGAGAAACATAAAATATGGAAAATAGTTCAATCTCACAGGAGCATCATGTAGTAAGAGACTCCAAATTCAACTAATCTAATTCTGAGCTCCCTGCCTTATGGTCCTTTTCCATGATGTCTATGTGCTCCACCCTTATCCAATATATGCTCAGATAATTATTTTAACCTATTATAAAAGTCTTAAAAAGCAATATATGAAGACAATGATTAAACAAATAGCGGCTCTCAAACAGAGACAAAACTATGAAAACAGAACTACTGGGAATCCAAGAAATGAAAGGTACAACAACTCAGTTGAAAAAATATATAAAGTAGACTCATCAGCAATTTAAGATGAGATGAGTATCAGTGAACTGAAAAACAAGTCAATAGAAATGATCTCATATAAAGAAGGGAAAATTGTAAAGAAAAATGAATAAAACCTCAGATATGATAGGTCCATGTGAAGAATACCAACACATTTGTATTAGGAATAACAAAGAAAAATAGAAAGAGGCTAAAAAATGTGTTCCCATCTTTATGACCATGTGTACCCCATGTTTAGTTTCCACTTATAAGTGAGAACATGTGGTATTTGGTTTTTTGTTTCTGCATCAGTTCACTTAGGAAAATGGCCTCCAGCTACATCCAAGTTTCTGCAAGGACATGATTTTGTTCTTATTTATGGCTTCATAGATTTCCACAGTGCATATATACCACAGTTTCTTTATCCAGTCCACAGCTTATGGGCACAATAGACATTGGGGACTACTAGAGGGGAGAGAGAGGGAGGAAGGGCAGAGGCTGAAAAACTACCTATGGGATACAATGTTCACTACCTGGTTAAAAGGTTCAGTCATATCCCAAACCTCAGCATCGTGCGAAATAACTTTGTAACATATCTGTACATGTATGCTATGATTCTAAAACAAAAACTGAAAATGAAAACAATGGAGAAACAATGAAAATCATGTTTCAATGTGATGAAACACATTAATCTATACATGAAAGAAGCTCAGTGAAACCCATTTAGGATAAGTACAACGCAATTCATAACTATAAACATTATAGTACCAATGTTGAAAGACAAAGACACAGAGAATTTGGAATGCATCTCTAAAATGCTGACTTACTCTATACTAGGAAGCAATAATGAAGCCATTGGCTAAATTTTCATCATTACCAATGGAGGTGACAAGACAGTGGAATGATATATTTAAATACTGGGGGAGAAAAGTCAGCCACAAATTCTGTATCCAGCAAAACAATCATTTAAATGTAAAAACAAGGTAGAAATATTCCTTCAGATATGAAGATTATTTAATTGCATATATGCCTTGCAAGAGACTCATGAGAAAATTCTTCAGAATCACAAGGAATGACAGCAGTTAGCAATGCAAATTGACAAGAAGGAATCAAGGCCTCAGAAAGTGAAAGAAATAAGAAAGAAGCTACAAAAAATATTTTCCTGATATAAAGTCCAGGGAAAAAAAAAAACAATTATTATAGATGTCAGAATATCCATTACATTGATTGTGTTTTCAGCAGCAATTGCTAACTGGGAAGGTGCATAAAGAAAGCAGTGAGAGAATTGGAAACCTTCCGTATTTTGATTTGGATCATGACATGAAATGATCTGTATCTTAAAACTCATTTACGCCCTTAAGATTTGCATGCTTTGCAGTGTGTGTTTTATCATATATAAAATAAAATAAAATAACAACAAACCTAGACTGTTTTAAATAAACCCGAACAAATAAATAAGAATCACCAAATATTTTGAAAGCTCAACATTGTTAAAGAGAAATGTAAAACATGCCTGAGAAAGTCCTAAAGAACTAGAAATCTGGTAGAGGAAACAGCAGGATACATCTAAATTTGTCCCTTTTGCCATTCAGGCAACACAGATTTTACCTCTCTTGATTTCCGTTAAAGTATAAAATATATTTAATTCATTTTGCTCACAAGAGAGGCCCCCACCTTCTGCTTGGCTCTTTCCACCCCACTGCACCCACCATGGTATTTGCATACTGTCTGCTAGGGAGGACCTTTCCCTGTGAGTCTGAGAAAAAAACTCAGCTCTCACCTTGCATTGACTGATCTGGACTCCTCAGTTCACCTTCTCAAAGTGAGGTTCCCTGCTCAGCTCCTGGGGCTGCTAATGCTCTGGGTCCCTGGTAAGGACAGAAGGGAGAAGAGGGAAGAGAATGGGGTGGGAAGGTGAGCTCTGGGGGCCTCACTGCCTCCCATGTGTGTCCTGTCCTCATGTTAGATGCATCTTGTTCTCCAGGATGGGTCATGTGATGTCTAGATCTGTGAGTGAGGAAGATTCCAGAAGGAGCGAGGATATTCCCTTTAGTGAAAGCTGTGACACAGAAAGAGGGGGATGGGGTAGGTGACTTCTAGAGACCCCTTTGTGCCTTGCAAATCTTGGTTCTTTTTAAACCTGTATGTTCTGGGAGTATTAACCATAATCACACACACAAAATATAGAAAAGCATAAATAACAGACAGAAAATGATTAAAATGGCTCACAATGTTTGCACATAACCTTGCACTTCTCTCTTATTATTTCAGGATCCAGTGGAGATGCTGTGATGACCCAGCCTCCACTCTCCTTGCCCGTCACCCCTAGTGAGCCGGCCTCCATCTCCTGCAGGTCCAGTCACAGCCTCCTTCACAGTAATGGATACACCTATTTGAATTGGGACCTACAGAAGCCAGGTCAAACTCCATGGCTCCCAATTTATTTGATTTCCAACTGAGACCTTGGAGTCCTGGATAGGTTCAGTGGCAGTGGGTCAGTGGCAGATTTCATGCTTAAAATCAGTAGGGTGGATGCAGAGGATGTTGGGGTTTATTACTGCCAGCAAAGTACACATTATCCTCCCACAATGGTACAGTCCTGAACACAAACCTTCCTGCTTGCTGTGGCCCAGCTGCCCAGATGTGTTGTTTCTGTGGAGAGCAGGCACTGTGGATTCTCTTAGATGCCTAAAGAGGAAGAGTTGGAGAACTCAGAGGACTTGGTGCAGCTGAGGGCTCATGACCATAAATTTCTTAGCTACACCTCAGGCACCACATTTCTCTTCTCTCATGTCTCATTGCTCAGAGGGCACGTGGACCTCCTCCATTCTGCAGACTCTGTCATGCAAAGGCTGCTGCAGCTGACAGGAACTTAAAATCATGTATTTCCTGCAAAGAATAACAGAGTTGAGACATCCCCGCCTGGCATTCAGGCCTGGGCCCTGATGTCACTGCAAGCTCCTGAGGAAGTGCTGCATCACACAGACCTCTAGGTCCTTAGTGATTCAAAGGTTAGAGAAGTTCATGTCCAGATAAACCTTAGGTCATATCACACATTCCAGTTCAACCCAGCAGGACATAGGTGAGTTTCCAAGAGTTGATTCTGCTTCTATCATTTACCTATGAATAATTTGAGAAAGAAATTATAATACACTAAATGTGTATTAGGCAGTAATAAGTTGAGGATATCTGCTGTGAAATACATTTGCATATTTAGCAAGTTAATATAAGAAAAAACTATAACTAAACTGATTAATTCAAATGAAAGCATGAATCAAGAAAATCAGAGGAAACAAAGTAGTAAGTTTAACCTTAACTTTACAAATAATTGCATCATAAACAAATTTTTCCAAGTAAATCATAAAATTATCAGACAAGATTAAAATCAGAGATGTGTGCTACTCATAAAATATACACCATAGTAAGATTATAGAATGAAATTGAAAATGAAAGGATGATAAGTACATATCATGCAAAAACTGAGCAAAAGAATATAGGTTGTGACTTTAATGCAAGAGATAAAAATGGGCATTTCCTAATGATAAATTGGTAAATCCATCAAGAAGCCATTAAAATTCAAAATTTCTCTAAATCCTGTATTAGTTTGTTTTCACCCTGCTGATAAAGACATACCTGTGACCGGGCAATTTACAAAAAAAAAGTGATTTAATGGACTTACAATTCTACATGGCTGGGGAGGCCTTACAATCATGGTAGAAGGAGTAGCAAGTCACATCTTACATGGATGGTGGCAGACAAAGAGAGAGAGAGTTTGTGCAGGGCAACTCCTCTTTATAAAACCTGTGGTTATAGAAATTCCCACAACCTGTGGGAAATTGAGATGAGATTCGGGTGGATACAGAGCCAAACCATATGATTCTGACCCTGGCCCCTCACAAATATCATGTGTTCACATTTCAAAACAAATCATGCCTTTCCAGCAGTCCCCCATGATCTCAACTTATCTCAACATTAACTCAAAAGTCCACAGTACAAAGTCTTATCTGAGACAAGGCAAGTCCCTTCTGCCTGTGAGTCTATAAAACCAAAAGCAAGTTAGTTACTTCCTAGACACAATGGGAGTACAGGCATTGCGTAAATACCACCATTCTAAAAGGGATAAATTGGCCAGAACAAAGGGGCTACAGACCATATGCAAGTCTGAAATGCAGCAGGAGAGTTAAATCTTAAAGTTCCAAAGTGATCTCCTTTGACTCCATGTGTTATATCCAGTTCACAGTGATGCAAGAGGTGGGTTCCCATGGTCTTGAGTAACTCTGTCTCTGTGACTTTCCAAGGTACAGCCTCCCTCCTGGCTGCTTGCAAGGGCTGGCATTGAATGTCTCTGGCTTTTCCAGGTGAACAGTGTGAGCTGTCAGTGGATCTACCATTCTGGGGTGTGGAGGACAGTGACCTTCCTCTCACAGCTCCACTGAGAAGTGTCCCAGTAGGGACTCCGTGTCAGGGCTCCAATCCCACATTTCCCTTCTGCACTGCCCTAGCATAGGCTCCCCATGAGCACCCCACCCCTGGCACAAACTTCGGCCTGGGCACCCAGGTGTTTCCACACATCATTTGAAATCTAGGCAGGGGTTCCCACACCCTAATTTTTGACTTCTGTGTGCTTGCAGGCTCAACACGTGGAAGCTGCCAAGGCTTGAGGCTTGCATCCTCTGAAGTCACAACCTGAGCTCTACATTGACCCCTTGTGCCATAGCTGGAACAGCTGGGACACAGGTCACCAAGTCTTTAGGCTGCACACAGCATGAGGACCCTGGGCCTGGCACACAAAATTACTTTTTCCTCCTAAGCCTCTGGGCCTGTGATAGGAGGGGATGCCATGAACACCTCTGACATGGCCTGGGGACATTTTCCCCATTGTCTTAGGGATTAACATTTACTTATGCAAATTTCTGCAGCTGGCTTGAATTTCTCCTCAGAAAATGGGATTTTTCTTTTCTATCACATTGCCAGGCTGCAAATTTTCTGGATATTTAGATTCTGCTTCCCTTATAAAACTGAATGCTTTCAACAGCACTGGAATCATCTCTTGAATGCTTTGTTGCTTAGAAATTTCTCCTACCAGATACCCTAAATCATCTCTCTCACATTCAAAGTTCCAGCAATCTCTAGGTCAGAGGCAAAATGCCACCAATCTCTTTGCTAAAACATAACAAGAATAACCTTTGCTCCAGCTCCCGACAATTTCCTTATCTTCATCTGAGACCACCTCAGCCTGGATTTGATTGTCCATATCATTATCAGCATTTTGGCCAAAGCCATTCAACAAGTCTTTAGGGAGTTTCAGACTTTCCCACACTTTTCTATCTTCTTCTGAGCCCTCCAAACTCTTACAACCTCTGTCTGTTACCCAGTTCCAAAGTCATTTCCACAATTTTGGGTATCTTTCCAATAGCCCCTAACTCTCCTGGTGCCTATTTACTGTATTAGTCCATTCTCCTATTGCTGATAAAGACATACCTGAGACTGGGCAATTTACTAAAAAAAGAGGTTTAATGGACTTACAGTTCCACATATCCGGGGAGGCCTCACAGTCATGACGAAAGGCAAGGAGGAGCACATCAAATCTTACCGGGATGGCAAAAGGCAAAGAGGGAGAGCTTGTGCAGAGGAACTCGTCTTCATAAAACCATGAGATCTCAAGAGACTTATTCACTATCAGGAGAACAATATGGGGAAGACTTGCCCTGGGTATTATGAACAATATTATATGGGTGGGGTACACCCCCTGGGATTTTCGGAGTAATATCCTCTCCCCCACTGGGTATTACAAACAATATCACAAGGGGGGTACACCACCTGCAATATTGTGCTAATATCATCCTTTCCCCCCACCCCGGGTATTAGGAACAATATCACATGGGAGGTGGTACAATGCCCGAGATATTGGGAATAATATCATCCTCTCCCCCGCTGAGTATTATGAACAATATCAAAAGAGGGGCTACATAGCACGTGATATTGGGTGTAATATCATCCTCTCCCCCACGGGTATTACAAACTGTATCACACGGGGGTGGGGTACAACGTCCAAGATATTGGAAGTAATATCATCCTCTCCCGCTCTGGGTACTATGAACAATATCATGGGAAAAGGGGAGTACGCTGCCCACTATATTGGGAGTAATATCATCCTCTCCCCATTAGATATTACGAACAATATCACGTGTATACCCCCCACAATGTTGGGAGTAATATCACACACTGCCATCCTGGATATTATGAACATTATCACAGTGGGGTATACAAAAAAGATGTTTATGGTATTGAACGTAATATCTTCTCCAGTCGCCCCCTGAATATTACAAACAGTATTACAGAAAGGTGTACACCCCTTATGATACTGGGAGTAATATCATCCCATCCCCCACTGGATATTATCAACAATATTGAAGAGGGATGTACACCCCCTGCAATATTGGGAGTAATATCATCCTCTCCCACCTGGTTATTCAAAACAATATCACAACGGTGTGTACACCCACCATGATACTGGGAGTAATATCATCCTCTCCCCCCAGATATTGTGAACAATATCACAGGGTGTTTAAACCCCCTGTAATATTGAGAGTAATAGCATCCTCTCCAACCCTGGATACTACGAAAAATATCCTAGGAGGGTGTATATCCTGCACTATATTGAAAATAATATCATACTACTATTCTCTCCCCCCCACATATTACACCCCCGTGTGATATTGGGAGTAATTTCATCCTCTCACTCCTGAATGTTATGAAAAAGTATGCAGTGGGTGTACACCCCCCGGTGATATTGGAAGTAATGTCATGCTATCCTCTACTGGACATTATGAATAATATCACATGGGGTGTACACACTAGATGTTTATGATATTAAGAGTAATATCATCTCCAGTCCCCCCTGGATATTATGAACAATATCACAAGGGTGTGCAAACCCCCCACTATATTGGGAGTAATATTACCCTCTACCCACCTAAATATTATGAACAATATCACAGAAAGGTGTACATCCCTCCACAATACTGGGAATAATATCATCCTCTCCCCCACCTGGATATTATGAACAATATCACAGGGGGGTGTATACCCCCTGCGATACTAGAAGCAATATCGTTCTCTCCCTCCCTGGATATTACTATCAGTATCACAGGGAGGTGTGCATCCTCTGCGATACTGGGAGTAATATCATTCTCTCTCCCCCTGGATATTACGAGCAATATCCCAGGGAGGTGTATATCCCCGTCATACTGGGAGTAACATCATCCTCTTCCCCCCTATATATTGTGAGCAATATCACAGGGAGGTGTACCACCCATACTGGGAGAAATATCATCCTCTCTTACCCACAATAATACAAACAATATCACCGAGGACAGTAAGCCCCTACGACACTGGGGGGTTACATCATCCCTTTCCTCCTTGTATATTATGATCAATATCACAGGGGAGTGTACACCTCCCGTGATACTGGGAATAATATAATCCTCTACCCCCATGGATATTACGAACAGTATCACAGAGGGGTGAACACTCCCTGCGATATTGGGAGTAATATCATCCTCTATTCCCCTGGATATTATGAACAATATCACAGGGGGGCATACACACAAAGTGTTTGTGATATTGAAAGTAATATCATCTCCAATCCCCCCATGGATATTATGAAAAATATCACAGGGTGTGTACACCCCTCGCGATATTGGAAGTCCTATCATCCTCTCCCCTACTGGATATTTTGAATATCACAGGGGGATGTACAAAGAAGGTGTTTATGATATTGAAAATAATATCATCTCCAATCTCCCCCTGGATATTACTAACAACATCATAGAAAAGTGTACACCTCCAGAGATATTGAGAGTAATATCCTCCCCACCCCAGGATATTAGGAACAATATCTCAGGGCGGTATATACCCCCTGTTATATTGGAAGTGATATCATCCTCTTTCCCCCTAAATATCACAAACAATATCACAGGGGATTTACACCCCGGCCATACTGGGAGTAATATCATCCTCTCCCCCCACCCTGGAAATTGCGAACAATATCACAGGGAGGTGTACACTGCCCACGATACTCGGAATAATATCATCCTCTACCCTCTGGATATTATGAAAAATATCACAGGCGGGTGTACATACAAGGTTTTTACGATATTGAAAGTAATATCATCTCCAATCCCCCAAGAGTATTATGAACAATATCACAGGGGAATGTACACCCCCCCCACGATATTGGGAGTGACATCACCCTCTCCTCTCTGGATATTACAAACAGTATCACAGGGTGGTGTACACCCCTTGCAATATTGGGAGTAATATCATCCCCTCCCCCCATGGATATTACAAACAATATCGCAAGGGGATGTACACCGCCCCCGATATTGGGAGTTGTATCATCCTCTCCTTCCCTGGATATTATGAACAATATCCCACGCGGTTGTACACCCCCTGTGATATTGGGAGTAATTTCATCCTCTCCCCCACTGGATACACGAACAATGTCAGAGAGGGGTGTACACCCCCTGGGATGTTTGGAGTAATATCATCCTCTCTCCCTCTGAATATTACAAAAAATATCACAGGAGGATGTACACCCCCACGATGTTGGGAGTATTATTATTCTCTTCCTCTCTGGATATTACTAACAATATCACAGGAGGGTGTACAGCCCCTGCGATATGCCTGCAATATGGGGAGTAATATAATCCTCTCCTCCCCTGTATATTATGAACAATATCACAGAAGTTTGTACACCACCCACGATATTGGGAGTAACATCATCCTCTCTTCCCCGGATATTAAAAACAATATCACGGGGGGTTGTAGATACAAGGTGTTTATGATGTTGAAAGTAGTATCATCTCAAATCGTCCCCTGGATATTACAAACGATATCATGGGGGGAGTACACCCCCCGCGATGTTGGGAGTAATATCATCTCCTCCCTCCCTGGATATTACAAAAAATATCATAATGGGGTGTAGCCTCCTTGCAATATTGGGATAATGTCCTTTCTTCCCCTCCTGGTTATTATGAACAATATCACAGGGGGGTGTACGCCCACCGCTATATTGGGCGTAACATTATCCTCTTCCCTTCTCTATATTATGAACAATATCACAGGGTGGTGTACGCCCCTGCTACGTTGGGAGTAATATCATCCTCTCCCGCTGTGATATTGAATATTACGAACAATATCACAGGGGGGTGTACACCTCACGAGATATTGGGAGTAACATCATGCTCTCCCCCACTTGTATTACAAACAATATCACAGGGGAATGTACACACAAGTTGTTTATGATATTGACAGTAGTATCATCTCCTTTCTCCCACTGGATATTACAGATGATATCACAGGGGGGTGTACACCCTTCCCGATATTGGGAATAATATCATCCCCTCCCGCCCCAGATATTATGAACAATATCACAGGTAGCTGTACACAAAAGCCATTTACAATATTGAAAGTAATATCATCTCCTCTCTCCCCCGGATATTGCCAACAGTATAATGGGTGATGTACACCCCCTGCAATATTGAGAGTAATATCATCCTCTCCACCCCTGGATGTTACTAACAATGTAACAGGGAGCTGTACACACAAGATCTGGAAACAGGCTCATAATTGCAGAAAACAGGCCCACCTGAAGGATTCTTCCTCCGCTCTTTTAGCTAATTCTTCTGTGGATCATGGGATCCTGGGCTACATAACTGCTTCAGGTGGGCCTGATCATTCTGCCTCTGGTAGTAGTTTTCATTGTCCCAGTGAAATCTATTCTGGCTCTGGCTCAATGATGTTGCTTTGAGACTGTGTTAGTCAAGGTGCTTCATCAGTCTGACAAGATACACCTCCGCCTCCAGTTCAGGGTGGTTGGTGGGCATATAAAATGGAATAGCTTTCTAAGGGGGATGTCTGGGTTCGGGGATGACTTCTCTACAGTCTTCCGATGGTCCTGGACTCACTTGGTTTTCCCCATTCTCTTTCTTACTCTTCTCAAGAATAATTGTAGAATGTGTTGGAAATGTAACATTCTGAAACAGGGAGGGACTGGTCAGAACAGCCTGGCCTCTGTTCCAGCTCCCTCTAGCACTGTCCTCCTGTATTTAAGTCCTGCAGTACTTTAGCTCCATGTGTCCTGTGACACCAGGATTTAAAACCCAGAACATCTTCTATGTCTTTCAGTTCAGACATATTCCCTGACATACTCCTATCACAAATAAGGAACAGAAAACTATCACTTCATGATAGCTTCATTGTTTAACTTTGCTAAAATAGGTAATTATTTGGTTGCCCTTGTGTGTATTGGTAAGGGGGAACCCTGCATGACCATAGCTTTAGGTTTCACTTTAGAATATTCTATATCTTCTACTTGAGGAAACAAGTAAAGGCATCCACTCCTGTGTATCAGGTCCTGTGGTCAGCAGGGTCTAAAATTGCATAAGTGGGAACCCATGGAACCCAGCTCTGTTCCTGTGAATTATAAGAGTGGTTGCTCCTATTTCTGCCCTAGGGCTTCCTAAACCATTGCTTCATGTTAACATGGTCATCACTTTAAAGATTCAGTACATATTGAAGGATAGTGTCTGAAGTCAGTAGAAGGTCATACCCACATGGACTTTCTTGGGCGAAATATTTGATAGGACCAATAGATGCCATGATCTTGTGTCGATTATTTCATTTCTTTTCCCACATAGTAGTGCCCTGATTGTGAAAGATTCCCATATCAATAAAACCTGCAGACTCTGAGCATTGTAATAGTCAATTATAGGTCAGTAGAAAAGACAAACATTTATCTAGAATACAGAAGAATCCTAGTACAAATGTGTTACAGCCACCTCCACGGAAAGTGATCTAATATGCCAAATTATTACCAAATTTCTGATGGTATTTGTTTCTGCTGTAGGGAGTCAGGTACGCAGAAGTGGCAATAGTTGGATCAGCACAGGTACAAATGGTGATGGGAAGGTGTGATTCATTTGTCGCACACGTGCCCTCCACGTCACCACGGCTGCTTTGTATAAAAATGTATTATGCAAATACTGTGGGAGTTAAGAGAAAAGTCTGGATTCAGTTGGTCTGTCTAGAGGGGGATGAGTCTTGAGTACGGGTGGTTTGTTGATGCCTCACCTATGGCAGATGTTCTCTGCTGTTTTGATTAAATAAACAAAATTCTGCACCCAAAATTTCCTACTCACAGGAGTACATTCACATGTCTCTTCTCTAGAGCTACTTCTCTCTGATATTCCAATCTCCTTTTTCTTTTTTCTTCTTCTTCTTCTTTTTTTTTTTTTTTTTTTTTTTTTTTTTTTTGAGACGGAGTATCACTCTGTCACCCAGGCTAGAGTGCAGTGGCACCATCTCAGCTCACTGCAAGCTCCACCTCCCGGGTTCAGGCCATTCTCCTGCCTCAGCCTCCCGAGTAGCTGGGACTACAGGCGCCCACCACCACGCCCGGCTAATTTATTGTATTTTTAGTGGAGACAGGGTTTCACCGTGTTAGCCAGGATGGTCTCGATCTCCTGACCTCGTGATCCACCCACCTCAGCCTCCCAAAGTGCTGGGATTATAGGCGTGAGCCACCGCACCCGGTCCCAATCTTTTCTTTCTAGGACATTGCCCAACCAGCTTTCCAGGAATCCATGTATATAATTAACTCACCATTTTCTAGCCACATTAGTTTGATTACCGTATGTCCTGCTCAACTACCTTCTGACTCCAGGTAAAATCCAGCCACCCACCCATGATGGTGGCCATAGTGTGGGAGGAATTCACTTTTATTTACACAAATGTATGGTGCAGATTCATTCAAGAAGAAGCCTAGCTTTTTTGTTTGTCATTGTGGTTTTGTTTGGTTGGTTTTTTATTATGTTTTTCCCCTCTGGAATTAGCTGAATGGGAAAATCCTTAAGGTCATTGAACATTAGCATAAGAAAGGAGCATTACATGGGAAACTGGAACTCCTGTCATTCTAAGTGAAGCACACTCTCTCTGAATCTGCTTTCACCCAATTCTGAAGTACAATCTTCACTGTAATATTGAGTAGTTCTGAGCATCACCTGGACATATAGATTGTTGAGACTAAAATTCTCACTGTATGAGGGGCAGCTTAGTCACATAGCTACTTATTTCCTTATGTGCATGTCTACTAGGACCCTGAGATATTCTGATAGCTGCATTTTAAACAGAGAATTGTTTGTGGGTTTGCTTTGTGTGCATTACATAGTCCTCCTCTAGAACCCCAGAGACTGACGCTGTCAATCTTTCTTGGAGCTGGCAAGAGAGTTCAGCGTCCTCATCTAATACAGATGCATCTAACCCAAGCAATGTGCTGGATCACACAGCCCAAGCAACAGAGCCACCTGTATCAGAACCCGAACTTGCCACAGAACTTCTCATTCTCTGAGCCCACTCCAAACAGACAGCCTTGCCAATAGGCTGAAAAACAGGATGATGTAGTAGACCCAAGCGTGGAATGTGTTGTGATGGAACTACCAGGTGGGCTTGCCAACACTGTGGTTTGTTCTCATTGGTTGGAGGTGCAAGACGAAATTATTTTCCCTTCCTTTGAAAGGAATGACCAGCATGACTCACTCCCCTTCTCTAAATCCCTGATATCTTCCCCAATGAGACAGGCCCTTGAATTTGTAGCGATGAATCTTATCTTCTGTTCCTCAGGTGTCTTCAATGTATATTGAGAATCCATATGATTTTCCGCTTATTGCATGATCTCATCAACATAGTGCTGTATGGGGTGATGCTTTGTGAAAGGTCCTCAGGATCAATGTTTCTTCGGCCTACATTGTGACAGAGAGCAGGAGAGTTAATGTAGCCCTGGGCCAAGACTGAGGATGTGAGCTGCTGTTCACCCCAGATGACAGCAGAGCCTCCCCCAGACTGCGATGGACTCTGTATTTACTCTGTGACTAGGCCCTGGGTCTGGTCAAGCCCTGCCAGAACCTCAGCTGGGCTCATCGGCAGGTGCCAGCAGAGGGCGCATCTCAGACTCATGGAAGGGGCGGGAGGGCGATCTCCTGGCAACAGTGATGTCGGTGTATTTAAACCAATAGGACACCGTCATAATTTGCATGTATCCCTCCTCTCACATCTAAAGTGGTCTTGCCTCTCAGTATCTGTAAGAGGTTTTTTCTCTGAGACGTGGCTTAAGCAAAACTTACAAGTCAAAAGCAGGAAGATGTCCCCATAACAACTCCTGGGGTTTCTGCTGCTCTGTGTTCCAGGTGAGAATATGTGGACAAAGCTAAAAGTGAGACAACTATTTCAATCAGTGATTTTTTTTTTTCATTAGGAACACTGCCTCTTATGAAATTTAGCGTGTTTTTTAAATGTGAATTTATAAAAAGCAATGCATATTCTTCCTGCTTGTCTAACTAGATTAGTGGTGATTTTGATATACGTATAGTTATGTTATGCTAATATGCCCATTCTTGATTTGAAATCAAGAATCCTCAATTCTTCAATGAGAAATTCTTCACCAAAGGTTGAGTGTACCAAGGCACTCCCAAGCAAGAGAATGTAGCTTTGGGAGCTCAAAGAAGGTGATAAAACCAAAAGGGCATTTTGTTTCCTATCTCGCTTGACATAGGAAGTACAGGAGGATCACCCATGATCCTTAGAGTGAATTTCTGTTCTGAACGTCAGAAACACTGTTTGTCTCCTCTTTCATTCTCATCCAAAATCCAAACTGCAGTTTGAACATTTTTTTTTTAATTTCACCATACTTAATTTTGAGACCAGTATCGTACTGTTAATATTTGTTGATTCTAATGCAAACTAAGTTCATTTGCTTGACTTTGTTTGCTGTGCACTTATTTATGCATTCAAAAATAACATTGGGGATACAATCTAGTAATTAGCGATGCAGACTGACGTCACAGTAAATGACATTTAAATTAATGATTTTCATCATATTTGGTCACAAAACGTTATATCAGTTTTCATTCAATTTTTTTATACCACACATATTTTACCCCAAGGTGAAAAAATATGATACGAAATAATATGTCTACGTTTTGTTTTCAGGCAGACACAGTCACGAGTTCCCTTCACATGATGTTCCAAGTTGGAAAACACGATGTGGAGAAATTTGAATTGTGTGCCCGTTGGGTTAAACCCAAACATCAAGGCATAGGCAGATTAAGGTCTGCTTTCTCTGCTTTCAAGATGATGCCTGGATCCTGGAGTCTTTCAAAGGAAGGAAGGCCATGTCTTAACATGACAGAGGAGCAGAAGAGAGAGAGATCCCAGCCCTGTAATCACTGTTTCTTGTGTCAATAATGTATTCCACTAGAGGGCTCCACTCTCATGACCTAAACACATCCCAATAGGCCCCACCTGGCAATACCATTACACTGAGAATTAACTTTACAACAGATGGCTTCTGGAGGACACAGTGAAACCATAAAACTTTCCTAAAAGATACACATTCCAGGCCATCTGGCCAGCAATGAATGCAGGCAGAGTTCTCTGCCCAAGATCATATAGAACATAACACATATATATGGCCATTGGAAGTCAGCAGAGGTACAACAAAAGGAAAGCATTAGATTACAGATGGGGACTGCTACATTCATCATGGAACAGTTAACCCTTGAATAACCTGGGTTTGAAATGTTCAGATCCACGTATATTTTCTTCTGTGTGTGTCACCTGTAAGCAAGCATTTAATAAGTAGTAAATATATTTTCTCATTTTTATGATCTTCTTAATAACATTTTTTGCTTTAGTACATTTTGCTAGAAGAATACAGATTATAATATATCAATGAGTTATTTTATCACTAAGGCTTCCAGTCCAAAGCAAGCTATTAGTACTTAAGTTAAGCATGAAAAATTTCTACACAGGTTTTCACCTGCAGCAGTGATCAGTGCCCCAACCTCTATGTTGTTCAGGGGTCAGCTGCTCTTTCAGTCTATAGCTGCATCTCTCTGGAACAGGATCTTGGCAGTGGTTGCAAATAAAGGAATCCAGGAAATAACATCTCAAACTATGCTGCATTGGTATGATGATTATGTAAAACCAAAGGCATTTAGAAAGCAACAAATGCACAAATAGGCTTTTCCTAAATATCCCTTATCTGCCTAAAATCAGATTCTCCAGAAGGAAACCAATTGTCAAGAAAACTCATTCTGGGAATTTTTATATCTGGAAAGATGAACACAAAACAGGAATCAAAATCAAAGAGACTGGAAGTTGATGCTTTATCCAGAAAGCCTATTACATGTTCTTTTGAGAATGCAATTCTATGCTCATCTATTCTCTCCAGGTTGCCTACACTTCTGATTTCCCTCTCCCCTAGAAAGGAAATATGAACTGGATCCCACTAAGTAATCTGGGTAATCACCCTGCAATGATATCCGACTGCACTTTAAGTGAATTTTGTTTGCCTTTTCTCTTAGTAATCATCTTTTTGTCCATTCATTTTCAGCAAATATTTAGAGGACAGATGGAGCTTTCTTCCTTTCTCCCAATACAAGCAAGTTCCCTTAAAATTCAGGCTGCTTACAAAGCAGCAGGAAGGTTTGTACACAGGCTACAGCACTGTGATTTGACTCCCCTAGTCAGGCATCAGTAAACTTTTGTACAGCCCTAGGCTGTAGGCCACTGATGCTGATATCGTTGGATCCACTTCCCCTGCTACTGAGCCAGGCTGGGACATTTTAGGGCACGTTAGAAATGTGAGATATAATGAGCGCAAATCTGTGTCCAGTTTCATTTGGATCCAATTGATTTTTCTATGTACATAGCATAGGCAGTTCCTTAATAAGAGATTGAGTATGTTTTTCCAAAAGATGTTAACAGGGAGGCTGGTATCTCGGCCGGGATGATGTCCTAACTCACTGATAAAAAGTAATAGAAGAAAGTGTCATTGATGGTGCATGGCAGGGACATGCTCCATGCAGTGGTCACCCTCACTGAGAGAAATGAACTTTGGGAAACAATACTCAGTGGCAGAAAAGAAGGTAGACTATGAAGGTGCCCAAAACAAGAATAAGGTGCAGCCCATTTAGTCTCTGGGTATTACAGAGACCTGCAGCTCTTGATAATGGTGGATCTGTGAGTGCTGTACGCATTGAGGAAACACGGTGTCATCTGTATATCTGTAGTAAATTTCTTCAGCTAATACTGGTAAAAACAATGCCATAACATCATTACCTAATACTTACAAATATATATGGCATTGTGTTGATAAATTTTATTTTTAATTGTTTTAGAAAGGAACAATGTTAAACTCACAGAAATGTTAAAAGTATAGGACAACGTACCCCCTTCCCTAACTCAAATTATATGAGACTTTTGAAGACCTGAGAATCCTGTCTAGCATTTTACTATGTGATTCCTACAAACAAGAATATTCTCCTAAATAATCCCCATACACCAATGAAATACATTACCCCATTGACTCCTGAGGAATATTTCAAATGGTCAGAAAAAAACTAAAAAATGTTTCTCATGACAAAATAGTCCCCAGTAGAAACACATTCTCTGCAGACAAATTTATGCTACCCTGGTCTTACTTTGGACACCTGGAGACACTGAGCCAGTGCTTAGCCACTGAGATGAGCCAGCCCTGCAGCTGTGCCCAGCCTGCCCCGTCTTCTTCTCATTTGCATATTCCCAGAGCACATCCTCCTGCCCTGAAGATTTATTAATAGGCTAGACACACTTCGTGCAGGAGTCAGACCCAGTCAGGACACAGCATGGACATGAGGGTCCCCGCTCAGTTCCTGGGGCTCCTGCTGCTCTGGCTCCCAGGTAAGGAACAAGAACACTAGCAGTTTATTCAACCCAGTGTGCTCAGTTCTGCCTGGCTATTCAATAAAGTCTTCCTATAATATGATCAATAGTATGAATATTTGCTTTTGTGTATCCAATCTCAGGTGCCAGATGTGACATCCAGATGACCCAGTCTCCATCCTCCCTGTCTGCATCTGTAGGAGACAAAGTCACCATCACTTGCCATGCCAGTCAGAGTATTAGCAGCTGGTTAGCCTGGTATCAACAGAAACCAGGGAAAGCCCCTAAGCCCCTGATCTATAAGGCATCCAGTTTGGAAAGTGGGGTCCCATCAAGGTTCAGTGGCAGTGGATCTGGCACAGATTTTACTCTCACCATCAGCAGCCTGCAGCCTGAAGATTTTGCAACTTATTACTGTCAACAGTATAGTAGTTACCCTAACACAGTGTTACACACCCGAACATAAACCCCCAGGGAAGCAGATGTATGAGGCTGGGCTGCCCCAGCTGCTCCTCCTGATGCCTCCATGGGCTGAGAGTGTTCCTCAGATGCAGCCACACTCTGTTGGTGTTGGTAGAGGGGGACATGAAGTCATGTTTGCACCATAATACTTTTTGCTTTCTCAGCCCCAACTGCACAGCCATAGCAAAGACTCTCCTATTTTAAAAAAGACAGAGAAGCTTACACCTGAGGAGTCTAGTTTATAGCTTCAGTTGGAACTCATATAACAGAGAAGAAGCCAAAATACGTGTTCTAAGCAGGAATTGTCTTAATATGGAGAATTAGAGTCTAAAGTACTGAAGTCTAAATAAAATGTAGAGATGAATCTCTAAGTTGAATGTTTTATTTGCAAAGGAATATTTGCCAAATGGGGAATACAGGAAAACTCAGTGGTCTTCAATATGTTGGAAGAACAAAGAGAAGGTTAGAGTTTTATGAAAAAGGGAAAATATTACCTATAGCTCTTTGAGAAAGTTCATTGGCACTAGGAAGGGTTAGGAGCTGGCAAGCTCAACCTGGTAAGCAGTGGTGGACAAAGTGAAATTTAGAATTATATCAAGTTATCTCAGAAGTTGTGGGTAAATGTGATTTCAAGGAACAAGAAGACAAAGCAGTGAAGCTTGAAGAGAATTCTGTTATTGAAATGCCAAGGATTTGGTGTAGATCTTGCTGTTCACCACACAAAAAAAATCACTAAGACAGCAAGTATTACCAAGAACTAGTTTTAATCAGGTGCTGCAGCTGAGGAGATGGGACACCATTCACAAATGTATCTCCCTGACCAACTGAAGTTAGGGGTTTAGATATCAGGGAAGAAATGTGGGAAAACAGGAATTAGGGAGGGGTAATGAAGATAATCTGGTCAACAGGAAGCAGGAGGTCAGTTAGTCAATCGTAATGGGTGTTTTGTGATAGTGTGTTTTGTGTCCTTTCTCTTTGCCTCTTTTTTTTTTTTTTTTTTTTTTTTTTTTTTTTTTTTTTTTTTTTTTTTTTTTGAGACAGAGCCTCCTTTTGTCACCCAGGCTGGAGTGCAGTGGTGCAATCTTGGCTCACTGCAACCTCTGACTCCCAGGTTCATGCCATTCTCCTACCTCAGCCTCCTGAGTAGCTGGGACTCTACCACACCTGGCTAATTTTTCTGTATTTTTAGTAGAGACGGGGTTTCTATGTTAGCCAGGATGGTCTCGATCTCCTGACCTCATGATTCGCCCTCCTCGGCCTCCCAAGTCTTTCCCTATTCTTTATGACCCTTCATCAAGTAGTCACAGGTTTCAATTCAATTCTTTCTTGGTGGTAGTAATACGGCTCATAAAAAAAGCTAATTTTTCTGGGTATGAGGCCATTCACCATTTTCATATGTAACACTGTAAATAGTACTGTGACATAAGCCTCTACTTCACAAACTGACCACTGTCAAACATCATCTCCCAACCAATATAAAATTTTTTGGTTCCTCACTAGTATGATTCACATAGGAGTAGAAATCTCAAGTTTAAAGTGTGGATTTGCACTTTACCACGTGGTGTATTCAAGAAGATGAATGATGATGGGGCGGAGCAAGATGGCCGAATAGGAACAGCTCCAGTCTCCAACTCCCAGCGCTAGCGACACAGAAGACCGGTGATTTCTGCATTTTCAACTGAGGTACTGGGTTCATCTCACTAGGGAGTGCCGGACAATCGGTGCTGGTCAGCTGCTGCAGCCCGACCAGCGAGAGCTGAAGCAGGGCAAGGCATCGCCTCACCTGGAAAGCGCAAGGGGGAAGGGAATCCCTTTTCCTAGCCAGGGGAACTGAGACACACAACACCTGGAAAATCGGGTAACTCCCACCCCAATAATGCGCTTTAAGGAAACGGGCACACCATGAGATTATATCCCACACCTGGCCAGGAGGGTCCCAAGCCCACGGAGCATCCCTCATTGCTAGCACAGCAGTCTGTGATCTACCGGCAAGGCAGCAGTGAGGCTGGGGGAGGGGCACCCGCCATTGCTGAGGCTTAAGTAGGTAAACAAAGCCACTGGGAAGCTCGAACTAGGTGGAGCTCACAGCAGCTCAAGGAAACCTGCCTGTCTCTGTAGACTCCACCTCTGGGGACAGGGCACAGTAAACAATAACAAACGCAGCAGAAACCTCTGCAGATGCAAATGACTCTGTCTGACAGCTTTGAAGAGAGCAGTGGATCTCCCAACACGGAGGTTGAGATCTGAGAAGGGACAGACTGCCTGCTCAAGTGGGTCCCTGACCCCTGAGTAGCCTAACTGGGAGACATCTCCCACTAGGGGCAGTCTGACACCCCACACCTCACAGGGTGGAGTACACCCCTGAGAGGAAGCTTCCAAAGCAAGAATCAGACAGGTACACTCGCTGTTCAGCAATATTCTATCTTCTGCAGCCTCTGCTGCTGATACCCAGTTAAACAGGGTCTTGAGTGGACCTCAAGCAATCTCCAACAGACCTACAGCTGAGGGTCCTGACTGTTAGAAGGAAAACTATCAAACAGGAAGGACACCTACACCAAAACCCCATCAATACGTCACCATCATCAAAGACCAGAGGCAGATAAAACCACAAAGATGGGGGAAAAAGCAGGGCAGAAAAGCTGGAAATTCAAAAAATAAGAGCACATCTCCCCCGGCAAAGGAGCGCAGCTCATCGCCAGCAATGGATCAAAGCTGGACAGAGAATTACTTTGACGAGATGAGAGAAGAAGGCTTCAGTCCATCAAACTTCTCAGAGCTAAAAGAGGAATTACGTACCCAGCGCAAAGAAACTAAAAATCTTGAAAAAAAAGTGGAAGAATTGATAGCTAGAGTAATTAATGCAGAGAGGGTGATAAACGAAATGAAAGAGATGAAAACCATGACACGAGAAATACGTGACAAATGCACAAGCTTCAGTAACCGACTCGATCAACTGGAAGAAAGAGTATCAGCGACTGAGGATCAAATGAATGAAATGAAGCGAGAAGAGAAACCAAAAGAAAAAAGAAGAAAAAGAAATTAACAAAGCCTGCAAGAAGTATGGGATTATGTAAAAAGACCAAATCTACGTCTGATTGGGGTGCCTGAAAGTGAGGGGGAAAATGGAACCAAGTTGGAAAACACTCTTCAGGATATCATCCAGGAGAACTTCCCCAACCTAGTAGGGCAGGCCAACATTCAAATCCAGGAAATACAGAGAACACCACAAAGATACTCCTTGAGAAGAGCAACTCCAAGACACATAATTGCCAGATTCACCAAAGTTGAAATGAAGGAAAAAATCTTAAGGGCAGCCAGAGAGAAAGGTCGGGTTACCAACAAGGGGAAGCCCATCAGACTAACATCAGATGTCTCAGCAGAAACTCTACAAGCCAGAAGAGAGTGGGGGCCAATAGTCAACATTCTTAAAGAAAAGAATTTTAAACCCAGAATTTCATACCCAGCCAAACTAAGTTTCATAAGTGAAGGAGAAATAAAATCCTTTACAGATAAGCAAATGCTTAGAGATTTTGTCACCACTAGGCCTGCCTTACAAGAGATCCTGAAGGAAACACTAAACATGGAAAGGAACAACTGGTACCAGCCATTGCAAAAACATGCCAAAATGTAAAACCTATCAAGGCTAGGAAGAAACTGCATCAACTAACGAGCAAAATAACCAGTTAATATCATAATGGCAGGATCAAGTTCACACATAACAATATTAACCTTAAATGTAAGTGGACTAAATGCTCCAATTAAAAGAAACAGACTGGCAAACTATAAAGAGTCAAGACCCATCAGTCTGCTGTATTCAGGAGACCCATCTCACATGCAGAGACATACGTAGGCTCAAAATAAAGGGATGGAGGAAGATTTGCCAAGCAAATGGAGAACAAAAAAAAGCAGGGGTTGCAATCCTAGTCTTGATAAAACAGACTTTAAACCATCAAAGATCAAAAGAGACAAAGAAGGCCATTACATAATGGTAAAGGGATCAATTCAACAGGAAGAGCTAACTATCCTAAATATATATGCACCCAATACAGGAGCACCCAGATTCATAAAGCAAGTCCTTAGAGACTTACAAAGAGACTTAGACTCCCATACAATAATAATGGGAGACTTCAACACTCCACTGTCAACATTAGACAGATCAACGAGACAGAAAGTTAACAAGGATATCCAGGAATTGAACTCATCTCTGCAGCAAGCAGACCTAATAGACATCTATAGAACTCTCCACCCCAAATCAACAGAATATACATTCTTCTCAGCACCACATCGCACTTACTCCAAAATTGACCACATAATTGGAAGTAAAGCACTCCTCAGCAAATGTACAAGAACAGAAATTATAACAAACTGTCTCTCAGACCACAGTGCAATCAAACTAGAACTCAGGACTAAGAAACTCAATCAAAACCGCTCAACTACATGGAAACTGAACAACCTGCTCCTGAATGACTACTGGGTACATAACGAAATGAAGGCAGAAATAAAGATGTTCTTTGAAACCAATGAGAACAAAGATACAACATACCAGAATCTCTGGGACACATTTAAAGCAGTGTGTAGAGGGAAATTTATAGCACTAAATGCCCACAAGAGAAAGCAGGAAAGATCTAAAATTGACACTCTAACATCGCAATTAAAAGAACTAGAGAAGCAAGAGCAAACACATTTGAAAGCTAGCAGAAGGCAAGAAATAACTAAGATCAGAGCAGAACTGAAGGAGATAGAAACACAAAAAAACCTCCAAAAAATAAATGAATCCAGGAGTTGGTTTTTTGAAAAGATCAACAAAATTGACAGACCGCTAGGAAGACTAATAAAGAAGAAAAGAGAGAAGAATCAAATTGACGTAATAAAAAATGATAAAGGGGATATCACCACCGACCCCACAGAAATACAAACTACCATCAGAGAATACTATAAACACCTCTATGCAAATAAAATGGAAAATCAGGAAGAAATGGATAATTTCCTGGACACTTAGACTCTTCCAAGAGTAAACCAGGAAGAATTTGTATCCCTGAATAGACCAATAGCAGGCTCTGAAATTGAGGCAATAATTAATAGCCTACCAACCAAAAAAAGTCCAGGACCAGATGGATTCACAGCCGAATTCTACCAGAGGTACAAGGAGGAGCTGGTACCATTCCTTCTGAAACTATTCCAAACAATAGAAAAAGAGGGAATCCTCCCTAACTCATTTTATGAGGCCAACATCATCCTGATACCAAAGCCTGGCAGAGACACAACAAAAAAAGAGAATTTTAGACCAATATCCCTGATGAACATCGATGCAAAAATCCTCAATAAAATACTGGCAAACCGGATTCAGCAACACATCAAAAAGCTTATCCACCATGATCAAGTGGGCTTCATCCCTGGGATGCAAGGCTGGTTCAACATTCGCAAATCAATCAACATAATCCAGCATATAAACAGAACCAAAGACAAGAACCACATCATTATCTCAATAGATGCAGAAAAGGCTTTTGACAAAATGCAACAGCCCTTCATGCTAAAAACGCTCAATAAATTCGGTATTGATGGAACGTACCTCAAAATCATAAGAGCTATTTATGACAAACCCACAGCCAATATCATACTGAATGGGCAAAAACTGGAAAAATTCCCTTTGAAAACTGGCACAAGACAGGGATGCCCTCTCTCACCACTCCTATTCAACATAGTGTTGGAAGTTCTGGCTAGGGCAATCAGGCAAGAGAAAGAAATCAAGGGGATTCAGTTAGGAAAAGAAGAAGTCAAATTGTCCCTCTTTGCAGATGACATGATTGTTTATTTAGAAAACCCCATTGTCTCAGCCCAAAATCTCCTTAAGCTGTTAAGCAACTTCAGCAAAGTCTCAGGATACAAAATTAATGTGCAAAAATCACAAGCATTCTTATACACCAGTAACAGACAAACAGAGAGCCAAATCATGAATGAACTTCCATTCACAATTGCTTCAAAGAGAATAAAATACCTAGGAATCCAACTTACAAGGGATGTAAAGGACCTCTTCAAGGAGAACTACAAACCACTGCTCAGTGAAATCAAAGAGGACACAAACAAATGGAAGAACATACCATGCTCATGGATAGGAAGAATAAATATTGTGAAAATGGCCATACTGCCCAAGGTTATTTATAGATTCAATGCCATCCCCATCAAGCTACCAATGAGTTTCTTCACAGAATTGGAAAAAACTGCTTTAAAGTTCATATGGAACCAAAAAAGAGCCCGCATCTCCAAGACAGTCCTAAGTCAAAAGAACAAAGCTGGAGGCATCACGCTACCTGACTTCAAACTATACTACAAGGCTACAGTAACCAAAACAGCATGGTACTGGTACCAAAATAGAGATATAGACCAATGGAACAGAACAGAGTCCTCAGAAATAATACCACACATCTACAGCCATCTGATCTTTGACAAACCTGAGAGAAACAAGAAATGGGGAAAGGATTCCCTATTTAATAAATGGTGCTGGGAAAACTGGCTAGCCATAAGTAGAAAGCTGAAACTGGATCCTTTCCTTACTCCTTATACGAAAATTAATTCAAGATGGATTAGAGACTTAAATGTTAGACCTAATACCATAAAAATCCTAGAGGAAAACCTAGGTAGTACCATTCAGGACATAGGCATGGGCAAAGACTTCATGTCTAAAACACCAAAAGCAACGGCAGCAAAAGCCAAAATTGACAAATGGGATCTCATCAAACTAAAGAGCTTCTGCACAGCAAAAGAAACTACCATCAGAGTGAGCAGGCAACCTACAGAATGGCAGAAAATTTTTGCAATCTACTCATCTGACAAAGGGCTAATATCCAGAACCTACAAAGAACTCAAACAAATTTACAAGAAAAAAACAAACAACCCCATCCAAAAGTGGGCAAAGGATATGAACAGACATTTCTCAAAAGAAGACATTCATACAGCCAACAGACACATGAAAAAATGCTCATCATCACTGGCCATCAGAGAAATGCAAATCAAAACCACAATGAGATACCATCTCACACCAGTTAGAATGGCGATCATTAAAAAGTCAGGAAACAACAGGTGCTGGAGAGGATGTGGAGAAATAGGAACACTTTTACACTGTTGGTGGGATTGTAAACTAGTTCAACCATTATGGAAAACAGTATGGCGATTCCTCAAGGATCTAGAACTAGATGTACCATATGACCCAGCCATCCCATTACTGGGTATATACCCAAAGGATTATAAATTATGCTGCTATAAGGACACATGCACACGTATGTTTATTGCAGCACTATTCACAATAGCAAAGACTTGGAATCAACCCAAATGTCCATCAGTGACAGATTGGATTAAGAAAATGTGGCACATATACACCATGGAATACTATGCAGTTATAAAAAAGGATGAGTTTGTGTCCTTTGTAGGGACATGGATGCAGCTGGAAACCATCATTCTTAGCAAACTATCACAAGAACAGAAAACCAAACACCGCATGTTCTCACTCGTAGGTGGGAACTGAACAATGAGATCACTTGGACTCGGGAAGGGGAACATCACACACCGGGGCCTATCATGGGGAGGGGGGAGGGGGGAGGGATTGCATTGGGAGTTATACCTGATGTAAATGACGAGTTGATGGGTGCAGCACACCAACATGGCACAAGTATACATATGTAGCAAACCTGCACATTGTGCACATGTACCCTACAACTTGAAGTTTAATAATAATAAATAAATTTTAAAAAAAAAGAAATAATAAATAAATAATGTAGAAAATGAAAAAAAAAAAGTGAAAAACTATCACAGATTTAAACATATTAAGGATAGGATAACCAAATAAAATACAGAAACCTGAATTTTGTAACATAAAAAAAAAAGTCATCGGTGGAAGAAAGCAGTGAAATCCATATGGGATTTTAAATGAGTTAACTAATAACATTATATCTATGTTCATTTCGTGGTTGTGATACTTATACTGTGGTTATTTACGATGCTGACATTCAAGAAAGCTGGAGGAGGAGCATATGTGAACCATTTTTACTGTATTTTTCAAATTTTAGGTCTAAAAATATTTCCACATAAATTTAAAACACACGCACAAGTAACTGAAAAATAAGGAAAAGGTGGTTTTTAAACAATTCCACAAGTTTCCTCCTATTTTGTACCTTTACCTATTTCTAATTCTTATCTCTATTAAAGACAATCATAGTTCCCATTATGTAGAGTGTAATCACTGATTTGCTCAGTTCTAGAATACAAAGAAGGCATCTTAAAAATTAACAGTGCGTTCCTTCATGAATGTGAAAACTAGGGATCAGGATTCTCTATTTGTTAGAACCTTGGTTTCTCTTTAAACTGAGGGTGCAGAGTTCAAGTTCTCAAGTCCAAAATTACTTATGTTAGTAAATAACCTCATTCCATTTCAGCGTGGCTATTATGTTCATTTAAATGCATTTTAGAAGGCATCTCTGTTTATGGCATCATAAAGAGTTTAATAAACCTTCTGTGCAATAATAAATGACAAACACATATATAAATACAAAGCTAAAAAATCAAAACTACTTCAGCACTCTGAAAATTGATGAAGCATAAAATAATTAAAGATATATATTCTTTATAGAAAAAAAAAGTACTAGTGCATTGAGTAAGGACAGAAAAAGTCTGTAGTCTTTTGCCTGTGACAGTACCCTTCTACCCACAGCTCAGTCAGCATGAATTACAGAACTGGAGTTTTACCAATATGAGGATAGCAAATAAAGCTAGCAGCTTGCTGCCAAACGGAGTGAACTTGAGTAAAGCCAAGGAGTAAACTTCTTCAGTGTTTCCAGCTAAACATGGAGAACTCCACAGGAAATGAACAGAAAAAGCCCACAGTTTTGCTAGTCCAAGATGATGCCCTGTTTGGGGCAAGTAGTACATCTGCTGACAGTAAATAGCAGATTCCTGGGTAAGATAGAGCCATATGCTGAAACAATCTCTGCACATATTCCTGGTGACTTAGAAGCTATAGATATGAGTGATGAGACACAGGAGTGCCTGGTGCAAGGTAAAACCAGAGGGAGGTAAGAACTGGCTGCATTTTGCTTGTGCTTTTTAAACTACACACAGATGGATTGACAGAAGATAGATTTATAAGCTCCAGATATTTGAGCAAAACTTCTCAAATCATTGGTGACCACTAAGCTGTGCAGATCCATGTGCAGTTCCTATAAATTCAAACTAAATATTAAGAATAAAAAGAAGCAGAGATATCAGTGATTAAACACTATGTGAGATATAGATTTTTCAATATCATGCATTGAAAATACATTTAATATATGTAATCCACTAGCTCAGCCTATCCTATCCTAAATGTTCTCAGTACACTTACATTAGCTTACAGTAGGGCAACATTATTTAACACAAACTTTATCTTACAACAAAGTGTTGAATATCTCATGCAATTTATTGAATACTCTATTGAAAGAGAAGATGGAATAGTTGTATGAATACTACAAGTACTATTTGTACTTGAATGCATATCACTTTCACATCATCTGAAAGTCAAAAAATGATAACTCCAAATATCATAAGTCAGGTACTATCAGTAAGTTCTGACAAGTAACTAAGAAACAAAGTTTTAAAATGCTCAGAAAAATGAAACAAATTCCAGGCCTGACATGGTAGCTCAAGCCTGTAATCCCAGTACTTGAGAGGCGAATGCAGAAGGATTACATGAGACGAGGAGTTCAAGACCAGGCTGGCCAAAACAGTGACACCCTTATCTCTACAAAAAAACTTTTTTTTTGTAAAAAGAGGAGAGAGTGGTGGCATGCATCTATAGTCTCAGCTACACAGGAAGATAAAACTGGAGGATCGCTGGAACCCAAGATTTCAAAACTGTAGCAAGCTAACATCACAACACCACACTCCAGCCTGGGTGACAGAGTGAGACTCTGTTTCTAAAAAAAATTAAAATTAAAATTAAAATTAAAACCCCACAATCTAAAGAGAGGTACTCTAATACATTGTCAAAAGTGTACCGTTTTCAGTTTTTAGAAATCCTGAAAAAAAAATTGAGGGGTATGATCTATATTGAAGGAATAAAAATAAAGCAACTACAATAATAACCACGGAAAAGAGACAATGAATGTTGATTCTCACTTGTCCTCATTATTGGCTTTAGCAAAG
Organism: Chlorocebus sabaeus; assembly: GCF_047675955.1. NCBI lineage: Eukaryota > Metazoa > Chordata > Mammalia > Primates > Cercopithecidae > Chlorocebus > Chlorocebus sabaeus. The sequence continues at coordinate 90,592,055 of NC_132917.1, read as the reverse complement.
ACTACAAAGCAGTTAATATGCAGAAGTCCAAATAATTATTTTTAAAACTATGATCACTGACATAAAAAAAAGAAAATATTTTAAAAAAGAAGATTCAGCAAATAGGACCTCAAGAAAAGAAATGGAAAGTATAAAAAATGACCAAACGGGAACTCTAGAAATGAAAAGTACAATAATCCAATTTAAATACTTATTAGCTAGGTCTAATAGCAAATTGAGATGACAGAACAATCAGTTAACTTGAAAATAGAGGAATGGAAATGATTGAGCATAAAGAAAATGTTTAGAAAAAAAGGAAGAAACTTCAGAGATTTATAGCTCAGAGCAAAGGATACCAACAAATGTATGATGAGAGTCACAAAGGAGGAGAAACAGAGAAAGTGGCTGAAAAAGTATTTGGAGAAACAATGACAAAACTTTTCAAAAGTAATAAAGAATATTCTTAGATGAAAAAATTCAATAAAACCTTTTTAGATAGTCAACAGAAATTAGTAACTGAACACATTATATTAAAATGTTGAAAGACAAAGAAAAAAATCTTCATTACATCAGAATAAAAGCAGACACTATATACAGAGACACAACAACATAGCCATTGGCTAAGTTTTCACCAGGACCAATGGAGGCTAGAAGCAGTAAAATGACATATTTAAATGCTGGAAAAAAAAAAAAAAAAGAAAAAAAGAAAGGCAGCCAGGAAATCTATCCAGTGAAAAATCCTTCAAATCTAACAAGAAAGCAAAAATAAATTTTGGTAAACAAAATACATTCTTCATAGCAGCTATAACTTATAAAACATTTGAGAGAAAATCCTTCAGAATCACAGGAAATGACAGCAGATAGACCTCGTGTCCACTGGAAGAAATGACGGCCTCAAAAGTAGTGAGGAATAATACCAAGGCTAAAAAGATAAAAATACACTTAATGCTATTTATACGAAGTTCAAGACAGGAAAACCTAAATGATTGTGTAGATGTCAGAAAGACAGTTACTTTTGCTGGGTGGGAAGGGTGATAACTAATAAATATTGTCCATGAAGGAAACACAAGGGAATGTGAAATATTCTATCATTCCATCCGGACAATGAATTACACTTAAACTTTATTCAGTTGCACATTCAAAATGAGTGCACTATACTCTGGCTGCTTTACCAATTGAAATAAAACTAATAAAATCCAAACCTAGACTCCTTCGCACTTACCAGTAATCACAGCCAAGAGCTCAGACTAATTTGGAATATTATTATCACCACTTTTTTACTCTATTTTGAAACTTAGACTTTTCATCCAGCTACAGTTTCACAGCTCCACCTCTGGCTCGTTCTTTTGGAAGAGCCCATAGCCATAGGGCAGGTAACACCTATGGAAGACTCATAAATGACATGATTGATGGGCATTTAGCAGAAAACAAGCTGTATGTATCACAGACTGTCCTATGCAGAAAGTCTAACACATGTGAGTGAGAGAGTCCCTCTAGCACAGAAAAGAAGTGTGAACTAGAGCTTCAGAATATGGTCCAGTGTTTAGAGTTCATCAGATGAACACAGATCAAGGTGTCCTCTCGTCTGGGTATGGGAAAGTGAAATAACTGCAGGTTCTCCCCAGATCAGCGGCCTGTGTCTTTGGAGACGAGTACATGAAACTCACATTTGTTCACATCCACAGTCACTTCCTGGCTTCACCCATAGGAATGATGGTCTGGCTTCCCAGTTACTTAGGAACTCTGCACACAGGCTGTCAGTTACTAAAACGACAATTAAAAACAGTGACTTTGGTTACGGGTATATCAGTTGGTACATCCTGGAGGGAAAAATGAGCAGAGGGGATATATTTTAATACCACTTGAAAAATCACAACCTTGTGATTTCTGTCTCTTCCCTTATGATTTATTATGGTTGTGCTGAAACTTCAGAGTATCAAATGAGCCCCACATAGTCATCCCTAAAGCTTTGTCCTTGTCCAACCTGAGCCCACGTTTGGGCCATCCACTGGCATCCCAGTACACTTGTGAGATGATCACTGTCCAGACAGCAGTGCTGGGGTGACTCACAGGCAGCTCCATGCTGAGTCTCCCCTCGAACTCTCAGCATCACTGACACTGAAAGAGTGTCCTCCTGACCTCTGCAGCACCCAGAGCACAGCCTGCCCTTCTGTGATTTCACTGCCCAACTCAAAACCTCATCACAGATTCCACTACCTCAAAGACAAAGTCAGGTTCCAGGCAGAGGCTGGTGTGGGGGCCTAAGAAAAACCATCTTTTTGTCAATTTTTCTGTTAGAAATTTCCAGACATTTTCACCATCTGCCAATGGCTAGGTTGTTGTGTCTCTGTATATAGTTTCTGCTTTTCTTCTGATGCAATGAAGATTTTTTTCTTTGTCTTTCAACATTTTAATATAATGTGTTCAGTTATTAATTTCTATTGACTAACTAAAAGGGTTTTATTGAATTTTTTCATCTAAGAATATTTTTATTACTTTCGAAAAGTTTTTGTCATTGTTTCTCCAAATATTTGTTCATTTCGAATTTGTTAAAGTTTAAAACTATATCATATAGTAGGAACCAAAGTTATATATTTTTATATATAAATGTGTACCACATATTTATCCATAAATAGATACATAGTATATGCAAATATATGCATACAACTTATTTCTAAAATATATGTATTCGATATGTAAAATTTATATTAGAAATTCTTATTACAGATACACATCATTTTATGTTTATTTGTGTAGCATGTGTTCCTTTTCTTTCCAAGCAGAACAGAGTCTGGCTGAGTAAAGACTTTGAGGACATTTGCTGACCCTCCCTCTTTGACTCCAGCAGGGGCAAAGTCATTCATGACCAGGGAGTCCAGTGAAAGTCTCTGAGATTTTCACTCTTGCCAGGCTGTGCGATGTATGCTTAATGCAGCTCCCATGAATTTGTGAGCAGTTTCCTTCTCTGAAGCCCCACCAAGCAGACTTGTGGGCAGGGCCTGTGGTTCCTCCCAGGTCCTCAGCCCTGTGGCTCAGGAGAGCTGCTGCTTCCTCCACAGCCCAGGGCCTGCCAGCCTGACCTTAACCCTGAGCTAAGGACCTTATTCCAAATGTCTCCTCATTTAACGAAGTACCTGAAAGTCTGTCTTGTTCTTAAACTCAAAGTCCACATTTCTACAATTGCTAAAGCTAGCATTTGCCATCTGGAAAAGTAGACATGTGAATTCATTGTCATTCTCAGAGCCTGGCCTCTTCCAACCCCACTAGATAAAGTTGCCCATATGTTTTCTTCTCTCCAGACAACTTTACTTAGAATTATAGTGAAATGTAATGTGTGATAAAAGCCCTTATCGCCTGCACAGAAACCACCCTCTTCTCCTATGGTGCCTAGGGCACCAGCTCTAGCCTGCTGGGCATGGTGAGGATAGTGAGCCTCCCCACCCTGGGACAGGAGCAGGGAATAAGGCCACATGTGATTAGCCTCACAATGCAACATCAGGGGAGTGAAGGAGGAGCAGGGACTCTGGGAAGAATTTGATCCTTCATAAGAAGATACAAGTTGAAGAGCTTTGCTTCACCTTCTAAAATCAATGACTTTCTTTTAGATTTGGGAGGAGGGACACATGTTTCATCGCCCTGACTCCTTCCACATCTCCTCTTTCTCTTACAATAGCTCTGACTCAGTCTGCCTCTCAGATTGTGTCCTGAAAATATAATTTTCCCTCCTAATATGAAAACAAACCAACTAACAAAACCCTCTTCCTCCTATCATGTGCTGTGAGATCTGACCTCAAACTCTGTGATACCCAGATCATATAAGAGATAATCATGGGATTTTCCCAAGAGATTTTCTAGCTAAAAACAAATTCTCGTGTTAGCTCTTCTCTCGGAAAAATTTTCTCTGTCTCTTGTCATAACTGACACCAGAAAACAAGGTGAAAATATTTCCAAGAACAGAGGACAACCATGTGCTCAGTGAGGTGAAAGACATCTCTCCCCCTTGCATGAGTTTCCAATGCTGCTGTTTAAATTGCCACAGTCTTATTGGCTTCACACAACATGAATGTATCACCCTGTAGTTCCCGAAGTCCGCATTCTCACTGAGCTAATGTTAAGGGGTCAGTAGGGTTGTAATCCTTCTGGATGTTCCAGAGGAGAGAACTGGATCCTCTGCTTTTTATCTTCCAGGTGCTCCCACATTTCTGGTTCCATGGCCCCTTCCTTCCTCAAACCACATCCCTCACCATTGTCCCAGCTCCTCTCTGACTGCAAGTCTCCTCCTCTATTTTAAAGACCTTTGTGATTATATTGGTTTCATCTGGGTAACCAGGTTGCTTATTCTCAAAGTCCTTAACTTACATCTGTCAAGTTCTTCTTTTGCTATGTAAGGTAGAATCCTTATGATAGGACTCCAATGACTGGAGGAACACCAGGGTTCTTAGTCTCACGCCGGTTTGTTTAAAAAGACACGGATTTGCGTGGAGTTGTTTTAAGGAGCGAAAAGTTTAATATGCAGGAAGGAAGGAATAAGAAAACAGTTCCCCCGTACAGAGACAGACGGAGGGTGGATTCAAAGAGAAAACTCCAGTGCGGTGGAAAATGGCTGCTTATATGAGGAAGCTGGAGGAAGTGGTGTCTGATTTGCATAGGGCTCAGGGGATTGGTTTGACCAGGCATGTCATTCATGTAGCCTGAGAAAAAGCTGGCTCTCCCACCCTAGCGTTTTAATATGCAAATGCAGGGTGCCATAATGTTCTACACACATGGGGATATATGGGGGCAGCCATGTTGCCAGGCACATGTGGGGGCAAGGAAGAAGAAGGTGGGAGCTGGGCGCTGTGGCTCAAGCCTGTAATCTCAGCACTTTGGGAGGCCAAGGAAGGTGGATCATGAGGTCAAGAGATCCAGACCATCCTGGCCAACATGGTGAAACCTCCTCTCTACTAAAAATACAAAAATTAGCTGGGTGTGGTGGCATGCACCTGTAATCCCAGCTACCCAGGAGGCTGAGGCAAGAGAATCGCTTGAACCCAGGAGGCGGAGGTTGCAGTCAGCCGAAATCTTTCCATTGCACTCCAGCCGGGGTGATGGAGCGAGACTCCGTCTTAAAATAAAAAATGAAAATAAAAATAAAGGAAGAATGTCGGAATTGCCATGTTTGGCTGGACCCAGTTTCTAATGGCCAGTATTCGTATATCAAAACTCGTCGCCTGTAATCCCAGCACTTTGGAAGGCCAAGGAGGGCAGATCACGAGGCCAGGAGATGAACACGGTCCTGGCTAACACGGTGAAACCCCGTCTCTACTAAAAATACAAAAAATTAACCGGGCGTGGTTGCGGGCGCCTGTAGTCCCAGCTGCTTGGAAGGCAGAGGCAGGAAAATGGCGTGAACCCGAAAGGCGGAGCTTGCAGTGAGCCAAGATTGCCCCAGTGCACCCCAGCCTAGGCACAGAGCAAGACTCCGTCTCAAAAAAAAAGAAAAAGAAATATATTTAGAGTAAAATTTTTAGATTTTCTTCAGGGCCTATTATCGGTCATGTTGGAGTATGGTATCTTATTGCTACAAAGCATCTGTTTTGTCAGTCGAAAGATCTCTGTTGTAATGATAATGCTAGTCAGTTGTGTCTGAACTCCAAAGGGAGGAGAGTATAATAAGGCACGTCTAAATCCACCTGCCAGTCATGGCCTCACCTAGTTTTTCAAATTTCTTTGAAGTTCTCTCTGCCAAAAGAGGAGTCCATTCAGCTAACTGGTGGCTTACAACTTAATTTTTGGTTTGCAAAACACACAGAAAAAAAAATCACTTAATAAATTCAATCTAAAATAGATTTGTAGAAACAAACAAAAAAAAATTAAGTGCTTTCTGAATAGTCCGACATGTCCAAGAAAGAGAAGAGATAAGAATTCATATGAGAAATATCCCTCATACAAAAGATTAATGATTTTTTTTTACTATCTTGGTTTGGGTCCACCAGCAATGAAGATTCCTGTTTAAGCAGGTTAAGGTCTGCTTTCTCTGCTTTCAAGATGATGCCTGGAGCATTGAGTCCTTCAAAGGAAGGATGTCTTATGTCTTATCATGACAGATTAGCAGAAGACAGAGAAAGATTCCAACTCCATAAACCCTGTTTATACTGGCATTAATGTATTCCACTAGAGGGCTCCACCCTCAAGACCTAAACACATTCCAACAGGCCCCACCTGGCAATACCATTACGCTGAGAATTAACTTTACAACAGATGGATTCTGGAGGACACAGTCACACCATAGCACTTTCTCAGATATACACATTCCAGGACATCTGGCCAGCAATGCATGTAGGAAGAGTTCTCTGCCCAAGATCATAAAGAACATAAGACATATCTACGGCCATTGGAAGTGAGCAGAGGTACAGCAAAGGGGAAAGTCCTAGACTACAGATGGGGACTGCTACATTCATCCTGGTACAGTTAATCCTTGAATAACTTGGGTTTGAGGTTTGCAGATCCACTTATATTTTCTTCTGTGTGTCACCTGAGAGCAAGTACTTAATCAGTAGTGAATGTATTTGCTCATTTGTATGGTTTTCTTCATAACATTTTTTTCTTTAGCATACTTTATTGGAAGAATAGAGTATAAAATATATATAATGTAAAAAAGTGTTAATCAATTATTTATTTGATCACTGAGGCTTCCAGTCAAATATAATAGAGTACTTAAGGATGCAAAAGTTCTACACAGGTTTTCTTTTTTTTTTTTTAATTTATTTATTATTATTAAACTTTAAGTTGTAGGGTACATGTGCACAACGTGCAGGTTTGCTACATATGTATACTTGTGCCATGTTGGTGTGCTGCACCCATCAACTCGTCATTTACATCTGGTATAACTCCCAATGCAATCCCTCCCCCCTCCCCCCTCCCCATGATAGGCCCCGGTGTGTGATGTTCCCCTTCCCGAGTCCAAGTGATCTCATTGTTCAGTTCCCGCCTATGAGTGAGAACATGCGGTGTTTGGTTTTCTGTAGGATGAGTTTGTGTCCTTTGTAGGGACATGGATGCAGCTGGAAACCATCATTCTTAGCAAACTATTACTACACAGGTTTTCAACTGCACCAGTGGTAAGTGCCCCAACCTCCACGTTGTTCAGGGGTCAACTGCTCATTCAATCTGTAGCTTCATCTCTCCGAAATAGGATCTTGGCAGGTGGCTTCAAGTAAAGGCATCCAGGAAATAACATCTCAAACTATGCTGATTGGTATGATGATTATGTGAAACCAAAGGCATTTAGAAAGCAGCAAATGCATAAAAAGCCTTTTCCTAAATATCCCTTATCCGCCAAAAAGCAAATTCTCAAGAAGAAAAACAATTGTCAAGGAAATTCTTCCTGGGAATTTTTATATCAGGGAAGATTAACACAAAACATGAATCAAAAATAGAAGAGACTGGAAGTTGAGGCTTTATCCAGACAGGCTAATACCTGTTCTTTTGAAGATGCACTTCTATTTTCATCTATTATCTCTAGGTTTCCTACACTTCCCAATTCCCTCTTCCGTAGAAAGGAAATGTGAATAACTGGATCTCATTGAGTTATCTGGGTAATCACCCTGCAATAATATCCTGCTGCACGTTCAGTGAATTTTGTTTGCCTTTTCTCTTATTAATCATTCTTTTGTCAATTCATTTTCAGCAAACATTTAAAGGACAGATGGAGCTTTCTTCCTTTCTCCCAATATAAGCAAGTTCCCTTACAATTCAGGCTGCTTACAAAGCACCAGGAAGGTTTGTGCACAGGCTACAGCACTGTGATTTGGCTCCCCTACTAGTCATCAGTAAAATTTTATACAACCCTATGTTGCAACCCACTGATGCTGATATCGTTGGATCCACTTTCCCTGCTACTGAGCCAGGCTGGGACATTTTGGGGCACAATAGAGATATGAGATATAATGAGTGCAAATCCCTGTCCAGAGTCATCTGGATCCAACTGATTTCTCCATGTACATAGGCAATTGCTTGGTAAGAGACTGAGTATCTTTTTCCTAAAGATGTTAACAGGGAGGTTGGTGTCTGGGCCAGGATGATGTCCCCACACACTGATAAGAGTATAAGAAAGTGTCACTGATGGTGCATGGCAGGGACATGCTCCCTGCAGTGGCCACCATAAGACGGATGAACTTTGGGAAATAAAACTCAATGGCAGTGAAGAAGGTAGACTATGAAGGTGCCCAAAACAAGAATAAGATGCACCTCATTTAGTCTCTGGGTACTATAGAGACCCGTCACTCTTAATAATGGTGGCTCTGTGACTGCTGCATGCATTGAGAAAACATGGTATCATCTTTGTGTATCTGTAGTAAATTGCTTGTTCTAATACTAGTAAGAACCAAGGCATCACACCATTACCTAATACTTACAAATATATATGGCATCAGGTCGATACATTTTATTTTTAATTTTTTTAAGAAAGGAACAATGCTAAACTCACAGAAATGTTTCAAGGATAGCACAATTACCCCATTCCCTAACTGGACTCTTATGAGAGTCTTTTGAAGACCTGAGAATCCTACCATCTAACATTTTACTATGTGTTTCCTACAAACAAGAATATTCTCCTAAATAATCCCAATATACCAATGAAATACATTACTCTATTGGCTCCTGAGGAATATTTAAAATTGTCAAAAAAAATACGTAAAACTGTTTCTCATAACAAAATAGTCCCCAGTAGAAGCACATTCTCTGCAGACAAATTTGGGCTACCCTGGTCTTACATGGGACACCTGGGGACACTGAGCTGGTACTGAGTTACTGACATGAGCCAGCCCTGCAGCTGTGCCCAGCCTGCCCCGTCCCCTGCTCATTTGCATGTTCTCAGAGCACATCCTCCTGCCCTGAAGATTTATTAATAGGCTGGACACACTTCGTGCAGGAGTCAGACCCAGTCAGGACACAGCATGGACATGAGGGTCCCCGTTCAGCTCCTGGGGCTCCTTCTGCTCTGGCTCTCAGGTAAGGAAGGAGAACCCTAGCAGTTTTCAGTACTGAAAACCCAGGGTTGTCAGTACTGCCTGGCTATTTAGTGAAATCTTCCAATAATATGGTCAATAGTATGAATATTTGTGTTTCTATTTCCAATCTCAGGTGCCAAATGTGACATCCAGATGACCCAGTCTCCTTCCTCCCTGTCTGCATCTGTGGGAGACAAAGTCACTATCACTTGCCAGGCAAGTCAGAGTATTAGCAGCTGGTTAGCCTGGTATCAGCAGAAACCAGGGAAAGCCCCTAAGCTCCTGATCTATAAGGCGTCCAGTTTGGAAAGTGGGGTCCCATCAAGGTTCAGCGGCAGTGGATCTGGAACAGATTTCACTCTCACCATCAGCAGCCTGCAGCCTGAAGATTTCGCAACTTATTACTGTCAACAGTATGATAGTACCCCTCCCACAGTGTTACACACCCGAACAAAAACCCCCAGGGAAGCAGATGTGTGAGGCTGGGCTGCCCCAGCTGCTCCTCCTGATGCCTCCATGGGCTGAGAGTGTTCCTCAGATGCAGCCACACTCTGATGGTGTTAGTAGAGGGGGACATGAAGTCACCTCTGCACCTGAATTCTTTTCTCTTTCTCAGCCCCAACTACACAAACATAGCAATGCTTCTCCTGATTTAATAAATACAGAGATCATGACACCTGAGGAGTCTAGTTTAGGGCTTCAGTTGGAATTCATATAACAGAGAAGAGGCCACTATAGATATTTGAAGTAGGAATTGTCTTAATATGGAGAATTAAACTCTAACCTACTGAATTCTAAATAAAATGTAGAGATGAATCTCTAAATTTAATGTTTCATTTGCAAATAAATATTTGCCAAATAGGGCATACAGGAAAACTCAGTGGTCTTCAATATGTTGGAAGAACAAAGAGAAGGTTAGAGTTTTATGAAAAAGGGAAAATGTTACCTGTGGCTCTTTGAGAAAGTTCATTGGCACTAGGAAGGGTTGGGAGCTGGCAAGCTCAGACTGGTAAGCAGTGGTGGACAAAGTGAATCCTAAAATAATATCAAGTTACCTCAGAAGTTGTGGATAAATTTGGTTTCAGGTTACAATAAACCAAAGCAGTGAAGCTTGCAGAGAACTTTGTTACTGAAATACCAGGGATTCGGTGTAGATCCTGCAGCTCACCACACAGAAAGCCAATCACTAAGACAACAAGTATTGCCAAGCAACAGGCTTTAATCAGGTGCTGCAGCCGAGAAGATGGGACGCCAATCTCAAATGTGTCTCCCTGACCAACTAAAATTAGGGGTATACATAGCACGGAAGAAATGTGGGAGAAGAGGAACTAGGGAGGGGTAAGGAAGATAATTTGGTGAACAGGAAGCAGGAGGTCAGTTAGTCAATCATAATGGGTGAAGGGTCTGATGTCTCACTGTCCTGATTCAGTGATATGTAAGTTTCAGCTCCTTTGAAAGTATCTGGGAGGCCTGATGGTTGGTTTCCTGAGAAAAGAACTCAGATAAGACAAATTTAACTATCTTGAGTTTTAAGACTGGAGGAGTCAATTTCTATGTTTCTTCAAAAAACAATAAACATTAGTCCCATGGGATAATAGGGCCTATTTCAATTGCATTCTAGAAACAATCTTTTTCACCCTGAGTGCCTTTCCCCCCTGGTTTCTTGGCTTTGTTGGGTATGTCAAGAATGACCCAATTCCTACGATTAACTTTCACACTACAACCTTTCAAAGTCAAGGATACAGTAGCGAGGAAAGTTGATATTAGAAGTGGGATTCTCTGGTGCTCCCTCAGAAACCAGAATGTATCTGCCCTTGAGGTATGGGCTATCTAACCATGTGGTCCTCAGTCCTGTCTAGAAGCTTAGGAGTGGGGGTGCTGATGCTCTCAACTTCCTACAGCATCTTTCCACGTTTTTCTCCAGTCCTCATCTCTGTTCCTGTGTCTGTCCTAGGTACCAAGGGAGAATATTGAGTCATGCTTTTCTGTCCAAATCTCATGGGAGGACCTCTTATTGGGTCACTCTGTAGAACACAAGAGAAGCACAAAAGGATATTTACATAAGTTAAAATGATTTTTCCCCCAATGAGGCCGTTTATTAAAATTATATTTAAAGCCACATGTTGAAAACACATCCAGCTTTCTTTTCTTATTAATGCAAATTTGCATTTGCAAATATTTTCAAGGTTACAAAGGATGAAAACATAATTATTTGTCCATGGAATGATCAAATACGTCTATAATTAAATGGAGTAAACATTTTCTTGAAAATTTGTACTCACTGAAATAAAGGAATATATTTTAAATATCTGAAGTTATGTTAGAAATTATTGGACTTAAATTCAACTGTGCAGTTTGGTTTGGGATGTTCACTCCTGTGACCTGCCACAAGAATCTTGTGTCATGTGTAGTCACTGCTATTCAGCTTTGTCCTCAGACAATTGATATCTATAGGCTGAAGATGAGCTCTGTGTCCTGCAGAGGAACCACTCAGCTGAGCCCTTCCTTGATCAGTCAGATGATTGTGAACATGAGCATCCATGAACTTGAAAACAAATATTTACTCTTATCAGCCACTGAGTTGTGTATTTAACCAGTTATCAATCATTAATGCATAAAAGCTTACTGATACAATATTTACACCTCTACCTATATTTACACATAGTTATTTTTTCTTGAATTGGTGGTTTAAATGTGAATATTCAGTAATCAAATTATGAAGTTATTAAAAGAAAATTAAAGACAAAATTAAAACTAATTAGTATTTCAATAAAAAATTAAAATTTACCTTATTTATGGAAAAGTATGCATACATGTATATAAGATACATAGAAGTGAATATATATGTTTTTGATAATATGTTGGCTACTATATACATTGAATATATAATATTGAATATATATTTGTATTTAAGTATATTTATTCTACCATATATGCAATATATGCATATTTATAAAATTCTTATCTAAATTAAATACATTTAAAATTTTTTGTAACATTCCATAAAACAATGCTATTCTGGACCACATATAGTTCTTACTCTTGCTACAGAAAATTTCTTTGTAGCCTTTATTTTTAAAATTCTACCAAATGCTAGTCCCTACCTAAAATATTTTTCCAACTCAGTAGAGCTCCAAGAGTAGGACTAGACCAAATTTTGACTAATGTTGAATTCATGGCATCCTATGAAAGTCTCCATTTTGTTCATGCCCACAATGATGATATTTCAAAGAGAGTTCTCACAACAATGGATGCTGGTTGGAATCACATCAGTGCCATTGTCAAGAAAGCCCTGGAAATGTAAAAACTATAACAATGAGTAAACTGCAAGGGTTACATCGGATGATCACATTGCAATGATAACAGTGTTGGGGTGATCAGACCCAACACCAGGTCATAGCGGTGACAAAGTCCGGCAGAGTCAAAGGATTGAGAAAAAGACAGTTTGAGAGAGAAATGTAGGCACCAGGGACCATCGCTAGTGTATGGAGGCTGCGAAGGCCCCAAGCTCTGGGAGCCCATGCTATTTATTAGTAAACCAACAAAGAAACAGGTGGTGAGAATGTGGAGGTCAAAAGGACACATTGCATTAAGCTCATGATTTACACCTGTGATGGTTTAGCATTTGCTCTGCTAGTTGAGATAATGGAGAGTAGGTTTTTTAAAGATACAATCGATAAGATAAGATACAATTCAAGATACAATCGATCCTGGGAGAGCAAGGAGCCAGCAAGTGTAGACACATTCCAGAGCCATGAGCCCAGGATTTTATCCAAGCCACAAGGGATTTTATGTCCTGGGGTTAGATTATGGTGCGTCAGGGTAGCCTTCCACCCTTTAGCACAGAGTGTGTTCCAGAGGCCACGAAGGGTTTTAGACCCTGGACCCCAGATATGTTCCAAGACTCTTTTACATTATGTCAGACATGCAAGCCCTGCCTTAGCTTCTCCCGACATTGAGCTTTTCCCAACATAACAGCAATGTAATAATATTGGCTGTTGGTTTTGACAGATCATCAGGCCTGCAAAGAAATGCAACAAAATGATTGCAGACAAAGTGATTCTGTAAGAGCTATGACTAGACATTTCAAATATGAGCCAAAATTTTAAAAAATGCTTTCCCCGTGAATATTAGTTGAAATGCCATTAATGAGCAGGGGGCTTTTAATAATGAGGATGATTCAACACATGGACTTCAGTCAGTCACCTTTCCCAGCTTTCTCAGGTAATCTCATGAATGAATGGAGGTCCCTGTGGGGACTGAACAGTATGAATTTCAACTAACTGAGACTTGAAGGGCTACTGGCTCTTCTGAACACCCAATTTGCCAAGAAGAATGACTTCTCCTGAACCCCTAACATTGTACCACACATGAGGGCTCAGACTAACAGCTGGTGTTGGCTGACACTAGTAGACCTCATGTAAAATGAGGAGGGCACTGGTTATTTTCGTATATATGAATTTGCCTTTATTTTTGGTTATATTTCTGCATAAATATTATTTGAAGATTTTCCAAGTGCTTTCATCAGAGTCAGGAAATTATTCTGTAATATGGCTTTGGATCAAGCAACTTATTAACTTCAAAAAAAGTGAAAAAAGTATAGCTCATGCTCCTGTCATGTGCACAGGTGCAGCTTTCCCTATAGACAGGGAAATCCTCATTATTAGTCAAGCAAAGCTGGCACACAAACCCTTGTGCTAGTGAATTGCTATGCTGTCAGATGTGGTAGAGGCTCTGAAACACTAACCATGATTGGTGCTTTTACTTCCATAAACAGAATACTTATATCTTGAAAATGAGCTGTAGACTCATCACTGTTATGCCAACTGAACAACTTGAAATACTCTATTTCTATTTAGTCAGGGCTGTGGTTTTCTGGTTGATGGTTCCTAATCTAAAAAGTAGAATGACAATTATTCCATAAAATTGGAAGAAATGATATGATAAGCATGTGACCATTTAGAATTAATGCAATACTGGATAAGTTGTCAACACAGGGTGTTAGGGTATGTGCTGGGGCCATAGATCTAGCCCATATAAAGCAAGAACAAATAAAATTGATTTTACATATTTTAGAGATGAAGTACAGAAAATATGGACTGTAAGGGACCTTCTGGAATGTTTCTATTTATTGCCATTTCCACTGGTAAAACTCAGAGAAGATTTCAACAGTCATCAGGATGAAGTTCTAGGGATCACAGTCATGTGAAGCATTCCCTGCACTTGGATCCCCAGTGAGGCAAAGGGAAGATGAAACGCATAGTGGGATATGGAGGTATAAACACCAGGGACAGCCTCCTGGTCAGCTTAAACGTTGAAAAGTGTATTTATTTTTTCTCTTTAGTTTTATCACTGAATCAGTTGGATCTAAGAAAAGCGATTATGGCTGGTTAGGCAGAAAGGTGTTTATTATAATGAATTAAATGGACTGAAAACATTTGCGGAAACCAAAGTGGCAGCTCAGGCAACTCCAGATACTCCTTTTGCTATTCCTTGATCCTCTCCCTGCCCTATGTTTTCCACAGTCAAGAAGGATACTCCTATGTTGATAGAAACCTGGCAAGTGAAGTGTGCCCATAGGACTGGGCTGCCTGGCTGTGACCCAGAACAGGAAAATGAGCATATTTGAGTGAGACCAGGTACTTCCCCTCCCTCATCTCAACCCAAAAGCACTCTGGAGTAACACAGCTGATGGGCATTCTTCCCCACATCTCTGACTTAGGAAACCAAGGACATGAGGAGTAGCCTTTCCAGACTCTACCATAGAGAAAGTGTTGCCAGAAACTAGAGAATTAAATAAACATGAAAGAAGCTGGTGATAATAACTAAATATGTCATGCATATATGTATTTTAAATAAGTTAATCTTTTCTATATGCCCTTTCTTTAAAAAAAATTCAAAGTGCTATTTTTAGCCACCTTTGCAATTTAGGCCAAAAATTAAATAATAAGTAGACACATTAATGACTCATGAGAGAAGAATATTTTTTCCTAGAAGGTGTTGGTCTGAACAGATTGGGGTTTCCCCCACATTTTGGGGAGCACGATGTTATGTGGGTACCATGATGTTCTTTGTAAAGGAAATCTTTATGTTGGGTTGTAGCATGTTGCTGTTGATACTAGTAATGCCTGGAAATTCAAGTGTAGAAAGATGTGTATTTATGATAGAAAGCCACACGGGGGACTTGGGCAGAAATAACCCCTGTACCCATGAAAACACATGAATCTTCATGAGACTGAAATGAAGATGTCATCAACTCCGGCAGGTCTGCAGAGAGAGGGGTCAGATCTCCAGTAGTTGATTAGTAGAACTGCTGTCCTTCTGGGGGCAATAGTGAGAAGAGCTGCTCTCTTTTCTGCGGGAGACAGCTTGAATGTTGAGTCACAGGCAGCAGGAGCTCCTCCCCAGCCTGCCCCAGAAGTACCATTCTTGGAATTGTTCCAGAGGCTTTGCCTGGAACCTGTTCCTTAAGGCTTTTCAACACTTTGCAAGGAATTTAATATCCTCTAGTAAATCCTTTTATGCTTCATGGATTTGACATTTGCAACAGGGAATATACACCGTTTACAGTGACATCATTCACAGCCTCCTTTTTTCTGGCTAAATATAATGCTTTCCAGGTGGATCTACCAGAGGAAGCCAATGTGAACAACAATCCGTGTGAACAACAATCCACCAAAAATGCAAGACAAATGAGCTCGGGAAAGCCACTGGGTTCTCATGTAGCTGCACTGTCCCCTGGTACAAAATGGGAGAGTGTAAAATTCTTAGCTCCACCATCAGAGAGATGGCCTAGTGTGACCTTCTCAGCATAGTAAGTCAGTATTTATAGACATTTAAATACTAACACCTTTAACACCATAATAAAAGCAAAAGTAGAAAAGAAAATAAATTGGACTACATAAAAATGTAAAATGGGCATCAAAAAACATAGCACAGTGAAAATGCAACATGTGGAATAGAAGAAAATGTTTGTAAATCATATCTCTGATAAAGGGTTAATAATAGTTACTATATAAAAATAGGTCCTATATGTCAACATTAAAATAAAATACCTGATTAAAAATGAGAAAAGTACATGAATTGACATTTCTCTGAAGAATATTCTTTAGAGATAATTAGATAACTAGCATAGGAAAAGATACTTAACATTATTACTCCTTAGAAAAATAAAAACAAAATGCACCTCACACCTATCAGGACTTTTTTTTCTTCCAATAGAAAATGACCAGTCTTGGTGAGAATTTAGGGAATTGGAACTCCCGTGGACACTGCTGTGGTTATATAAAGGCCTCACCTGCTGTGGGAAACCAGATGGTGATCCCACAAAGAATTAATAATGGGAATAATATATAATTCAGCAATTCCACTTTTGGATATATACCCAAGTAATTAAAGACATAAATTTGAGGAAATATTTGTATACCCACATTCAGAACCGAATTATTCACAAGAGTCCAAAGCTAGAAGCAACTCAAATGTTCACAAAGGAGGGAACTGGTAACCCAAATGTGGTATATACATACAATAGCATATTATTTAGCTTTTAAAAGGGAAATTCTGACACGTGCTACAACATGGATGTAACTAGAGGACATCACACTAAGTGAAATAAGCCAGTCACAAAAAGATTACTGAGTTGTGATTTCACTTTGGTATTTGCAGAATAGTTTCCATTTGTCTTGAATCAACCCAATCCTCTTTCCTTTCTTGCTTGTAGTCTTCTGGAATAACTGTAGAATGTTCTGGAAATGTATCATCTTGACATTGGGCATGATTGACCAGAACAGCCTGGGTTCCGTTTCTGTCCCTACTAGAAATAGGAATTTCTTCAACACTCTAGCCCAGTGTGTCATGTGATTCTAAGACACAAAACACAGGGTGGGCTGCATTCCAGGGCCCCTCAGCTGCAGTCCTTGTGGAGTATGCGTGGTCTAGAGTTGATCAGGCCCTGGCAGCTTTGTGCTTTCTCTGGCTGACTCTCTATAGGTAGTAATCCACTTCATGTAACTGGTTGTGCATGGGTGTTGTGTCTCACTAGATTTGGGTAAGTCGGCAACCAGTGCACAGCAAACCTTCTTGGCAAAATTGGTGCAGTGAGAAGGTTGGATTCGAGAGAACCATGGCTTATTGGTGAAGCTGGAGGAACAATACTCTCCAGTACCTGGCTCAGGACAGAGACATCAGCCTGGGAATGCAAGGCCTGGACATGCAAATGGATGTTTAATGAGGAGGGAGGATAAATGGGACATGGTGAGAGGCAGTGTTTGATGTGGCAGTGAGTCAGTGGAACAGCAGAGAAGCAGGACTGCAAGAGAGAGCACGAGATGGCACTTTATGAGAAGATGGACACGTTGATCAGCAATGGGCAAGACAGCTATCGGAGATGTGGCAAGACAGTGATCAGTGAGAGAGGGCGAGATGGTGATCAGCGCTACAGCCATCAAAGCTACAGGGTTGCTAACATTGCAGAGCTGTTAACACTGGCCAAATGCTGTTTTAAGAGCCATCATCTTTCCTGACAGGCAGTGGAGCTGAGCGGATGGGTAAGTGGCCGCAGAGCCACTGCTTCATGCAGGCCAGCCACTCCATGCTCCAGTTCCCCCGCCGGACCCCAACCCACCCAAGCTAGGGACCCTGGAGAGATCTTCATGCAGGCCCCACGTTAGAGACTGCTTGGCACCATTTTGGCTCCTGAACACCTGTAAGGGTCCCCTCTGCCCACTTGCCCCATATCAGATATCCAGGGAATCAGGCCTTGGGCTAGATAGTCCATTTGAAGTCCCCCATAGCACACCTGACGACATCCTTGTTGCTCCTTCCCTTAGTCATTTTTCCTCAAATGTCATTTTATTTATCCATCAGCTGTTTCATCTTATTTTCTGCCCCGATATATGTGTTTGCTTTGCAGTTTTGGCTTTGGCTCGCTGCTAATTATGTTTGTGCAATTGTTTAAGGCAGGACACTTGGTTGTAAGAATTCTCCTGTTCTGTTGACTCTAAGAAGCCAGAGTCACATTGTTCTATGGTCACAACCAGACCTTTGGGGCTCACTGTTGGCCACCCCACTGAGGCTCCAGGATTTCCTGCACTGGTCAGCCCCTGGATACTCCAGGATTTCCTGGCATTTGGTGTGGCGACACTCCTAGGCTGATACTCAGGTGCTGTGGGATTCAGCATTTGGTATTGTTGGCCACTCCCTTGATGCTCCCGGGTTTTCAGCATTGACATTCCTCCTAGGATTGTGGATTGGAGCCTCACCCTATGGGAATCTTCGTCTGCCTTCTCTTGTTTTCTGCCCTAAAGGTATCATTTTCCATAACGCACTTTGTTTTCTTATTGTCACTTTATTTACACTTTTTCTTCTACATTTTATTTAATAAAAATACTGCTTTAAGGCTGAGCATGCTGGCTCACACCTATAATCCCAGCACTTTAGGAGGCAAGGTGGGCAGATCATTTGAGGTCAGGAGTTCAAGACCAACCTGACCAACACAGTGAAAACTGTCTCTACTAAAACTACGAAAAAATGAGCTGGACATGGTGGTGCATGCATAATCCCAGCTACTTGGGAGGCTGAGACACAAGAATTGCTTGAACCCAGGAGGCGAAGGTTGCAGTGAGCTGAGATCGCACCACTGTATTCCATCCTGGGTAAAAGAGTGACACCTTCTCTCAAAAAATAATAACAATAAATAAAAATTAAAATATAAAAATAGTGCTTTAGTCATATTTTGTTCACTAACAATTGCTTACAGTCCACTTTCATAACGTCTTACTACCTCTTCCTACACCTTCGATGCAGGAAGTGGAAATCTGAGATGAGAACAATGATGGCCCAGTCACTTTCTAAAAAATGGTCTGCATATTGAAACTGGGTTTTCTTAAGTTACTGATTTCCTAAATTATAGAAAATTTTGTTTCTGAGGCTGGGTACAGTGGCTCACGCCTGCATCCCAGCACTTTGGGAGGCCGAGGAGGGTGGATCGTTTGGGGTCACGAATACAAGACCAGCCTGGCCAACATGGTAAAACCCCATCTCTACTAAAAATACAAAAATTAGCCAGGCGCAGTGGTATGTACCTGTAATCCTAGCTACTCGGGAGGCTGAGGCAGGAGAATGGCTGAAACCCGGGAGGTGGAGGTTGTGGTGAGCCAAGATCGTGCCACCGCACTCCAGCCTGGGTGAAAGAGCGAGACTCTATCTCGGGGGAAAAAAAAAAAAAAAAGTAAAACAGAAAATTTTGCCTTTGATGTGATAACGAGTTTCTTTTAAAACTTCTGACATTCGTGTCTTAGAGATTCAACTGTTGTGTTTTGCTGCTTTCAGTTTGTTCTACCTTTAAAATGGCCTGGGATCATTGCTGTCTCCTTTTGCTTCTTCATCAGCTGCTGTGACTTTTTCACCTCCAGTTCTGACTATTGGTGCAGCCTTGATGCTGAAGTGTTTTGTCTTAGAGGTCTGTGGAAGCAACGTTTTCCCCGAGCATAGTGTTATTCTAGGTACTTGGTTTTTTAACATATATAACCTTACGTGGGGCTTTCTTTTTTATTTTTTACAGCTTTAAAATATATATATATATTCTTCTTTGAGTTGGAGTCTCACTCTGTCACCCAGGCTGCAGTGCAGTGGTGCCACCTCCGTTCACTGCAACCTTCACTTCCTGGGTTCCAGTGATTCTCCTGCCTCAGCCTACCTACTGAGTAGCGGGGACTACAGGCACGTGCCACCACGCCCACTAATTTTTTTTTAATTTTAGTAGAGATGGGGTTTCACTGTGTTAGCCAGGATAGCCTCTATCTCCTGACCTCATGATTTCCCTGCTTAAGGGCTAATGATGGCCCCAACCTCCATATTGTATGGCCTAAAATATGTAATTGGCTGTAAATTTTTTGATTCCAAACCCCTTGGCCAAAGGAACTACCAAAGAAACGTAATAAAATCTAATTAAGGCCATGTGGGAAACAGGGAGTCAGACACACTTTGCTCAACCCCTATTTGAAATGTAGGCCAGCTTCAAAAGGCCTTTTAAAATTATGAAAATAAAATAGTGCCCTTTACACAAAAGAAAATAGTAGCTCCTCTGTTTAACCAGAAGACTTAGTCTCACTGAAAACTTAAAAAGAAGGAACTGGCTGGGTGCAATGGCTCACGCCTGTAACCTCAACACTTTGGGAGGCTGAGGTGGGTGGATCACGTGAGGCCAGGAGTTCAAAACCAGCCTTGCCAACATAGAAAAAACACATCTCTACTAAAATTACAAAAAATTACCTGGGCATCTAGGTACACGCCTGTAATCCCAGCCACTCAAGAGGCTGAGGCATGAAAATAGCTTGAAACCAGGAGGCAGAGGTTGCAGTGAGCCCAGCCGAGATTGCGTCACTGCACTCCAGCCTGGGCAACAGAGCGAGACTCTCTCTCAAAAAACAACAGCGAAGTGTTCCCCCAAGAATCAATAATAACCAGAATAAAGGGGCCCTTATCAGATATTCTTAATTACTCTAACCACTCTTTGGCTTCAGGAAGTCACTACTTGGGTACAGCTGTCCAGGATTAAACCTGTTTCTTATGAGGTCCTGTAGGCACAAAAAGTGGACACCACAACCTCCGTTTATAAAACATAGAAAACTTAAGGCTGCTGTTTTGCAAACACATAGATTAATAACATGGTTCTGTGGGTGGACATAGGAGCATTAATTTTTCTCTCTCTTCCAATTATAATTTTCTTGTTTAATCTCCTAGTAAAGTTCATATCTTCTAAATTTCTAAATTTCATGTAAAGATGATACGGTCTGTCAAAATCTTCCAATCCATTCTGTCTTCTGATCCCACAAATGAAAGCATCCTGCCACTGGGTCCCTTAGTTCAGGTACCAAAGATTTTTACTCCTCAAATGCTAGGGAAGGCCTGCACCCATAAAGTCAGCAGGAAGCACTTACAGAAAATGGACTCTGCACTTCTGCAGTCCCCTTAAGATTAAGGAGGAGTATCTAATCTCTGAGGGCCAATGAGATAGGAGATAGATGGGACTCAACCCAGGACCAGATTGAAGATTAGCTGACACAAGGAAGAGACACTGGAACCACCTGTCCATAAGACATGCCCACCAGGGCCATATCAGTTTACCATTGCCATGGCAACACCTGAAAGTTAATGTCCATCTTCTAGCTACTTCTGAATAACCCACTCCTTAATTAGCATGTCATTAAAAGAGGGGATAAATACGACTGTAAAACTGCCCCTGCGCTGCTGCTCCTGGCACACTGCCTGTGGGGAGCTCCGCTCCACAAGAGCAGTCACAGAGCTGTAACCGCCACCTCAGTAAAGCCATTTCCTTCCACCACCCGCTTACACTGCGCTCCTTCCTGAGGGAGGCCAAGAATCTGCCCTGCACCACTTTTGTCAAGTTAATTAACAGAAAACTACTCATAACATCCTCTCTTTATTTTTTCACTCTTATAGGCTGTGTAATGACTTTCTTCTTTCCATGTACCATATTGTGTTTTGTGTCCTTTTTCTTTCCCTCTTCTTTATACACCCTTCATCAGATAGTCACAGGCTTCAATTCAGTTCTTTCTTGTTGTAGTATGGCTCATGAGAAACGCTGATTCTTCTGGGTATGAGGCCATTCACCATTTTCATATGTAACACCATAAAAAGTACTGTGACATAAGCCTCCACTTCACAAACTGACCACTGTCAAGCATCATCTCCCGACCAATAGAAATTCTTTTTGTTCCTCACTAGTTCACATAGGAGTAGAAATCTCAAGTTTAAATTGTGGATTTGCACTTTACCACTTGGGGTATTCAAGAAGATGAATAATATTAATACATCAGTAGGTCCGGGCACAGTGGCTCAAGCCTGTAATCCCAGCACATTGGGAGGCTGAGGCAGGCAGACCACCTGAGGTCAGGAGTTTGAGACCAGCCTGGCCAACATGGCAAAACTCCATCTCTACTAAAAATACAAAAATTAGCCAGGTGTGGTGGCACATGCCCATAATCCCAGCTACTTGGGAGGCTGAAGCAGGAGAATGGCTTGAACCAGGGAGACGGAGGGTGCAGTGAGCCAAGATCATGCCACTGTACTCCAGCCTGGGTGACAGAGCAATACTCTATCTCAAAAACAACAACAAAATCAGTAGCTTTGAATTTTAAACATCCTTTTGACAAGAAACTCATCATTCTTTCTGTCTAAAATAATGTTCTGATGCTTTCAAGAATGAGCCTGGTTTGATGCCTCTCTCTCCAACATGATAGAAGTGTGGCATAAATCTATGAAAAACCCTATTTCCCTGTGTCTACAAGAACTACCTTTGATTGAAAACTTCTTCCCTTCCTCTAGTCTTTTCTTCTACACCGAGCTCTGTTTAATCTGTGACACAAAACAATACTTGTCAGGAAAGAATCTGGAAAGAGCAAACGACTTCTAAGAGGTTTCAGAGATTCCTGCACCACCATCTGTCCATCTGTAGAGGGGGTTGTGAGTATGAGGCAGAGCAGAGCTTGTAAATCTACCTGCTTTCACTCCCACTGTATTTCCTAACAACAGCAACCACAGCAACAGCCATAACATCACAGGACAAATGTCTACTACTTCCAAAGCTTTTATCTCAGTAAATCTTCTCTCCATGTATCTCAGGCAGCTAGAATATTGAAAACTCATACAAATAGTACTGTAGCTTTTTGTTCATAATTGGAAAAGCAGACAAGACCCAATGTAATACAGGCATTCCTTAAACCAGGTACCATTCAGTTTTGGATATCACTGCACACATATACCCAGCATACGTCCAATATATGTGTAAAAATCCATGAAGCAAGACTTACAATCGCTGGTGTTTTCTATTGTGTTGTATTTTCCTCTTATGTCATCTTTTCCTTTTTGTCATTAAAAAAAATCTGTTCAAGTCAGTCTAAATTAATTATTGAATCACAAGTAGATAAAATCATTTATCTGATAACACCTTGACCCAATGAATATGTTTCTTTGTAAGACAGAGCCCTCATTTCCAAGATAGCAAGGCTGACATAATTATACTGGAGCAAGCCCACAAGTAATGGTGGTAGCTTTGCCTTATTGTCAGCCCTGGGGCAAGAATTAGACAAAAGATAACAAGGTAGAATAAAGATTACATAAGAACGAAGGACAGCAACAGGACATGGTTATCTTTGATAGGGTAACATTTTGATAATAGATGATGAGTAGTAACGCCTTAGACAGGGATGGGTGGGAATGATTGAAGGTCTAAGTACTTTAGCACAGATTAAGAACAAATCATTGGGATTTTAAGAGTGCGTACAGTCAGTGAAGAAAAAGCCCTAGAATTTAATTTCTGGATAAAACATTCTTAGATTATATTTAAGAATACTGTCCATACTAAGCAAGTGTATTTATGATAATGGTGATGACTGTAGTGCTGAATATTTAAACAATAAAAACAAAATTAATCGTCACATGCACAACGTCCTGAATACTATTGTAAATATTTTATCTTATTTTATTTAAACTGTCAACTGTACTGTAAGGTAGGTACAATTATTGTCACAGTTACACAGATATGGAAACTGAGACACAGAGAAGTTGAGTTGCTTGGTTAATTTCAAGCAATCAGCAAGCCATGGAGCATCTACATCAGGGCCTGCCAGGACATGTGACTGTAAACAGAAGTTTTAACTTTTTAACTCAAAGAGGGTATGTGTCTGGGTTAATGGAAAGCTTCAGGACCCTCAGAAAACATTATTAACAAGCAAATGAAAGGTGTATCTGGAAGATTAAATTCTACCAGAGTCTTCATTTCAATGGATCCAATAGTGAACTTAGGGAGATGACTGGGCATATTGAGGATAGGATGAGAGAAATGAAAACACAGCCTTCTATATTATTATTAACAGGCTTGTACCAAACATCATCTGGGTGAATTGGGGTGACTGAAGAGAAGAAAGACACAGGAGTGAAATTCTGTGAACACAAGGGGGAAGTTCTACACTCAGACTGAGCCAACAGACTTTTCTGAACTGACAACCAGGGAGGCGCAGGATGCTCCGTGCAGAGAGGAAGAAGCAGGTGGTCCGGGCAGCTGGTAGCCCAGCTCCCACCCCAGCTGCTTTGCATGTCCCTCCCAGCTGCCCTACCTTCCAGAGCCCATATCAATGCCTGGGTCAGAGCTCTGGGGAGGAACTGCTCAGTTAGGACTCAGAGGGAACCATGGAAGCCCCAGCACAGCTTCTCTTCCTCCTGTTGCTCTGGCTCCCAGGTGAGGGGAACATGAGGTGGTTTTGCACATCGCTGAAAATTCCTACCACCTCTGCTCAGCACCAAATACAATTAAAATTCAATGTAGATCAACAAGTTTGGCACTACTCAAAGATAGTGGGTTTCATCTAGATTACATGAGTGTATTTCTGTTTTCTTTCCAATCTCAGATACCACCGGAGAAATTGTGATGACACAGTCTCCAGCCACCTTGGCTTTGTCTCCAGGGGAAAGAGCCACCCTCTCCTGCAGGGCCAGTCAGAGTATTGGCAGCTACTTATCCTGGTACCAGCAGAAACCTGGGCAGGCTCCCAGGCTCCTCATCTATGGTGCATCCAGCAGGGCCACTGGCATCCCAGCCAGGTTCAGTGGCAGCGGGTCTGGGACAGACTTCACTCTCACCATCAGCAGCCTGGAGCCTGAAGATGTTGCAGTTTATTTCTGTCAGCAGGATAGTAACTGGCCTCACACAGTGATTCAACCTGAAACAAAAACCTCAACAAATCATCAGTGTTTACTGATTACACCAGCTGCTTCCTTTACTGACAGCTAGTGTGGTGGCCACTCAGTTTTAGCATCTCTGCTCTATTTGGATATTTTTTGGTTCTAAAAAAAAAAATCCTTGAAAAATTTGCACTTTGATTCTTGGACTCTCTTCAACTGAGGCACCAGAATTCCAGGTTTCCAGAAATAATGTCTCACTGTATGAATCCTTATATAGCCCCAGTGGTGCTTCACTTTCCCAGTAGAAGTAGCTCTGTGCATGTTGCACTGCTCCATTCAAATTCTACAACATTCTAAGTAGTAGAAAATTCTATTTATTTATGTAAATAGTTGACTCAGTAAAAGGTGTTCATGCGAAGATACTACCATGGCTGAATAAATCCCATTCTTTTTCTTTCTTCAGGCTATCAACATTTCAGTGGCAATTGGTTATTGTGAAAACTTTTGCCATTAAAAAGTGAACTAAATTATTTCTTCAATTTTCTTTAAGGTTCAGTAGTTTGTAAAAGGATTAAAGTCTGTAAAAATAAAGTACATACTAGAAAAGGACTATTCCTAATGACGTCTGCAAATGACCAAGTAGAAGGAGGGATAGAAGCCGTTGTATTCATTATTTTTCTCCAAGACTTCCTTCCAAAAGGGATTTCATTGATCATATTCATTTATTATGTCAATAAAACATGTTGACATTATGTAACATCTGCTATGAAGCACTGAGGATACATCTTATCTGTATTATTCTTGCCAAAAATTAATGCTGTGAATTAAATCAAGAGTAAACATCATGCAAACTCAATTGGGAAGACATTCTTCAACATAACTGGCCAGTAACCTTCAAAAGTTTCACGGCCGTGAAGGAGAAACAAAAGTGAAAAACTGTCATGGATTTAAAGATATTAAGGACAAGATGACCAAATAAAATAAAGAAACTTGAATTTTATCTTGTAATATAAAACAAAAATGACATTAATGGGAAAATCAGTGAAATCCATATGGTATTTTAAAGGAGTTAACTAATAACATTATATCTATGTTCATCTCATGGTTGTGATACTTACACTGTGGTTATGCATGATGCTGACATTAGAGCAAGGTGGAGGAGGAGTCTATGTGAAGCATCTTTGCTATATTTTTAAAATTTTAAGTTTAAAAGTATTTCCAAATAAATTAAAAACTCATACAGACACACAAGAATCTAAAAATATAAGAAAAAGGTGTTTTTTAAAAAGTCCACAAGTTTCCTCCTATTTTGCACCTTTTCCTATGTCTGATTCTCATCTCGATTAAAGACAGTCATAGCTCTCATTATGTGGAGTGTAATCACTAATTTGCTCAGTTCTAATAAGGCAACTTAAAAATTGATAGTGTGTTCCTTCATGACTGTGAAATCTAGGGATCAGGGTTCTCTATTTGTGAAGACCTTGGTTTCTCTTTAAACTTGGGGTGCAGAGTTCAATCTCTCCGATGCAAAATTATTTGTGTTAGTCCTTAACCTTATTCCACTTCAGGATGGCTATTATGTTCATTTAAATGTATTTGAGAAGGCATCTGTGTTTATGGCATCACAGAGTTTAATACATCTTCTCTGCAAAAAATCAACAACGGACACACATACAAATGTATAGCTAAAAATTAAAGCTATTTCAGCACTGAAAATTAGCAAAGCATAAAATAATTAAAGATGTATATTCTTGATAGAAAAAAGAAGTAATAGTGTTTTGAGTAAGGACAGAAAAAGTCTGTAGCCTGTTGCCTATGACAGCACCCTTCTACCCCCAGCTCAGTCAGCATGAATTACGGAACTGAAGCTTTACCAATATGAGCATAGCAAATAAAACTAGCAGCTTGCTGCCAAAGGGAGTGGACTTGAGTAAAGCCAAGAGGTGGAGTAAACTTCTTCAGTGTTTCCAGTTAAACATGGAGAACTTTATAAAAAATAAACAGAAAAAGCCCACAGCTTTGCTAGTGCAAGATGGTGCCTTGTGTGGGACACGTAGTACATCTGCTGACAATAAATAGTAGATTTCTGGATAAGACAGAGCCATATTGCTGAAACAATCTCTGCACACATTCCTGGTGACTTAGAAGCTATATATTCTAGGGATGAGACCCAGGAGTGCCTGGTGCAAAGTAAAACCAGAGGGAGGTAAAAACTAGCTGCATTTTGCTTGTGTTTTCTAAACTACACACAGATGGATTGACAGCAGATAGATTTATAAGCTCCAGATATTTGAGCAAAACTTCTTCTCAAATCCTTGTTGACCACTAAGCTGTGCAGATACATGTGTGGTTCCTATAAATTCAAACTAAAGATTAATATTAAGAATAAAAAGAAGCAGAGATATCAGTGGTCAAACACCACGTGAGATACAGATTTTTCAATATCAAGCATTGAAAACACATTTAATATATCTAATCCACTCAATATTATAGCCCAACCTACCCTATCTTAAATGTGCTCAGAACACTCACATTAGCTTACAGTTGGGCAACATTATCTAACACAAAGCTTATCTTACAATAAAGTGTTGAATATCTTAGGTAATTTATTGGATACTGTACTGAAAGAGAAAATAGAATAGTCATAGGAATATTAGAAGTACTATTTCTACTTGAATGCATATCACCCTCACACCATCTCAAAGTCAAAAAACTATAACTCCAACTCCCATAAGTCAGGTACTATCAGTATGTTCAGACAAGTATCTAAGAAGAAAATTTAAAAATGCTCAGAAAAATGAAGCAAATTCAAGGCCTGATATGGTGGCTCAAGCCTGTAATCCCAGTACTTTGAGAGGCTGATGCAGAAGCATCCCTTGAGGCCAGGAGTTTGAGACCAGGCTATGCAAAATGGTGACATCCTTGTCTTTACAAAATTTTTTTAAAAAATAGCAGAGAGTGGTAGCATTCACCTACATCTCAGCTACTCGGGAGAATGAAGCTGGAGGATCACTGGAGCCCAAGAGGTCGAGACTGCAGTGAGCTATGATCACACCACCACATTCCAGAGTAGGTGACAGAGTGAGACCCTGTTTCTAAACAAATTTAAATTTAAATTTAAAAAATCGATAATCTAAAGAGAGATACTGTAATATATTATCAAAAATGTACAGCTTACAGTTTAAAAAATCCTGGAAAAAAACTGTAGAGGACTACGTGCTCACAAACAGGGTGTTCCCGATAAGTCCTGCTCTCGCAAACGAAGCAGGGTGTTCCCCATAAGTCCTGCTCTTGCAAACGAAGTCAGGGAAAGGTCAGAAAAACAACAATGTGCCTTGTGACTTGGTAACATTCCACAAACGACTGTATAAAATAAAGCAGAGCGCGCCATTCGGGGCGGCCGCCATGTTTGTCTTGTCTTGTGTTGTCTTGTGTGTTCATTCCTTTGTTTAGGAAACACGCGGACCCCAACAAAAATAGAGAAGTATGATCTATATTGTAGGAACAAAAATAAAGCAACTACAATAACAGCAACAGAAAACAGTCAGTGAAGGCTGATTCTAACTTTTCCTAAATATTGACTTTAGGAAAGACTACAAAGCAGTTAATATGCAGATGTTCAAATAGTTATTTTTAAAACTATGATCATTGACATAAAAAATAAAATATTAAAAAAATATTCAGCAAATAGGGCCTCAAGAAAAGAAATGGGAAGTATTAAAAAATGGACAAATAGAAACTCTAGAAATGGAAAGTACAATAACCCAATTTCAATATTTATTAGCTAGGTCTAATTGCAATTTGAGATGGCAGAACAATCAGTTAACTTGAAAATAGAGGAGTAGAAATTCTTGAGTCTAAAGAAAATGTTTAGAAAAAATGGTAGAAGAATTCAGGGATTTAGAGCTCAGAGTAAAAGATACCAACAAATGTATAAGGAGAGTCACAAAGAAGTAGAGACAGAGAAAGTGACTGAAAAAGTATTTGGAGAAATAATGACAAAAACTTTTTTAAATTAATAAAAAAAATTCTTAGATGAAAAAATTCAGTAAAATCCTTTTAGATAATCAATAGAAATTTACAACAACTCATTATATTAAATTTTTGAAAGACAAAGAGAAAATCTTCAATGCATCAAGAATGAAAGCAGACACTACATACAGAGAAACAACATAGCCATTGGCTAAGTTTTTGTCAAGACCAATAGTGGATAGAAGCAGTGAAATGACATATTTAAATGCTGAAAGGAAAAAAAAAGGCAACCAGGAAATCTGTATCCAGTGAAAATATCCTTTGAATCTAAAGAAAAATAAATAAATAAATTGTTTAATAAACAAATTAGATTGATTCATAGCAGCTATGTCTTTTAAGACATTTGACAGAAAATCCTTCAGAATACCAGGAAATGACATCAGGCAGGACCTTGGTTCCACTTGAAGAAATGAAGGCCTCGAAATAATAAGGAACAATACCAAGGCTAAAAAGATAAAAAATACCCTTAGTGCTATTTATGTACAGTTCAGGACAGGAAAACCTAAATGATTGTGTAGATGTCAGACAGACAGTTACTTTTGCTGGGTGGGAGGGGTGAAAACCGACAAAGATTGTCCATGAGGGAAGCACAAGCGAATGTGAAATACTCTATCATTCCATCCAGACAATGAATTACACATAAACTTTTTTCAGTTGCACATTCAACATGTGTGAACTTTACTCTGGCTGTTTTATCAATTGAAAAAACAAAAACAGACAAAAAAATACCAAACTTAGACTGTTTCCCCCATACCAGTAATCACAGCCAAGAGCCCAGACTAATTTGGAATATTATCATTATCACCACTTCTTTATTCTATTTGAAGCTTACACTTTTCATCCAGCTACAGTTTCACAGCTCCACCTCTGGCCCATTCTTTTGGAAGACCCCATAGCCATAGGGCAGGGAATACCTATGGAAGACTCATAAACAACATGATCGTTGGGTATTTAGCAGAAAACAAGTTGTATGTATCACATACTGTTCTATGCAGAGGGTACAATACATGTCAGTGAGAGAGTCTCTGTAGCAAAGAAAAGAAGTGTGAACTAGAGCTTCAGAATGTGATCCAGTTTTTAGAGTTCATCCGAAGAACACAGATCAAGGTGTCCTCTCATCTGGGCATGGGAAAGTGAAATGTCTACAGGTTCTCCCCAGATCAGTGGCCCGCAGCTTTGGAGATGAGTACATGAAACTCACATTTGTTCACATCCACAGTCACTTCCTGGCTTCACCCATAGGAATGATGGTCTGGCTACCCAGTTACTTAGAAACTGTGCACACAGGGTGTCAGTTCATAAAATGACCATTAAAACAGTGACTTTGGTTAAATGTATACCAGTAGTTACATTCTGGAGGGAAAAATGAGCAGAGGGGATATATTTTAATACCAAATTAAAAATCACAGCCTTGTGACTTCTTTCTTTTCCCATATCATTCATTATGATAATGCTGAAACTTCAGAGGATCGAATGAGCCCCATATATTCATCCCTAAACCTTTGTCTTTGTCCAACTTGAGCCCACGTTTGGGCCATCCACTGGCATCTGAGTACACTTGTGGGATGATCATTGTCTGGACAGCATTGCTAGTGCAACTCACAGGCAGCTCCATGCTGAGTCTCCCCTCGAACTCCCAGCATCACTGACCCTGAAGGAGTGTCCTCCTGTTCTCCACAGCACCCAGAGCACAGCCTGCCCTGCCGTGATTTCACTGCCCAACTCAAAACCTCATCACAGATTCCACTGCCTCAAAGAGAAATTCAGGTCCCAGGCAGAGGCTGGTGTGGGGGCCTAAGAGAAACTATCTTTTCATCAATTTTTCTGTTAGAAATTTCCAGGCATTTATAAGCTGAATTTCTATACATAGTTACTATCTTAAAAATGGAAACTATTTATAATATGAGAAACATAAAATATGGAAAATAGTTCAATCTCACAGGAGCATCATGTAGTAAGAGACTCCAAATTCAACTAATCTAATTCTGAGCTCCCTGCCTTATGGTCCTTTTCCATGATGTCTATGTGCTCCACCCTTATCCAATATATGCTCAGATAATTATTTTAACCTATTATAAAAGTCTTAAAAAGCAATATATGAAGACAATGATTAAACAAATAGCGGCTCTCAAACAGAGACAAAACTATGAAAACAGAACTACTGGGAATCCAAGAAATGAAAGGTACAACAACTCAGTTGAAAAAATATATAAAGTAGACTCATCAGCAATTTAAGATGAGATGAGTATCAGTGAACTGAAAAACAAGTCAATAGAAATGATCTCATATAAAGAAGGGAAAATTGTAAAGAAAAATGAATAAAACCTCAGATATGATAGGTCCATGTGAAGAATACCAACACATTTGTATTAGGAATAACAAAGAAAAATAGAAAGAGGCTAAAAAATGTGTTCCCATCTTTATGACCATGTGTACCCCATGTTTAGTTTCCACTTATAAGTGAGAACATGTGGTATTTGGTTTTTTGTTTCTGCATCAGTTCACTTAGGAAAATGGCCTCCAGCTACATCCAAGTTTCTGCAAGGACATGATTTTGTTCTTATTTATGGCTTCATAGATTTCCACAGTGCATATATACCACAGTTTCTTTATCCAGTCCACAGCTTATGGGCACAATAGACATTGGGGACTACTAGAGGGGAGAGAGAGGGAGGAAGGGCAGAGGCTGAAAAACTACCTATGGGATACAATGTTCACTACCTGGTTAAAAGGTTCAGTCATATCCCAAACCTCAGCATCGTGCGAAATAACTTTGTAACATATCTGTACATGTATGCTATGATTCTAAAACAAAAACTGAAAATGAAAACAATGGAGAAACAATGAAAATCATGTTTCAATGTGATGAAACACATTAATCTATACATGAAAGAAGCTCAGTGAAACCCATTTAGGATAAGTACAACGCAATTCATAACTATAAACATTATAGTACCAATGTTGAAAGACAAAGACACAGAGAATTTGGAATGCATCTCTAAAATGCTGACTTACTCTATACTAGGAAGCAATAATGAAGCCATTGGCTAAATTTTCATCATTACCAATGGAGGTGACAAGACAGTGGAATGATATATTTAAATACTGGGGGAGAAAAGTCAGCCACAAATTCTGTATCCAGCAAAACAATCATTTAAATGTAAAAACAAGGTAGAAATATTCCTTCAGATATGAAGATTATTTAATTGCATATATGCCTTGCAAGAGACTCATGAGAAAATTCTTCAGAATCACAAGGAATGACAGCAGTTAGCAATGCAAATTGACAAGAAGGAATCAAGGCCTCAGAAAGTGAAAGAAATAAGAAAGAAGCTACAAAAAATATTTTCCTGATATAAAGTCCAGGGAAAAAAAAAAACAATTATTATAGATGTCAGAATATCCATTACATTGATTGTGTTTTCAGCAGCAATTGCTAACTGGGAAGGTGCATAAAGAAAGCAGTGAGAGAATTGGAAACCTTCCGTATTTTGATTTGGATCATGACATGAAATGATCTGTATCTTAAAACTCATTTACGCCCTTAAGATTTGCATGCTTTGCAGTGTGTGTTTTATCATATATAAAATAAAATAAAATAACAACAAACCTAGACTGTTTTAAATAAACCCGAACAAATAAATAAGAATCACCAAATATTTTGAAAGCTCAACATTGTTAAAGAGAAATGTAAAACATGCCTGAGAAAGTCCTAAAGAACTAGAAATCTGGTAGAGGAAACAGCAGGATACATCTAAATTTGTCCCTTTTGCCATTCAGGCAACACAGATTTTACCTCTCTTGATTTCCGTTAAAGTATAAAATATATTTAATTCATTTTGCTCACAAGAGAGGCCCCCACCTTCTGCTTGGCTCTTTCCACCCCACTGCACCCACCATGGTATTTGCATACTGTCTGCTAGGGAGGACCTTTCCCTGTGAGTCTGAGAAAAAAACTCAGCTCTCACCTTGCATTGACTGATCTGGACTCCTCAGTTCACCTTCTCAAAGTGAGGTTCCCTGCTCAGCTCCTGGGGCTGCTAATGCTCTGGGTCCCTGGTAAGGACAGAAGGGAGAAGAGGGAAGAGAATGGGGTGGGAAGGTGAGCTCTGGGGGCCTCACTGCCTCCCATGTGTGTCCTGTCCTCATGTTAGATGCATCTTGTTCTCCAGGATGGGTCATGTGATGTCTAGATCTGTGAGTGAGGAAGATTCCAGAAGGAGCGAGGATATTCCCTTTAGTGAAAGCTGTGACACAGAAAGAGGGGGATGGGGTAGGTGACTTCTAGAGACCCCTTTGTGCCTTGCAAATCTTGGTTCTTTTTAAACCTGTATGTTCTGGGAGTATTAACCATAATCACACACACAAAATATAGAAAAGCATAAATAACAGACAGAAAATGATTAAAATGGCTCACAATGTTTGCACATAACCTTGCACTTCTCTCTTATTATTTCAGGATCCAGTGGAGATGCTGTGATGACCCAGCCTCCACTCTCCTTGCCCGTCACCCCTAGTGAGCCGGCCTCCATCTCCTGCAGGTCCAGTCACAGCCTCCTTCACAGTAATGGATACACCTATTTGAATTGGGACCTACAGAAGCCAGGTCAAACTCCATGGCTCCCAATTTATTTGATTTCCAACTGAGACCTTGGAGTCCTGGATAGGTTCAGTGGCAGTGGGTCAGTGGCAGATTTCATGCTTAAAATCAGTAGGGTGGATGCAGAGGATGTTGGGGTTTATTACTGCCAGCAAAGTACACATTATCCTCCCACAATGGTACAGTCCTGAACACAAACCTTCCTGCTTGCTGTGGCCCAGCTGCCCAGATGTGTTGTTTCTGTGGAGAGCAGGCACTGTGGATTCTCTTAGATGCCTAAAGAGGAAGAGTTGGAGAACTCAGAGGACTTGGTGCAGCTGAGGGCTCATGACCATAAATTTCTTAGCTACACCTCAGGCACCACATTTCTCTTCTCTCATGTCTCATTGCTCAGAGGGCACGTGGACCTCCTCCATTCTGCAGACTCTGTCATGCAAAGGCTGCTGCAGCTGACAGGAACTTAAAATCATGTATTTCCTGCAAAGAATAACAGAGTTGAGACATCCCCGCCTGGCATTCAGGCCTGGGCCCTGATGTCACTGCAAGCTCCTGAGGAAGTGCTGCATCACACAGACCTCTAGGTCCTTAGTGATTCAAAGGTTAGAGAAGTTCATGTCCAGATAAACCTTAGGTCATATCACACATTCCAGTTCAACCCAGCAGGACATAGGTGAGTTTCCAAGAGTTGATTCTGCTTCTATCATTTACCTATGAATAATTTGAGAAAGAAATTATAATACACTAAATGTGTATTAGGCAGTAATAAGTTGAGGATATCTGCTGTGAAATACATTTGCATATTTAGCAAGTTAATATAAGAAAAAACTATAACTAAACTGATTAATTCAAATGAAAGCATGAATCAAGAAAATCAGAGGAAACAAAGTAGTAAGTTTAACCTTAACTTTACAAATAATTGCATCATAAACAAATTTTTCCAAGTAAATCATAAAATTATCAGACAAGATTAAAATCAGAGATGTGTGCTACTCATAAAATATACACCATAGTAAGATTATAGAATGAATTTGAAAATGAAAGGATGATAAGTACATATCATGCAAAAACTGAGCAAAAGAATATAGGTTGTGACTTTAATGCAAGAGATAAAAATGGGCATTTCCTAATGATAAATTGGTAAATCCATCAAGAAGCCATTAAAATTCAAAATTTCTCTAAATCCTGTATTAGTTTGTTTTCACCCTGCTGATAAAGACATACCTGTGACCGGGCAATTTACAAAAAAAAAGTGATTTAATGGACTTACAATTCTACATGGCTGGGGAGGCCTTACAATCATGGTAGAAGGAGTAGCAAGTCACATCTTACATGGATGGTGGCAGACAAAGAGAGAGAGAGTTTGTGCAGGGCAACTCCTCTTTATAAAACCTGTGGTTATAGAAATTCCCACAACCTGTGGGAAATTGAGATGAGATTCGGGTGGATACAGAGCCAAACCATATGATTCTGACCCTGGCCCCTCACAAATATCATGTGTTCACATTTCAAAACAAATCATGCCTTTCCAGCAGTCCCCCATGATCTCAACTTATCTCAACATTAACTCAAAAGTCCACAGTACAAAGTCTTATCTGAGACAAGGCAAGTCCCTTCTGCCTGTGAGTCTATAAAACCAAAAGCAAGTTAGTTACTTCCTAGACACAATGGGAGTACAGGCATTGCGTAAATACCACCATTCTAAAAGGGATAAATTGGCCAGAACAAAGGGGCTACAGACCATATGCAAGTCTGAAATGCAGCAGGAGAGTTAAATCTTAAAGTTCCAAAGTGATCTCCTTTGACTCCATGTGTTATATCCAGTTCACAGTGATGCAAGAGGTGGGTTCCCATGGTCTTGAGTAACTCTGTCTCTGTGACTTTCCAAGGTACAGCCTCCCTCCTGGCTGCTTGCAAGGGCTGGCATTGAATGTCTCTGGCTTTTCCAGGTGAACAGTGTGAGCTGTCAGTGGATCTACCATTCTGGGGTGTGGAGGACAGTGACCTTCCTCTCACAGCTCCACTGAGAAGTGTCCCAGTAGGGACTCCGTGTCAGGGCTCCAATCCCACATTTCCCTTCTGCACTGCCCTAGCATAGGCTCCCCATGAGCACCCCACCCCTGGCACAAACTTCGGCCTGGGCACCCAGGTGTTTCCACACATCATTTGAAATCTAGGCAGGGGTTCCCACACCCTAATTTTTGACTTCTGTGTGCTTGCAGGCTCAACACGTGGAAGCTGCCAAGGCTTGAGGCTTGCATCCTCTGAAGTCACAACCTGAGCTCTACATTGACCCCTTGTGCCATAGCTGGAACAGCTGGGACACAGGTCACCAAGTCTTTAGGCTGCACACAGCATGAGGACCCTGGGCCTGGCACACAAAATTACTTTTTCCTCCTAAGCCTCTGGGCCTGTGATAGGAGGGGATGCCATGAACACCTCTGACATGGCCTGGGGACATTTTCCCCATTGTCTTAGGGATTAACATTTACTTATGCAAATTTCTGCAGCTGGCTTGAATTTCTCCTCAGAAAATGGGATTTTTCTTTTCTATCACATTGCCAGGCTACAAATTTTCTGGATATTTAGATTCTGCTTCCCTTATAAAACTGAATGCTTTCAACAGCACTGGAATCATCTCTTGAATGCTTTGTTGCTTAGAAATTTCTCCTACCAGATACCCTAAATCATCTCTCTCACATTCAAAGTTCCAGCAATCTCTAGGTCAGAGGCAAAATGCCACCAATCTCTTTGCTAAAACATAACAAGAATAACCTTTGCTCCAGCTCCCGACAATTTCCTTATCTTCATCTGAGACCACCTCAGCCTGGATTTGATTGTCCATATCATTATCAGCATTTTGGCCAAAGCCATTCAACAAGTCTTTAGGGAGTTTCAGACTTTCCCACACTTTTCTATCTTCTTCTGAGCCCTCCAAACTCTTACAACCTCTGTCTGTTACCCAGTTCCAAAGTCATTTCCACAATTTTGGGTATCTTTCCAATAGCCCCTAACTCTCCTGGTGCCTATTTACTGTATTAGTCCATTCTCCTATTGCTGATAAAGACATACCTGAGACTGGGCAATTTACTAAAAAAAGAGGTTTAATGGACTTACAGTTCCACATATCCGGGGAGGCCTCACAGTCATGACGAAAGGCAAGGAGGAGCACATCAAATCTTACCGGGATGGCAAAAGGCAAAGAGGGAGAGCTTGTGCAGAGGAACTCGTCTTCATAAAACCATGAGATCTCAAGAGACTTATTCACTATCAGGAGAACAATATGGGGAAGACTTGCCCTGGGTATTATGAACAATATTATATGGGTGGGGTACACCCCCTGGGATTTTCGGAGTAATATCCTCTCCCCCACTGGGTATTACAAACAATATCACAAGGGGGGTACACCACCTGCAATATTGTGCTAATATCATCCTTTCCCCCCACCCCGGGTATTAGGAACAATATCACATGGGAGGTGGTACAATGCCCGAGATATTGGGAATAATATCATCCTCTCCCCCGCTGAGTATTATGAACAATATCAAAAGAGGGGCTACATAGCACGTGATATTGGGTGTAATATCATCCTCTCCCCCACGGGTATTACAAACTGTATCACACGGGGGTGGGGTACAACGTCCAAGATATTGGAAGTAATATCATCCTCTCCCGCTCTGGGTACTATGAACAATATCATGGGAAAAGGGGAGTACGCTGCCCACTATATTGGGAGTAATATCATCCTCTCCCCATTAGATATTACGAACAATATCACGTGTATACCCCCCACAATGTTGGGAGTAATATCACACACTGCCATCCTGGATATTATGAACATTATCACAGTGGGGTATACAAAAAAGATGTTTATGGTATTGAACGTAATATCTTCTCCAGTCGCCCCCTGAATATTACAAACAGTATTACAGAAAGGTGTACACCCCTTATGATACTGGGAGTAATATCATCCCATCCCCCACTGGATATTATCAACAATATTGAAGAGGGATGTACACCCCCTGCAATATTGGGAGTAATATCATCCTCTCCCACCTGGTTATTCAAAACAATATCACAACGGTGTGTACACCCACCATGATACTGGGAGTAATATCATCCTCTCCCCCCAGATATTGTGAACAATATCACAGGGTGTTTAAACCCCCTGTAATATTGAGAGTAATAGCATCCTCTCCAACCCTGGATACTACGAAAAATATCCTAGGAGGGTGTATATCCTGCACTATATTGAAAATAATATCATACTACTATTCTCTCCCCCCCACATATTACACCCCCGTGTGATATTGGGAGTAATTTCATCCTCTCACTCCTGAATGTTATGAAAAAGTATGCAGTGGGTGTACACCCCCCGGTGATATTGGAAGTAATGTCATGCTATCCTCTACTGGACATTATGAATAATATCACATGGGGTGTACACACTAGATGTTTATGATATTAAGAGTAATATCATCTCCAGTCCCCCCTGGATATTATGAACAATATCACAAGGGTGTGCAAACCCCCCACTATATTGGGAGTAATATTACCCTCTACCCACCTAAATATTATGAACAATATCACAGAAAGGTGTACATCCCTCCACAATACTGGGAATAATATCATCCTCTCCCCCACCTGGATATTATGAACAATATCACAGGGGGGTGTATACCCCCTGCGATACTAGAAGCAATATCGTTCTCTCCCTCCCTGGATATTACTATCAGTATCACAGGGAGGTGTGCATCCTCTGCGATACTGGGAGTAATATCATTCTCTCTCCCCCTGGATATTACGAGCAATATCCCAGGGAGGTGTATATCCCCGTCATACTGGGAGTAACATCATCCTCTTCCCCCCTATATATTGTGAGCAATATCACAGGGAGGTGTACCACCCATACTGGGAGAAATATCATCCTCTCTTACCCACAATAATACAAACAATATCACCGAGGACAGTAAGCCCCTACGACACTGGGGGGTTACATCATCCCTTTCCTCCTTGTATATTATGATCAATATCACAGGGGAGTGTACACCTCCCGTGATACTGGGAATAATATAATCCTCTACCCCCATGGATATTACGAACAGTATCACAGAGGGGTGAACACTCCCTGCGATATTGGGAGTAATATCATCCTCTATTCCCCTGGATATTATGAACAATATCACAGGGGGGCATACACACAAAGTGTTTGTGATATTGAAAGTAATATCATCTCCAATCCCCCCATGGATATTATGAAAAATATCACAGGGTGT
Source organism: Chlorocebus sabaeus (assembly GCF_047675955.1). Taxonomy (NCBI): domain Eukaryota; kingdom Metazoa; phylum Chordata; class Mammalia; order Primates; family Cercopithecidae; genus Chlorocebus; species Chlorocebus sabaeus. The sequence continues at coordinate 90,553,479 of NC_132917.1, read as the reverse complement.
GTACACCCCTCGCGATATTGGAAGTCCTATCATCCTCTCCCCTACTGGATATTTTGAATATCACAGGGGGATGTACAAAGAAGGTGTTTATGATATTGAAAATAATATCATCTCCAATCTCCCCCTGGATATTACTAACAACATCATAGAAAAGTGTACACCTCCAGAGATATTGAGAGTAATATCCTCCCCACCCCAGGATATTAGGAACAATATCTCAGGGCGGTATATACCCCCTGTTATATTGGAAGTGATATCATCCTCTTTCCCCCTAAATATCACGAACAATATCACAGGGGATTTACACCCCGGCCATACTGGGAGTAATATCATCCTCTCCCTCCACCCTGGAAATTGCGAACAATATCACAGGGAGGTGTACACTGCCCACGATACTCGGAATAATATCATCCTCTACCCTCTGGATATTATGAAAAATATCACAGGCGGGTGTACATACAAGGTTTTTACGATATTGAAAGTAATATCATCTCCAATCCCCCAAGAGTATTATGAACAATATCACAGGGGAATGTACACCCCCCCCACGATATTGGGAGTGACATCACCCTCTCCTCTCTGGATATTACAAACAGTATCACAGGGTGGTGTACACCCCTTGCAATATTGGGAGTAATATCATCCCCTCCCCCCATGGATATTACAAACAATATCGCAAGGGGATGTACACCGCCCCCGATATTGGGAGTTGTATCATCCTCTCCTTCCCTGGATATTATGAACAATATCCCACGCGGTTGTACACCCCCTGTGATATTGGGAGTAATTTCATCCTCTCCCCCACTGGATACACGAACAATGTCAGAGAGGGGTGTACACCCCCTGGGATGTTTGGAGTAATATCATCCTCTCTCCCTCTGAATATTACAAAAAATATCACAGGAGGATGTACACCCCCACGATGTTGGGAGTATTATTATTCTCTTCCTCTCTGGATATTACTAACAATATCACAGGAGGGTGTACAGCCCCTGCGATATGCCTGCAATATGGGGAGTAATATAATCCTCTCCTCCCCTGTATATTATGAACAATATCACAGAAGTTTGTACACCACCCACGATATTGGGAGTAACATCATCCTCTCTTCCCCGGATATTAAAAACAATATCACGGGGGGTTGTAGATACAAGGTGTTTATGATGTTGAAAGTAGTATCATCTCAAATCGTCCCCTGGATATTACAAACGATATCATGGGGGGAGTACACCCCCCGCGATGTTGGGAGTAATATCATCTCCTCCCTCCCTGGATATTACAAAAAATATCATAATGGGGTGTAGCCTCCTTGCAATATTGGGATAATGTCCTTTCTTCCCCTCCTGGTTATTATGAACAATATCACAGGGGGGTGTACGCCCACCGCTATATTGGGCGTAACATTATCCTCTTCCCTTCTCTATATTATGAACAATATCACAGGGTGGTGTACGCCCCTGCTACGTTGGGAGTAATATCATCCTCTCCCGCTGTGATATTGAATATTACGAACAATATCACAGGGGGGTGTACACCTCACGAGATATTGGGAGTAACATCATGCTCTCCCCCACTTGTATTACAAACAATATCACAGGGGAATGTACACACAAGTTGTTTATGATATTGACAGTAGTATCATCTCCTTTCTCCCACTGGATATTACAGATGATATCACAGGGGGGTGTACACCCTTCCCGATATTGGGAATAATATCATCCCCTCCCGCCCCAGATATTATGAACAATATCACAGGTAGCTGTACACAAAAGCCATTTACAATATTGAAAGTAATATCATCTCCTCTCTCCCCCGGATATTGCCAACAGTATAATGGGTGATGTACACCCCCTGCAATATTGAGAGTAATATCATCCTCTCCACCCCTGGATGTTACTAACAATGTAACAGGGAGCTGTACACACAAGATCTGGAAACAGGCTCATAATTGCAGAAAACAGGCCCACCTGAAGGATTCTTCCTCCGCTCTTTTAGCTAATTCTTCTGTGGATCATGGGATCCTGGGCTACATAACTGCTTCAGGTGGGCCTGATCATTCTGCCTCTGGTAGTAGTTTTCATTGTCCCAGTGAAATCTATTCTGGCTCTGGCTCAATGATGTTGCTTTGAGACTGTGTTAGTCAAGGTGCTTCATCAGTCTGACAAGATACACCTCCGCCTCCAGTTCAGGGTGGTTGGTGGGCATATAAAATGGAATAGCTTTCTAAGGGGGATGTCTGGGTTCGGGGATGACTTCTCTACAGTCTTCCGATGGTCCTGGACTCACTTGGTTTTCCCCATTCTCTTTCTTACTCTTCTCAAGAATAATTGTAGAATGTGTTGGAAATGTAACATTCTGAAACAGGGAGGGACTGGTCAGAACAGCCTGGCCTCTGTTCCAGCTCCCTCTAGCACTGTCCTCCTGTATTTAAGTCCTGCAGTACTTTAGCTCCATGTGTCCTGTGACACCAGGATTTAAAACCCAGAACATCTTCTATGTCTTTCAGTTCAGACATATTCCCTGACATACTCCTATCACAAATAAGGAACAGAAAACTATCACTTCATGATAGCTTCATTGTTTAACTTTGCTAAAATAGGTAATTATTTGGTTGCCCTTGTGTGTATTGGTAAGGGGGAACCCTGCATGACCATAGCTTTAGGTTTCACTTTAGAATATTCTATATCTTCTACTTGAGGAAACAAGTAAAGGCATCCACTCCTGTGTATCAGGTCCTGTGGTCAGCAGGGTCTAAAATTGCATAAGTGGGAACCCATGGAACCCAGCTCTGTTCCTGTGAATTATAAGAGTGGTTGCTCCTATTTCTGCCCTAGGGCTTCCTAAACCATTGCTTCATGTTAACATGGTCATCACTTTAAAGATTCAGTACATATTGAAGGATAGTGTCTGAAGTCAGTAGAAGGTCATACCCACATGGACTTTCTTGGGCGAAATATTTGATAGGACCAATAGATGCCATGATCTTGTGTCGATTATTTCATTTCTTTTCCCACATAGTAGTGCCCTGATTGTGAAAGATTCCCATATCAATAAAACCTGCAGACTCTGAGCATTGTAATAGTCAATTATAGGTCAGTAGAAAAGACAAACATTTATCTAGAATACAGAAGAATCCTAGTACAAATGTGTTACAGCCACCTCCACGGAAAGTGATCTAATATGCCAAATTATTACCAAATTTCTGATGGTATTTGTTTCTGCTGTAGGGAGTCAGGTACGCAGAAGTGGCAATAGTTGGATCAGCACAGGTACAAATGGTGATGGGAAGGTGTGATTCATTTGTCGCACACGTGCCCTCCACGTCACCACGGCTGCTTTGTATAAAAATGTATTATGCAAATACTGTGGGAGTTAAGAGAAAAGTCTGGATTCAGTTGGTCTGTCTAGAGGGGGATGAGTCTTGAGTACGGGTGGTTTGTTGATGCCTCACCTATGGCAGATGTTCTCTGCTGTTTTGATTAAATAAACAAAATTCTGCACCCAAAATTTCCTACTCACAGGAGTACATTCACATGTCTCTTCTCTAGAGCTACTTCTCTCTGATATTCCAATCTCCTTTTTCTTTTTTCTTCTTCTTCTTCTTTTTTTTTTTTTTTTTTTTTTTTTTTTTTTGAGACGGAGTATCACTCTGTCACCCAGGCTAGAGTGCAGTGGCACCATCTCAGCTCACTGCAAGCTCCACCTCCCGGGTTCAGGCCATTCTCCTGCCTCAGCCTCCCGAGTAGCTGGGACTACAGGCGCCCACCACCACGCCCGGCTAATTTATTGTATTTTTAGTGGAGACAGGGTTTCACCGTGTTAGCCAGGATGGTCTCGATCTCCTGACCTCGTGATCCACCCACCTCAGCCTCCCAAAGTGCTGGGATTATAGGCGTGAGCCACCGCACCCGGTCCCAATCTTTTCTTTCTAGGACATTGCCCAACCAGCTTTCCAGGAATCCATGTATATAATTAACTCACCGTTTTCTAGCCACATTAGTTTGATTACCGTATGTCCTGCTCAACTACCTTCTGACTCCAGGTAAAATCCAGCCACCCACCCATGATGGTGGCCATAGTGTGGGAGGAATTCACTTTTATTTACACAAATGTATGGTGCAGATTCATTCAAGAAGAAGCCTAGCTTTTTTGTTTGTCATTGTGGTTTTGTTTGGTTGGTTTTTTATTATGTTTTTCCCCTCTGGAATTAGCTGAATGGGAAAATCCTTAAGGTCATTGAACATTAGCATAAGAAAGGAGCATTACATGGGAAACTGGAACTCCTGTCATTCTAAGTGAAGCACACTCTCTCTGAATCTGCTTTCACCCAATTCTGAAGTACAATCTTCACTGTAATATTGAGTAGTTCTGAGCATCACCTGGACATATAGATTGTTGAGACTAAAATTCTCACTGTATGAGGGGCAGCTTAGTCACATAGCTACTTATTTCCTTATGTGCATGTCTACTAGGACCCTGAGATATTCTGATAGCTGCATTTTAAACAGAGAATTGTTTGTGGGTTTGCTTTGTGTGCATTACATAGTCCTCCTCTAGAACCCCAGAGACTGACGCTGTCAATCTTTCTTGGAGCTGGCAAGAGAGTTCAGCGTCCTCATCTAATACAGATGCATCTAACCCAAGCAATGTGCTGGATCACACAGCCCAAGCAACAGAGCCACCTGTATCAGAACCCGAACTTGCCACAGAACTTCTCATTCTCTGAGCCCACTCCAAACAGACAGCCTTGCCAATAGGCTGAAAAACAGGATGATGTAGTAGACCCAAGCGTGGAATGTGTTGTGATGGAACTACCAGGTGGGCTTGCCAACACTGTGGTTTGTTCTCATTGGTTGGAGGTGCAAGACGAAATTATTTTCCCTTCCTTTGAAAGGAATGACCAGCATGACTCACTCCCCTTCTCTAAATCCCTGATATCTTCCCCAATGAGACAGGCCCTTGAATTTGTAGCGATGAATCTTATCTTCTGTTCCTCAGGTGTCTTCAATGTATATTGAGAATCCATATGATTTTCCGCTTATTGCATGATCTCATCAACATAGTGCTGTATGGGGTGATGCTTTGTGAAAGGTCCTCAGGATCAATGTTTCTTCGGCCTACATTGTGACAGAGAGCAGGAGAGTTAATGTAGCCCTGGGCCAAGACTGAGGATGTGAGCTGCTGTTCACCCCAGATGACAGCAGAGCCTCCCCCAGACTGCGATGGACTCTGTATTTACTCTGTGACTAGGCCCTGGGTCTGGTCAAGCCCTGCCAGAACCTCAGCTGGGCTCATCGGCAGGTGCCAGCAGAGGGCGCATCTCAGACTCATGGAAGGGGCGGGAGGGCGATCTCCTGGCAACAGTGATGTCGGTGTATTTAAACCAATAGGACACCGTCATAATTTGCATGTATCCCTCCTCTCACATCTAAAGTGGTCTTGCCTCTCAGTATCTGTAAGAGGTTTTTTCTCTGAGACGTGGCTTAAGCAAAACTTACAAGTCAAAAGCAGGAAGATGTCCCCATAACAACTCCTGGGGTTTCTGCTGCTCTGTGTTCCAGGTGAGAATATGTGGACAAAGCTAAAAGTGAGACAACTATTTCAATCAGTGATTTTTTTTTTTCATTAGGAACACTGCCTCTTATGAAATTTAGCGTGTTTTTTAAATGTGAATTTATAAAAAGCAATGCATATTCTTCCTGCTTGTCTAACTAGATTAGTGGTGATTTTGATATACGTATAGTTATGTTATGCTAATATGCCCATTCTTGATTTGAAATCAAGAATCCTCAATTCTTCAATGAGAAATTCTTCACCAAAGGTTGAGTGTACCAAGGCACTCCCAAGCAAGAGAATGTAGCTTTGGGAGCTCAAAGAAGGTGATAAAACCAAAAGGGCATTTTGTTTCCTATCTCGCTTGACATAGGAAGTACAGGAGGATCACCCATGATCCTTAGAGTGAATTTCTGTTCTGAACGTCAGAAACACTGTTTGTCTCCTCTTTCATTCTCATCCAAAATCCAAACTGCAGTTTGAACATTTTTTTTTTAATTTCACCATACTTAATTTTGAGACCAGTATCGTACTGTTAATATTTGTTGATTCTAATGCAAACTAAGTTCATTTGCTTGACTTTGTTTGCTGTGCACTTATTTATGCATTCAAAAATAACATTGGGGATACAATCTAGTAATTAGCGATGCAGACTGACGTCACAGTAAATGACATTTAAATTAATGATTTTCATCATATTTGGTCACAAAACGTTATATCAGTTTTCATTCAATTTTTTTATACCACACATATTTTACCCCAAGGTGAAAAAATATGATACGAAATAATATGTCTACGTTTTGTTTTCAGGCAGACACAGTCACGAGTTCCCTTCACATGATGTTCCAAGTTGGAAAACACGATGTGGAGAAATTTGAATTGTGTGCCCGTTGGGTTAAACCCAAACATCAAGGCATAGGCAGATTAAGGTCTGCTTTCTCTGCTTTCAAGATGATGCCTGGATCCTGGAGTCTTTCAAAGGAAGGAAGGCCATGTCTTAACATGACAGAGGAGCAGAAGAGAGAGAGATCCCAGCCCTGTAATCACTGTTTCTTGTGTCAATAATGTATTCCACTAGAGGGCTCCACTCTCATGACCTAAACACATCCCAATAGGCCCCACCTGGCAATACCATTACACTGAGAATTAACTTTACAACAGATGGCTTCTGGAGGACACAGTGAAACCATAAAACTTTCCTAAAAGATACACATTCCAGGCCATCTGGCCAGCAATGAATGCAGGCAGAGTTCTCTGCCCAAGATCATATAGAACATAACACATATATATGGCCATTGGAAGTCAGCAGAGGTACAACAAAAGGAAAGCATTAGATTACAGATGGGGACTGCTACATTCATCATGGAACAGTTAACCCTTGAATAACCTGGGTTTGAAATGTTCAGATCCACGTATATTTTCTTCTGTGTGTGTCACCTGTAAGCAAGCATTTAATAAGTAGTAAATATATTTTCTCATTTTTATGATCTTCTTAATAACATTTTTTGCTTTAGTACATTTTGCTAGAAGAATACAGATTATAATATATCAATGAGTTATTTTATCACTAAGGCTTCCAGTCCAAAGCAAGCTATTAGTACTTAAGTTAAGCATGAAAAATTTCTACACAGGTTTTCACCTGCAGCAGTGATCAGTGCCCCAACCTCTATGTTGTTCAGGGGTCAGCTGCTCTTTCAGTCTATAGCTGCATCTCTCTGGAACAGGATCTTGGCAGTGGTTGCAAATAAAGGAATCCAGGAAATAACATCTCAAACTATGCTGCATTGGTATGATGATTATGTAAAACCAAAGGCATTTAGAAAGCAACAAATGCACAAATAGGCTTTTCCTAAATATCCCTTATCTGCCTAAAATCAGATTCTCCAGAAGGAAACCAATTGTCAAGAAAACTCATTCTGGGAATTTTTATATCTGGAAAGATGAACACAAAACAGGAATCAAAATCAAAGAGACTGGAAGTTGATGCTTTATCCAGAAAGCCTATTACATGTTCTTTTGAGAATGCAATTCTATGCTCATCTATTCTCTCCAGGTTGCCTACACTTCTGATTTCCCTCTCCCCTAGAAAGGAAATATGAACTGGATCCCACTAAGTAATCTGGGTAATCACCCTGCAATGATATCCGACTGCACTTTAAGTGAATTTTGTTTGCCTTTTCTCTTAGTAATCATCTTTTTGTCCATTCATTTTCAGCAAATATTTAGAGGACAGATGGAGCTTTCTTCCTTTCTCCCAATACAAGCAAGTTCCCTTAAAATTCAGGCTGCTTACAAAGCAGCAGGAAGGTTTGTACACAGGCTAAAGCACTGTGATTTGACTCCCCTAGTCAGGCATCAGTAAACTTTTGTACAGCCCTAGGCTGTAGGCCACTGATGCTGATATCGTTGGATCCACTTCCCCTGCTACTGAGCCAGGCTGGGACATTTTAGGGCACGTTAGAAATGTGAGATATAATGAGCGCAAATCTGTGTCCAGTTTCATTTGGATCCAATTGATTTTTCTATGTACATAGCATAGGCAGTTCCTTAATAAGAGATTGAGTATGTTTTTCCAAAAGATGTTAACAGGGAGGCTGGTATCTCGGCCGGGATGATGTCCTAACTCACTGATAAAAAGTAATAGAAGAAAGTGTCATTGATGGTGCATGGCAGGGACATGCTCCATGCAGTGGTCACCCTCACTGAGAGAAATGAACTTTGGGAAACAATACTCAGTGGCAGAAAAGAAGGTAGACTATGAAGGTGCCCAAAACAAGAATAAGGTGCAGCCCATTTAGTCTCTGGGTATTACAGAGACCTGCAGCTCTTGATAATGGTGGATCTGTGAGTGCTGTACGCATTGAGGAAACACGGTGTCATCTGTATATCTGTAGTAAATTTCTTCAGCTAATACTGGTAAAAACAATGCCATAACATCATTACCTAATACTTACAAATATATATGGCATTGTGTTGATAAATTTTATTTTTAATTGTTTTAGAAAGGAACAATGTTAAACTCACAGAAATGTTAAAAGTATAGGACAACGTACCCCCTTCCCTAACTCAAATTATATGAGACTTTTGAAGACCTGAGAATCCTGTCTAGCATTTTACTATGTGATTCCTACAAACAAGAATATTCTCCTAAATAATCCCCATACACCAATGAAATACATTACCCCATTGACTCCTGAGGAATATTTCAAATGGTCAGAAAAAAACTAAAAAATGTTTCTCATGACAAAATAGTCCCCAGTAGAAACACATTCTCTGCAGACAAATTTATGCTACCCTGGTCTTACTTTGGACACCTGGAGACACTGAGCCAGTGCTTAGCCACTGAGATGAGCCAGCCCTGCAGCTGTGCCCAGCCTGCCCCGTCTTCTTCTCATTTGCATATTCCCAGAGCACATCCTCCTGCCCTGAAGATTTATTAATAGGCTAGACACACTTCGTGCAGGAGTCAGACCCAGTCAGGACACAGCATGGACATGAGGGTCCCCGCTCAGTTCCTGGGGCTCCTGCTGCTCTGGCTCCCAGGTAAGGAACAAGAACACTAGCAGTTTATTCAACCCAGTGTGCTCAGTTCTGCCTGGCTATTCAATAAAGTCTTCCTATAATATGATCAATAGTATGAATATTTGCTTTTGTGTATCCAATCTCAGGTGCCAGATGTGACATCCAGATGACCCAGTCTCCATCCTCCCTGTCTGCATCTGTAGGAGACAAAGTCACCATCACTTGCCATGCCAGTCAGAGTATTAGCAGCTGGTTAGCCTGGTATCAACAGAAACCAGGGAAAGCCCCTAAGCCCCTGATCTATAAGGCATCCAGTTTGGAAAGTGGGGTCCCATCAAGGTTCAGTGGCAGTGGATCTGGCACAGATTTTACTCTCACCATCAGCAGCCTGCAGCCTGAAGATTTTGCAACTTATTACTGTCAACAGTATAGTAGTTACCCTAACACAGTGTTACACACCCGAACATAAACCCCCAGGGAAGCAGATGTATGAGGCTGGGCTGCCCCAGCTGCTCCTCCTGATGCCTCCATGGGCTGAGAGTGTTCCTCAGATGCAGCCACACTCTGATGGTGTTGGTAGAGGGGGACATGAAGTCATGTTTGCACCATAATACTTTTTGCTTTCTCAGCCCCAACTGCACAGCCATAGCAAAGACTCTCCTATTTTAAAAAAGACAGAGAAGCTTACACCTGAGGAGTCTAGTTTATAGCTTCAGTTGGAACTCATATAACAGAGAAGAAGCCAAAATACGTGTTCTAAGCAGGAATTGTCTTAATATGGAGAATTAGAGTCTAAAGTACTGAAGTCTAAATAAAATGTAGAGATGAATCTCTAAGTTTAATGTTTTATTTGCAAAGGAATATTTGCCAAATGGGGAATACAGGAAAACTCAGTGGTCTTCAATATGTTGGAAGAACAAAGAGAAGGTTAGAGTTTTATGAAAAAGGGAAAATATTACCTATAGCTCTTTGAGAAAGTTCATTGGCACTAGGAAGGGTTAGGAGCTGGCAAGCTCAACCTGGTAAGCAGTGGTGGACAAAGTGAAATTTAGAATTATATCAAGTTATCTCAGAAGTTGTGGGTAAATGTGATTTCAAGGAACAAGAAGACAAAGCAGTGAAGCTTGAAGAGAATTCTGTTATTGAAATGCCAAGGATTTGGTGTAGATCTTGCTGTTCACCACACAAAAAAAATCACTAAGACAGCAAGTATTACCAAGAACTAGTTTTAATCAGGTGCTGCAGCTGAGGAGATGGGACACCATTCACAAATGTATCTCCCTGACCAACTGAAGTTAGGGGTTTAGATATCAGGGAAGAAATGTGGGAAAACAGGAATTAGGGAGGGGTAATGAAGATAATCTGGTCAACAGGAAGCAGGAGGTCAGTTAGTCAATCGTAATGGGTGTTTTGTGATAGTGTGTTTTGTGTCCTTTCTCTTTGCCTCTTTTTTTTTTTTTTTTTTTTTTTTTTTTTTTTTTTTTTTTTTTTTGAGACAGAGCCTCCTTTTGTCACCCAGGCTGGAGTGCAGTGGTGCAATCTTGGCTCACTGCAACCTCTGACTCCCAGGTTCATGCCATTCTCCTACCTCAGCCTCCTGAGTAGCTGGGACTCTACCACACCTGGCTAATTTTTCTGTATTTTTAGTAGAGACGGGGTTTCTATGTTAGCCAGGATGGTCTCGATCTCCTGACCTCATGATTCGCCCTCCTCGGCCTCCCAAGTCTTTCCCTATTCTTTATGACCCTTCATCAAGTAGTCACAGGTTTCAATTCAATTCTTTCTTGGTGGTAGTAATACGGCTCATAAAAAAAGCTAATTTTTCTGGGTATGAGGCCATTCACCATTTTCATATGTAACACTGTAAATAGTACTGTGACATAAGCCTCTACTTCACAAACTGACCACTGTCAAACATCATCTCCCAACCAATATAAAATTTTTTGGTTCCTCACTAGTATGATTCACATAGGAGTAGAAATCTCAAGTTTAAAGTGTGGATTTGCACTTTACCACGTGGTGTATTCAAGAAGATGAATGATGATGGGGCGGAGCAAGATGGCCGAATAGGAACAGCTCCAGTCTCCAACTCCCAGCGCTAGCGACACAGAAGACCGGTGATTTCTGCATTTTCAACTGAGGTACTGGGTTCATCTCACTAGGGAGTGCCGGACAATCGGTGCTGGTCAGCTGCTGCAGCCCGACCAGCGAGAGCTGAAGCAGGGCAAGGCATCGCCTCACCTGGAAAGCGCAAGGGGGAAGGGAATCCCTTTTCCTAGCCAGGGGAACTGAGACACACAACACCTGGAAAATCGGGTAACTCCCACCCCAATAATGCGCTTTAAGGAAACGGGCACACCATGAGATTATATCCCACACCTGGCCGGGAGGGTCCCAAGCCCACGGAGCATCCCTCATTGCTAGCACAGCAGTCTGTGATCTACCGGCAAGGCAGCAGTGAGGCTGGGGGAGGGGCACCCGCCATTGCTGAGGCTTAAGTAGGTAAACAAAGCCACTGGGAAGCTCGAACTAGGTGGAGCTCACAGCAGCTCAAGGAAACCTGCCTGTCTCTGTAGACTCCACCTCTGGGGACAGGGCACAGTAAACAATAACAAACGCAGCAGAAACCTCTGCAGATGCAAATGACTCTGTCTGACAGCTTTGAAGAGAGCAGTGGATCTCCCAACACGGAGGTTGAGATCTGAGAAGGGACAGACTGCCTGCTCAAGTGGGTCCCTGACCCCTGAGTAGCCTAACTGGGAGACATCTCCCACTAGGGGCAGTCTGACACCCCACACCTCACAGGGTGGAGTACACCCCTGAGAGGAAGCTTCCAAAGCAAGAATCAGACAGGTACACTCGCTGTTCAGCAATATTCTATCTTCTGCAGCCTCTGCTGCTGATACCCAGTTAAACAGGGTCTTGAGTGGACCTCAAGCAATCTCCAACAGACCTACAGCTGAGGGTCCTGACTGTTAGAAGGAAAACTATCAAACAGGAAGGACACCTACACCAAAACCCCATCAATACGTCACCATCATCAAAGACCAGAGGCAGATAAAACCACAAAGATGGGGGAAAAAGCAGGGCAGAAAAGCTGGAAATTCAAAAAATAAGAGCACATCTCCCCCGGCAAAGGAGCGCAGCTCATCGCCAGCAATGGATCAAAGCTGGACAGAGAATTACTTTGACGAGATGAGAGAAGAAGGCTTCAGTCCATCAAACTTCTCAGAGCTAAAAGAGGAATTACGTACCCAGCGCAAAGAAACTAAAAATCTTGAAAAAAAAGTGGAAGAATTGATAGCTAGAGTAATTAATGCAGAGAGGGTGATAAACGAAATGAAAGAGATGAAAACCATGACACGAGAAATACGTGACAAATGCACAAGCTTCAGTAACCGACTCGATCAACTGGAAGAAAGAGTATCAGCGACTGAGGATCAAATGAATGAAATGAAGCGAGAAGAGAAACCAAAAGAAAAAAGAAGAAAAAGAAATTAACAAAGCCTGCAAGAAGTATGGGATTATGTAAAAAGACCAAATCTACGTCTGATTGGGGTGCCTGAAAGTGAGGGGGAAAATGGAACCAAGTTGGAAAACACTCTTCAGGATATCATCCAGGAGAACTTCCCCAACCTAGTAGGGCAGGCCAACATTCAAATCCAGGAAATACAGAGAACACCACAAAGATACTCCTTGAGAAGAGCAACTCCAAGACACATAATTGCCAGATTCACCAAAGTTGAAATGAAGGAAAAAATCTTAAGGGCAGCCAGAGAGAAAGGTCGGGTTACCAACAAGGGGAAGCCCATCAGACTAACATCAGATGTCTCAGCAGAAACTCTACAAGCCAGAAGAGAGTGGGGGCCAATAGTCAACATTCTTAAAGAAAAGAATTTTAAACCCAGAATTTCATACCCAGCCAAACTAAGTTTCATAAGTGAAGGAGAAATAAAATCCTTTACAGATAAGCAAATGCTTAGAGATTTTGTCACCACTAGGCCTGCCTTACAAGAGATCCTGAAGGAAACACTAAACATGGAAAGGAACAACTGGTACCAGCCATTGCAAAAACATGCCAAAATGTAAAACCTATCAAGGCTAGGAAGAAACTGCATCAACTAACGAGCAAAATAACCAGTTAATATCATAATGGCAGGATCAAGTTCACACATAACAATATTAACCTTAAATGTAAGTGGACTAAATGCTCCAATTAAAAGAAACAGACTGGCAAACTATAAAGAGTCAAGACCCATCAGTCTGCTGTATTCAGGAGACCCATCTCACATGCAGAGACATACGTAGGCTCAAAATAAAGGGATGGAGGAAGATTTGCCAAGCAAATGGAGAACAAAAAAAAGCAGGGGTTGCAATCCTAGTCTTGATAAAACAGACTTTAAACCATCAAAGATCAAAAGAGACAAAGAAGGCCATTACATAATGGTAAAGGGATCAATTCAACAGGAAGAGCTAACTATCCTAAATATATATGCACCCAATACAGGAGCACCCAGATTCATAAAGCAAGTCCTTAGAGACTTACAAAGAGACTTAGACTCCCATACAATAATAATGGGAGACTTCAACACTCCACTGTCAACATTAGACAGATCAACGAGACAGAAAGTTAACAAGGATATCCAGGAATTGAACTCATCTCTGCAGCAAGCAGACCTAATAGACATCTATAGAACTCTCCACCCCAAATCAACAGAATATACATTCTTCTCAGCACCACATCGCACTTACTCCAAAATTGACCACATAATTGGAAGTAAAGCACTCCTCAGCAAATGTACAAGAACAGAAATTATAACAAACTGTCTCTCAGACCACAGTGCAATCAAACTAGAACTCAGGACTAAGAAACTCAATCAAAACCGCTCAACTACATGGAAACTGAACAACCTGCTCCTGAATGACTACTGGGTACATAACGAAATGAAGGCAGAAATAAAGATGTTCTTTGAAACCAATGAGAACAAAGATACAACATACCAGAATCTCTGGGACACATTTAAAGCAGTGTGTAGAGGGAAATTTATAGCACTAAATGCCCACAAGAGAAAGCAGGAAAGATCTAAAATTGACACTCTAACATCGCAATTAAAAGAACTAGAGAAGCAAGAGCAAACACATTTGAAAGCTAGCAGAAGGCAAGAAATAACTAAGATCAGAGCAGAACTGAAGGAGATAGAAACACAAAAAAACCTCCAAAAAATAAATGAATCCAGGAGTTGGTTTTTTGAAAAGATCAACAAAATTGACAGACCGCTAGGAAGACTAATAAAGAAGAAAAGAGAGAAGAATCAAATTGACGTAATAAAAAATGATAAAGGGGATATCACCACCGACCCCACAGAAATACAAACTACCATCAGAGAATACTATAAACACCTCTATGCAAATAAAATGGAAAATCAGGAAGAAATGGATAATTTCCTGGACACTTAGACTCTTCCAAGAGTAAACCAGGAAGAATTTGTATCCCTGAATAGACCAATAGCAGGCTCTGAAATTGAGGCAATAATTAATAGCCTACCAACCAAAAAAAGTCCAGGACCAGATGGATTCACAGCCGAATTCTACCAGAGGTACAAGGAGGAGCTGGTACCATTCCTTCTGAAACTATTCCAAACAATAGAAAAAGAGGGAATCCTCCCTAACTCATTTTATGAGGCCAACATCATCCTGATACCAAAGCCTGGCAGAGACACAACAAAAAAAGAGAATTTTAGACCAATATCCCTGATGAACATCGATGCAAAAATCCTCAATAAAATACTGGCAAACCGGATTCAGCAACACATCAAAAAGCTTATCCACCATGATCAAGTGGGCTTCATCCCTGGGATGCAAGGCTGGTTCAACATTCGCAAATCAATCAACATAATCCAGCATATAAACAGAACCAAAGACAAGAACCACATCATTATCTCAATAGATGCAGAAAAGGCTTTTGACAAAATGCAACAGCCCTTCATGCTAAAAACGCTCAATAAATTCGGTATTGATGGAACGTACCTCAAAATCATAAGAGCTATTTATGACAAACCCACAGCCAATATCATACTGAATGGGCAAAAACTGGAAAAATTCCCTTTGAAAACTGGCACAAGACAGGGATGCCCTCTCTCACCACTCCTATTCAACATAGTGTTGGAAGTTCTGGCTAGGGCAATCAGGCAAGAGAAAGAAATCAAGGGGATTCAGTTAGGAAAAGAAGAAGTCAAATTGTCCCTCTTTGCAGATGACATGATTGTTTATTTAGAAAACCCCATTGTCTCAGCCCAAAATCTCCTTAAGCTGTTAAGCAACTTCAGCAAAGTCTCAGGATACAAAATTAATGTGCAAAAATCACAAGCATTCTTATACACCAGTAACAGACAAACAGAGAGCCAAATCATGAATGAACTTCCATTCACAATTGCTTCAAAGAGAATAAAATACCTAGGAATCCAACTTACAAGGGATGTAAAGGACCTCTTCAAGGAGAACTACAAACCACTGCTCAGTGAAATCAAAGAGGACACAAACAAATGGAAGAACATACCATGCTCATGGATAGGAAGAATAAATATTGTGAAAATGGCCATACTGCCCAAGGTTATTTATAGATTCAATGCCATCCCCATCAAGCTACCAATGAGTTTCTTCACAGAATTGGAAAAAACTGCTTTAAAGTTCATATGGAACCAAAAAAGAGCCCGCATCTCCAAGACAGTCCTAAGTCAAAAGAACAAAGCTGGAGGCATCACGCTACCTGACTTCAAACTATACTACAAGGCTACAGTAACCAAAACAGCATGGTACTGGTACCAAAATAGAGATATAGACCAATGGAACAGAACAGAGTCCTCAGAAATAATACCACACATCTACAGCCATCTGATCTTTGACAAACCTGAGAGAAACAAGAAATGGGGAAAGGATTCCCTATTTAATAAATGGTGCTGGGAAAACTGGCTAGCCATAAGTAGAAAGCTGAAACTGGATCCTTTCCTTACTCCTTATACGAAAATTAATTCAAGATGGATTAGAGACTTAAATGTTAGACCTAATACCATAAAAATCCTAGAGGAAAACCTAGGTAGTACCATTCAGGACATAGGCATGGGCAAAGACTTCATGTCTAAAACACCAAAAGCAACGGCAGCAAAAGCCAAAATTGACAAATGGGATCTCATCAAACTAAAGAGCTTCTGCACAGCAAAAGAAACTACCATCAGAGTGAGCAGGCAACCTACAGAATGGCAGAAAATTTTTGCAATCTACTCATCTGACAAAGGGCTAATATCCAGAACCTACAAAGAACTCAAACAAATTTACAAGAAAAAAACAAACAACCCCATCCAAAAGTGGGCAAAGGATATGAACAGACATTTCTCAAAAGAAGACATTCATACAGCCAACAGACACATGAAAAAATGCTCATCATCACTGGCCATCAGAGAAATGCAAATCAAAACCACAATGAGATACCATCTCACACCAGTTAGAATGGCGATCATTAAAAAGTCAGGAAACAACAGGTGCTGGAGAGGATGTGGAGAAATAGGAACACTTTTACACTGTTGGTGGGATTGTAAACTAGTTCAACCATTATGGAAAACAGTATGGCGATTCCTCAAGGATCTAGAACTAGATGTACCATATGACCCAGCCATCCCATTACTGGGTATATACCCAAAGGATTATAAATTATGCTGCTATAAGGACACATGCACACGTATGTTTATTGCAGCACTATTCACAATAGCAAAGACTTGGAATCAACCCAAATGTCCATCAGTGACAGATTGGATTAAGAAAATGTGGCACATATACACCATGGAATACTATGCAGTTATAAAAAAGGATGAGTTTGTGTCCTTTGTAGGGACATGGATGCAGCTGGAAACCATCATTCTTAGCAAACTATCACAAGAACAGAAAACCAAACACCGCATGTTCTCACTCGTAGGTGGGAACTGAACAATGAGATCACTTGGACTCGGGAAGGGGAACATCACACACCGGGGCCTATCATGGGGAGGGGGGAGGGGGGAGGGATTGCATTGGGAGTTATACCTGATGTAAATGACGAGTTGATGGGTGCAGCACACCAACATGGCACAAGTATACATATGTAGCAAACCTGCACATTGTGCACATGTACCCTACAACTTGAAGTTTAATAATAATAAATAAATTTAAAAAAAAAAGAAATAATAAATAAATAATGTAGAAAATGAAAAAAAAAAAGTGAAAAACTATCACAGATTTAAACATATTAAGGATAGGATAACCAAATAAAATACAGAAACCTGAATTTTGTAACATAAAAAAAAAAGTCATCGGTGGAAGAAAGCAGTGAAATCCATATGGGATTTTAAATGAGTTAACTAATAACATTATATCTATGTTCATTTCGTGGTTGTGATACTTATACTGTGGTTATTTACGATGCTGACATTCAAGAAAGCTGGAGGAGGAGCATATGTGAACCATTTTTACTGTATTTTTCAAATTTTAGGTCTAAAAATATTTCCACATAAATTTAAAACACACGCACAAGTAACTGAAAAATAAGGAAAAGGTGGTTTTTAAACAATTCCACAAGTTTCCTCCTATTTTGTACCTTTACCTATTTCTAATTCTTATCTCTATTAAAGACAATCATAGTTCCCATTATGTAGAGTGTAATCACTGATTTGCTCAGTTCTAGAATACAAAGAAGGCATCTTAAAAATTAACAGTGCGTTCCTTCATGAATGTGAAAACTAGGGATCAGGATTCTCTATTTGTTAGAACCTTGGTTTCTCTTTAAACTGAGGGTGCAGAGTTCAAGTTCTCAAGTCCAAAATTACTTATGTTAGTAAATAACCTCATTCCATTTCAGCGTGGCTATTATGTTCATTTAAATGCATTTTAGAAGGCATCTCTGTTTATGGCATCATAAAGAGTTTAATAAACCTTCTGTGCAATAATAAATGACAAACACATATATAAATACAAAGCTAAAAAATCAAAACTACTTCAGCACTCTGAAAATTGATGAAGCATAAAATAATTAAAGATATATATTCTTTATAGAAAAAAAAAGTACTAGTGCATTGAGTAAGGACAGAAAAAGTCTGTAGTCTTTTGCCTGTGACAGTACCCTTCTACCCACAGCTCAGTCAGCATGAATTACAGAACTGGAGTTTTACCAATATGAGGATAGCAAATAAAGCTAGCAGCTTGCTGCCAAACGGAGTGAACTTGAGTAAAGCCAAGGAGTAAACTTCTTCAGTGTTTCCAGCTAAACATGGAGAACTCCACAGGAAATGAACAGAAAAAGCCCACAGTTTTGCTAGTCCAAGATGATGCCCTGTTTGGGGCAAGTAGTACATCTGCTGACAGTAAATAGCAGATTCCTGGGTAAGATAGAGCCATATGCTGAAACAATCTCTGCACATATTCCTGGTGACTTAGAAGCTATAGATATGAGTGATGAGACACAGGAGTGCCTGGTGCAAGGTAAAACCAGAGGGAGGTAAGAACTGGCTGCATTTTGCTTGTGCTTTTTAAACTACACACAGATGGATTGACAGAAGATAGATTTATAAGCTCCAGATATTTGAGCAAAACTTCTCAAATCATTGGTGACCACTAAGCTGTGCAGATCCATGTGCAGTTCCTATAAATTCAAACTAAATATTAAGAATAAAAAGAAGCAGAGATATCAGTGATTAAACACTATGTGAGATATAGATTTTTCAATATCATGCATTGAAAATACATTTAATATATGTAATCCACTAGCTCAGCCTATCCTATCCTAAATGTTCTCAGTACACTTACATTAGCTTACAGTAGGGCAACATTATTTAACATAAACTTTATCTTACAACAAAGTGTTGAATATCTCATGCAATTTATTGAATACTCTATTGAAAGAGAAGATGGAATAGTTGTATGAATACTACAAGTACTATTTGTACTTGAATGCATATCACTTTCACATCATCTGAAAGTCAAAAAATGATAACTCCAAATATCATAAGTCAGGTACTATCAGTAAGTTCTGACAAGTAACTAAGAAACAAAGTTTTAAAATGCTCAGAAAAATGAAACAAATTCCAGGCCTGACATGGTAGCTCAAGCCTGTAATCCCAGTACTTGAGAGGCGAATGCAGAAGGATTACATGAGACGAGGAGTTCAAGACCAGGCTGGCCAAAACAGTGACACCCTTATCTCTACAAAAAAACTTTTTTTTTGTAAAAAGAGGAGAGAGTGGTGGCATGCATCTATAGTCTCAGCTACACAGGAAGATAAAACTGGAGGATCGCTGGAACCCAAGATTTCAAAACTGTAGCAAGCTAACATCACAACACCACACTCCAGCCTGGGTGACAGAGTGAGACTCTGTTTCTAAAAAAAATTAAAATTAAAATTAAAATTAAAACCCCACAATCTAAAGAGAGGTACTCTAATACATTGTCAAAAGTGTACCGTTTTCAGTTTTTAGAAATCCTGAAAAAAAAATTGAGGGGTATGATCTATATTGAAGGAATAAAAATAAAGCAACTACAATAATAACCACGGAAAAGAGACAATGAATGTTGATTCTCACTTGTCCTCATTATTGGCTTTAGCAAAGACTACAAAGCAGTTAATATGCAGAAGTCCAAATAATTATTTTTAAAACTATGATCACTGACATAAAAAAAAGAAAATATTTTAAAAAAGAAGATTCAGCAAATAGGACCTCAAGAAAAGAAATGGAAAGTATAAAAAATGACCAAACGGGAACTCTAGAAATGAAAAGTACAATAATCCAATTTAAATACTTATTAGCTAGGTCTAATAGCAAATTGAGATGACAGAACAATCAGTTAACTTGAAAATAGAGGAATGGAAATGATTGAGCATAAAGAAAATGTTTAGAAAAAAAGGAAGAAACTTCAGAGATTTATAGCTCAGAGCAAAGGATACCAACAAATGTATGATGAGAGTCACAAAGGAGGAGAAACAGAGAAAGTGGCTGAAAAAGTATTTGGAGAAACAATGACAAAACTTTTCAAAAGTAATAAAGAATATTCTTAGATGAAAAAATTCAATAAAACCTTTTTAGATAGTCAACAGAAATTAGTAACTGAACACATTATATTAAAATGTTGAAAGACAAAGAAAAAAATCTTCATTACATCAGAATAAAAGCAGACACTATATACAGAGACACAACAACATAGCCATTGGCTAAGTTTTCACCAGGACCAATGGAGGCTAGAAGCAGTAAAATGACATATTTAAATGCTGGAAAAAAAAAAAAAAAAGAAAAAAAGAAAGGCAGCCAGGAAATCTATCCAGTGAAAAATCCTTCAAATCTAACAAGAAAGCAAAAATAAATTTTGGTAAACAAAATACATTCTTCATAGCAGCTATAACTTATAAAACATTTGAGAGAAAATCCTTCAGAATCACAGGAAATGACAGCAGATAGACCTCGTGTCCACTGGAAGAAATGACGGCCTCAAAAGTAGTGAGGAATAATACCAAGGCTAAAAAGATAAAAATACACTTAATGCTATTTATACGAAGTTCAAGACAGGAAAACCTAAATGATTGTGTAGATGTCAGAAAGACAGTTACTTTTGCTGGGTGGGAAGGGTGATAACTAATAAATATTGTCCATGAAGGAAACACAAGGGAATGTGAAATATTCTATCATTCCATCCGGACAATGAATTACACTTAAACTTTATTCAGTTGCACATTCAAAATGAGTGCACTATACTCTGGCTGCTTTACCAATTGAAATAAAACTAATAAAATCCAAACCTAGACTCCTTCGCACTTACCAGTAATCACAGCCAAGAGCTCAGACTAATTTGGAATATTATTATCACCACTTTTTTACTCTATTTTGAAACTTAGACTTTTCATCCAGCTACAGTTTCACAGCTCCACCTCTGGCTCGTTCTTTTGGAAGAGCCCATAGCCATAGGGCAGGTAACACCTATGGAAGACTCATAAATGACATGATTGATGGGCATTTAGCAGAAAACAAGCTGTATGTATCACAGACTGTCCTATGCAGAAAGTCTAACACATGTGAGTGAGAGAGTCCCTCTAGCACAGAAAAGAAGTGTGAACTAGAGCTTCAGAATATGGTCCAGTGTTTAGAGTTCATCAGATGAACACAGATCAAGGTGTCCTCTCGTCTGGGTATGGGAAAGTGAAATAACTGCAGGTTCTCCCCAGATCAGCGGCCTGTGTCTTTGGAGACGAGTACATGAAACTCACATTTGTTCACATCCACAGTCACTTCCTGGCTTCACCCATAGGAATGATGGTCTGGCTTCCCAGTTACTTAGGAACTCTGCACACAGGCTGTCAGTTACTAAAACGACAATTAAAAACAGTGACTTTGGTTACGGGTATATCAGTTGGTACATCCTGGAGGGAAAAATGAGCAGAGGGGATATATTTTAATACCACTTGAAAAATCACAACCTTGTGATTTCTGTCTCTTCCCTTATGATTTATTATGGTTGTGCTGAAACTTCAGAGTATCAAATGAGCCCCACATAGTCATCCCTAAAGCTTTGTCCTTGTCCAACCTGAGCCCACGTTTGGGCCATCCACTGGCATCCCAGTACACTTGTGAGATGATCACTGTCCAGACAGCAGTGCTGGGGTGACTCACAGGCAGCTCCATGCTGAGTCTCCCCTCGAACTCTCAGCATCACTGACACTGAAAGAGTGTCCTCCTGACCTCTGCAGCACCCAGAGCACAGCCTGCCCTTCTGTGATTTCACTGCCCAACTCAAAACCTCATCACAGATTCCACTACCTCAAAGACAAAGTCAGGTTCCAGGCAGAGGCTGGTGTGGGGGCCTAAGAAAAACCATCTTTTTGTCAATTTTTCTGTTAGAAATTTCCAGACATTTTCACCATCTGCCAATGGCTAGGTTGTTGTGTCTCTGTATATAGTTTCTGCTTTTCTTCTGATGCAATGAAGATTTTTTTCTTTGTCTTTCAACATTTTAATATAATGTGTTCAGTTATTAATTTCTATTGACTAACTAAAAGGGTTTTATTGAATTTTTTCATCTAAGAATATTTTTATTACTTTCGAAAAGTTTTTGTCATTGTTTCTCCAAATATTTGTTCATTTCGAATTTGTTAAAGTTTAAAACTATATCATATAGTAGGAACCAAAGTTATATATTTTTATATATAAATGTGTACCACATATTTATCCATAAATAGATACATAGTATATGCAAATATATGCATACAACTTATTTCTAAAATATATGTATTCGATATGTAAAATTTATATTAGAAATTCTTATTACAGATACACATCATTTTATGTTTATTTGTGTAGCATGTGTTCCTTTTCTTTCCAAGCAGAACAGAGTCTGGCTGAGTAAAGACTTTGAGGACATTTGCTGACCCTCCCTCTTTGACTCCAGCAGGGGCAAAGTCATTCATGACCAGGGAGTCCAGTGAAAGTCTCTGAGATTTTCACTCTTGCCAGGCTGTGCGATGTATGCTTAATGCAGCTCCCATGAATTTGTGAGCAGTTTCCTTCTCTGAAGCCCCACCAAGCAGACTTGTGGGCAGGGCCTGTGGTTCCTCCCAGGTCCTCAGCCCTGTGGCTCAGGAGAGCTGCTGCTTCCTCCACAGCCCAGGGCCTGCCAGCCTGACCTTAACCCTGAGCTAAGGACCTTATTCCAAATGTCTCCTCATTTAACGAAGTACCTGAAAGTCTGTCTTGTTCTTAAACTCAAAGTCCACATTTCTACAATTGCTAAAGCTAGCATTTGCCATCTGGAAAAGTAGACATGTGAATTCATTGTCATTCTCAGAGCCTGGCCTCTTCCAACCCCACTAGATAAAGTTGCCCATATGTTTTCTTCTCTCCAGACAACTTTACTTAGAATTATAGTGAAATGTAATGTGTGATAAAAGCCCTTATCGCCTGCACAGAAACCACCCTCTTCTCCTATGGTGCCTAGGGCACCAGCTCTAGCCTGCTGGGCATGGTGAGGATAGTGAGCCTCCCCACCCTGGGACAGGAGCAGGGAATAAGGCCACATGTGATTAGCCTCACAATGCAACATCAGGGGAGTGAAGGAGGAGCAGGGACTCTGGGAAGAATTTGATCCTTCATAAGAAGATACAAGTTGAAGAGCTTTGCTTCACCTTCTAAAATCAATGACTTTCTTTTAGATTTGGGAGGAGGGACATATGTTTCATCGCCCTGACTCCTTCCACATCTCCTCTTTCTCTTACAATAGCTCTGACTCAGTCTGCCTCTCAGATTGTGTCCTGAAAATATAATTTTCCCTCCTAATATGAAAACAAACCAACTAACAAAACCCTCTTCCTCCTATCATGTGCTGTGAGATCTGACCTCAAACTCTGTGATACCCAGATCATATAAGAGATAATCATGGGATTTTCCCAAGAGATTTTCTAGCTAAAAACAAATTCTCGTGTTAGCTCTTCTCTCGGAAAAATTTTCTCTGTCTCTTGTCATAACTGACACCAGAAAACAAGGTGAAAATATTTCCAAGAACAGAGGACAACCATGTGCTCAGTGAGGTGAAAGACATCTCTCCCCCTTGCATGAGTTTCCAATGCTGCTGTTTAAATTGCCACAGTCTTATTGGCTTCACACAACATGAATGTATCACCCTGTAGTTCCCGAAGTCCGCATTCTCACTGAGCTAATGTTAAGGGGTCAGTAGGGTTGTAATCCTTCTGGATGTTCCAGAGGAGAGAACTGGATCCTCTGCTTTTTATCTTCCAGGTGCTCCCACATTTCTGGTTCCATGGCCCCTTCCTTCCTCAAACCACATCCCTCACCATTGTCCCAGCTCCTCTCTGACTGCAAGTCTCCTCCTCTATTTTAAAGACCTTTGTGATTATATTGGTTTCATCTGGGTAACCAGGTTGCTTATTCTCAAAGTCCTTAACTTACATCTGTCAAGTTCTTCTTTTGCTATGTAAGGTAGAATCCTTATGATAGGACTCCAATGACTGGAGGAACACCAGGGTTCTTAGTCTCACGCCGGTTTGTTTAAAAAGACACGGATTTGCGTGGAGTTGTTTTAAGGAGCGAAAAGTTTAATATGCAGGAAGGAAGGAATAAGAAAACAGTTCCCCCGTACAGAGACAGACGGAGGGTGGATTCAAAGAGAAAACTCCAGTGCGGTGGAAAATGGCTGCTTATATGAGGAAGCTGGAGGAAGTGGTGTCTGATTTGCATAGGGCTCAGGGGATTGGTTTGACCAGGCATGTCATTCATGTAGCCTGAGAAAAAGCTGGCTCTCCCACCCTAGCGTTTTAATATGCAAATGCAGGGTGCCATAATGTTCTACACACATGGGGATATATGGGGGCAGCCATGTTGCCAGGCACATGTGGGGGCAAGGAAGAAGAAGGTGGGAGCTGGGCGCTGTGGCTCAAGCCTGTAATCTCAGCACTTTGGGAGGCCAAGGAAGGTGGATCATGAGGTCAAGAGATCCAGACCATCCTGGCCAACATGGTGAAACCTCCTCTCTACTAAAAATACAAAAATTAGCTGGGTGTGGTGGCATGCACCTGTAATCCCAGCTACCCAGGAGGCTGAGGCAAGAGAATCGCTTGAACCCAGGAGGCGGAGGTTGCAGTCAGCCGAAATCTTTCCATTGCACTCCAGCCGGGGTGATGGAGCGAGACTCCGTCTTAAAATAAAAAATGAAAATAAAAATAAAGGAAGAATGTCGGAATTGCCATGTTTGGCTGGACCCAGTTTCTAATGGCCAGTATTCGTATATCAAAACTCGTCGCCTGTAATCCCAGCACTTTGGAAGGCCAAGGAGGGCAGATCACGAGGCCAGGAGATGAACACGGTCCTGGCTAACACGGTGAAACCCCGTCTCTACTAAAAATACAAAAAATTAACCGGGCGTGGTTGCGGGCGCCTGTAGTCCCAGCTGCTTGGAAGGCAGAGGCAGGAAAATGGCGTGAACCCGAAAGGCGGAGCTTGCAGTGAGCCAAGATTGCCCCAGTGCACCCCAGCCTAGGCACAGAGCAAGACTCCGTCTCAAAAAAAAAGAAAAAGAAATATATTTAGAGTAAAATTTTTAGATTTTCTTCAGGGCCTATTATCGGTCATGTTGGAGTATGGTATCTTATTGCTACAAAGCATCTGTTTTGTCAGTCGAAAGATCTCTGTTGTAATGATAATGCTAGTCAGTTGTGTCTGAACTCCAAAGGGAGGAGAGTATAATAAGGCACGTCTAAATCCACCTGCCAGTCATGGCCTCACCTAGTTTTTCAAATTTCTTTGAAGTTCTCTCTGCCAAAAGAGGAGTCCATTCAGCTAACTGGTGGCTTACAACTTAATTTTTGGTTTGCAAAACACACAGAAAAAAAAATCACTTAATAAATTCAATCTAAAATAGATTTGTAGAAACAAACAAAAAAAAATTAAGTGCTTTCTGAATAGTCCGACATGTCCAAGAAAGAGAAGAGATAAGAATTCATATGAGAAATATCCCTCATACAAAAGATTAATGATTTTTTTTTACTATCTTGGTTTGGGTCCACCAGCAATGAAGATTCCTGTTTAAGCAGGTTAAGGTCTGCTTTCTCTGCTTTCAAGATGATGCCTGGAGCATTGAGTCCTTCAAAGGAAGGATGTCTTATGTCTTATCATGACAGATTAGCAGAAGACAGAGAAAGATTCCAACTCCATAAACCCTGTTTATACTGGCATTAATGTATTCCACTAGAGGGCTCCACCCTCAAGACCTAAACACATTCCAACAGGCCCCACCTGGCAATACCATTACGCTGAGAATTAACTTTACAACAGATGGATTCTGGAGGACACAGTCACACCATAGCACTTTCTCAGATATACACATTCCAGGACATCTGGCCAGCAATGCATGTAGGAAGAGTTCTCTGCCCAAGATCATAAAGAACATAAGACATATCTACGGCCATTGGAAGTGAACAGAGGTACAGCAAAGGGGAAAGCCCTAGACTACAGATGGGGACTGCTACATTCATCCTGGTACAGTTAACCCTTGAATAACTTGGGTTTAAAGTTTGCAGATCGACTTATATTTTCTTCTGTGTGTCACCTGAGAGCAAGTACATAATCGGTAGTGAATGTATTTGCTCATTTTTATGGTTTTCTTCATAACATTTTTTTCTTTAGCATACTTTATTGGAAGAATACAGTATAAAATATTTATAATGTAAAAATGTGTTAATTATTTATTTTATCACTAAGGTTTCCAGTCAAATATAATACAGTACTTAAGGATGCAAAAGTTCTACACAGGTTTTCAACTGCACCAGTGGTAAGTGCCCCAACCTCCACGTTGTTCAGGGGTCAACTGCTCATTCAATCTGTAGCTGCATCTCTCCGGAATAGGATCTTGGCAGATGGCTTCAAGTAAAGGAATCCAGGAAATAACATCTCAAACTATGCTGATTGGTATGATGATTATGTGAAACCAAAGGAATTTAGAAAGCAGCAAATGCATAAAAAGCCTTTTCCTAAATATCCCTTATCCGCCAAAAAGCAAATTCTCAAGAAGAAAAACAATTGTCAAGGAAATTCTTCCTGGGAATTTTTATATCAGGGAAGATTAACACAAAACATGAATCAAAAATAGAAGAGACTGGAAGTTGAGGCTTTATCCAGACAGGCTAATACCTGTTCTTTTGAAGATGCACTTCTATTTTCATCTATTATCTCTAGGTTTCCTACACTTCCCAATTCCCTCTTCCGTAGAAAGGAAATGTGAATAACTGGATCTTATTGAGTTATCTGGGTAATCACCCTGCAATAATATCCTGCTGCACTTTCAGTGAATTTTGTTTGCCTTTTCTCTTATTAATCATTCTTTTGTCAATTCATTTTCAGCAAACATTTAAAGGACAAATGGAGCTTTCTTCCTTTCTCCCAATATAAGCAAGTTCCCTTAAAATTTAGGCTGCTTACAGAGCAGCAGGAAGGTTTGTGCACAGGCTACAGCACTGTGATTTGGCTCCCCTACTAGTCATCAGTAAAATTTTATACAACCCTATGTTGCAGCCCACTGATGCTGATATAGTTGGGTCCACTTTCCCTGCTACTGAGCCAGGCTGGGACATTTTGGGGCACAATAGAGATATGAGATATAATGAGTGCAAATCCCTGTCCAGAGTCATCTGGATCCAACTGATTTCTCCATGTACATAGGCAATTGCTTGGTAAGAGACTGAGTATCTTTTTCCTAAAGATGTTAACAGGGAGGTTGGTGTCTGGGTCAGGATGATGTCCCCACACACTGATAAAAGTATAAGAAAGTGTCATTGATGGTGCATGGCAGGGACATGCTCCCTGCAGTGGCCACCATAAGACGGATGAACTTTGGGAAATAATACTCAATGGCAGTAAAGAAGGTAGACTATGAAGGTGCCCAAAACAAGAATAAGATGCACCTCATTTAGTCTCTGGGCACTATAGAGACCCATCACTCTTAATAATGGTGGCTCTGTGACTGCTGCATGCATTGAGAAAACATGGTATCATCTTTGTGTATCTGTAGTAAATTGCTTGTTCTAATACTAGTAAGAACAAAGGCATAACACCATTACCTAATACTTACAAATATATATGGCATCATGTCGATACATTTTATTTTTAATTTTTTTTAGAAAGGAACAATGCTAAACTCACAGAAATGTTTCAAGGATAGCACAATTGCCCACTTCCCTAACTGGACTCTTATGAGAGTCTTTTGAAGACCTGAGAATCCTACCATCTAACATTTTACTATGTGTTTCCTACAAACAAGAATATTCTCCTAAATAATCCCAATATACCAATGAAATACATTACTCTATTGGCTCCTGAGGAATATTTAAAGTTGTCAAAAAAATACGTAAAACTGTTTCTCATAACAAAATAGTCCCCAATAGAAACACATTCTCTGCAGACAAATTTGGGCTACCCTGGTCTTACCTGGGACACCTGGGGACACTGAGATGGTGCTGAGTTACTGACATGAGCCAGCCCTGCAGCTGTGCCCAGCCTGACCCCTCCCCAGCTCATTTGCATGTTCTCAGAACACATCCTCCTGCTCTGAAGATTTATTAATAGGCTGGACATACTTCGTGCAGGAGTCAGACCCAGTCAGGACACAGCATGGACATGAGGGTTCCCGTTCAGCTCCTGGGGCTCCTTCTGCTCTGGCTCTCAGGTAAGGAAGGAGAACACTAGCAGTTTTCAGTACTGAAAACCCAGGGTTGTCAGTACTGCCTGGCTATTTAGTGAAATCTTCCTATAATATGGTCAATAGTATGAATATTTGTGTTTCTATTTCCAATCTCAGGTGCCAAATGTGACATCCAGATGACCCAGTCTCCCTCCTCCCTGTCTGCATCTGTGGGAGACAAAGTCACCATCACTTGCCAGGCAAGTCAGAGTATTAGCAGCTGGTTAACCTGGTATCAGCAGAAACCAGGGAAAGCCCCTAAGCTCCTGATCTATAAGGCATCCAGTTTGCAAAGTGGGGTCCCATCAAGGTTCAGTGGCAGTGGATCTGGAACAGATTTCACTCTCACCATCAGCAGCCTGCAGCCTGAAGATTTTGCAACTTATTACTGTCAACAGAGTAATAGTGACCCTCCCACAGTGTTACACACCCGAACATAAACCCCCAGGGAAGCAGATGTGTGAGGCTGGGCTGCCCCAGCTGCTCCTCCTGATGCCTCCATGGGCTGAGAGTGTTCCTCAGATGCAGCCACACTCTGATGGTGTTGGTAGAGGGGGACATGAAGTCACCTCTGCACCCGAATTATTTTCTCTTTCTCAGTCCCAACTACACAGACATAGCAATGCTTCTCCTGATTTAATAAATACAGAGATCATGACACCTGAGGAGTCTAGTTTAGGGCTTCAGTAGGAATTCATATAACAGAGAAGAGGCCACTATAGATATTTGAAGTAGGAATTGTCTTAATATGGAGAATTAAACTCTAACCTACTGAATTCTAAATAAAATGTAGAGATGAATCTCTAAATTTAATGTTTCATTTGCAAATAAATATTTACCAAATGGGGCATACAGGAAAACTCAGTGGTCTTCAATATGTTGGAAGAAAAAAGAGAAGGTTAGAGTTTTATGAAAAAGGGAAAATGTTACCTGTGGCTCTTTGAGAAAGTTCATTGGCACTAGGAAGGGTTGCGAGCTGGCAAGCTCAGACTGATAAGCAGTGGTGGACAAAGTGAATCCTAAAATAATATCAAGTTATCTCAGAAGTTGTGGATCAATTTGGTTTCAGGTTACAATAAACCACAGCAGTGAAACTTGCACAGAACTTTGTTACTGAAATACCAGGGATTCGGTGTAGATCCTGCAGCTCACCACAAAGAAAGCCAATCACTAAGACAACAAGTATTGCCAAACAACAGGCTTTAATCAGGTGCTGCAGACAAGGAGATGGGACACCATTCTCAAATGTGTCTCCCTGACCAACTAAAATTAGGGGTATACATAGCACAGAAGAAATGTGGGAGAAGAGGAACTAGGGAGGGTTAGGAAGATAATTTGGTGAACAGGAAGCAGGAGGTCAGTTAGTCAATCATAATGGGTGAAGGGTCCTGATTCAGTGATATGTAAGTTTCAGCTCCTTTGATAGTATCTGGGAGGCCTGATGGTTGGTTTCCTGAGAAAAGAACTCAGATAAGACAAATTTAACTATCCTGAGTTTTAAGACTGGAGGAGTCAATTTCTATGTTTCTTCAAAAAACAATAAACATTAGTCCCATGGGATAACAGGGCCTATTTCAATTGCATTCTAGAAACAATCTTTTTCACCCTGAGTGCCTTTCCCCCTGATTTCTTGGCTTTGTTGGGTATGTCAAGAATGACCCAATTCCTACGATTAACTTTCACACTACAACCTTTCAAAGTCAAGGATACAGTAGCGAGGAAAGTTGATATTAGAAGCGGGATTCTCTGGTGCTCCCACAGAAACCAGAATGTATCTGCCCTTGAGGTATAGGCTATCTAACCATGTGGTCCTCGGTCCTGTCTAGAAGCTTAGGAGTGGGGGTGCTGATGCTCTCAACTTCCTACAGCATCTTTCCAGGTTTTTCTCCAGTCCTCATCTCTGTTCCTGTGTCTGTCCTAGGTACCAATGGAGAATATTGAGTCATCCTTTTCTGTCCAGATCTCATGGGAGGACCTCTTATTGGGTCACTCTGTAGAACACAAGAGAAGCAGAAAAGGATATTTACATAAGTTAAAATGATTTTCCCCCAATGAGGCCATTTATTAAAATTATATTTAAAGCCACATGTTGAAAACACATCC
The DNA here is from genome assembly GCF_047675955.1 of Chlorocebus sabaeus. NCBI lineage: Eukaryota > Metazoa > Chordata > Mammalia > Primates > Cercopithecidae > Chlorocebus > Chlorocebus sabaeus. The sequence continues at coordinate 90,523,053 of NC_132917.1, read as the reverse complement.
AGCTTTCTTTTCTTATTAATGCAAATTTGCATTTGCAAATATTTTCAAGGTTATAAAGGATGAAAACATAATTATTTGCCCATGGAATGATCAAATACCTCTATAATTAAATGGAGTAAACATTTTCTTGAAAATTTGTACTCACTGAAATAAAGGACTATATTTTCAGTATCTGAAGCTATGTTAGAAATTATTGGACTTAAATTCAACTGTGCAGTTTGGTTTGGGATGTTCACTCCTGTGACCTGCCACAAGAATCTTGTGTCATGTGTAGTCACTGCTATTCAGCTTTGTCCTCAGACAATTGATATCTATAGGCTGAAGATGAGCTCTGTGTCCTGCAGAGGAACCACTCAGCTGAGCCCTTCCTTGATCAGTCAGATGATTGTGAACATGAGCATCCATGAACTCGAAAACAAATATTTACTGTTATCAGCCACTGAGTTGTGTATTTAGCCAGTTATAAATCATTAATGCATAAAAACTTACTGATACAATATTTACACCTCTACCTATATTTACACATATTTATTTTTTCTTGAATTGGTGGTTTAAATGTGAATATTCAGTAATCAAATTATGAAGTTATTAAAAGAAAATTAAAGACAAAATTAAAACTAATTAGTATTTCAATAAAAAATTAAAATTTACCTTATTTATGAAAAAGTATGCATACATGTATATAAGATACATAGAAGTGAATATATATGTTTTTGATAATATGTTGGCTACTATATATATTGAATGTATATATTGATTATATATTTGTATTTAAGTACATTTATCCTACCATGTATGCAATATATGCATATTTATAAAATTCTTATCTAAATTAAATACCTTTAAAATTTTTTGTAACATTCCATAAAATAATGCTATTCTGGACCACATATTGTTCTTACTCTTGCTACAGAAAATTTCTTTGTAGCCTTTATTTTTAAAATTCTACCAAATGCTAGTCCCTACCTAAAATATTTTTCAAACTCAGTAGAGCTCCAAGAGTAGGACTAGACCAAATTTTGACTAATGTTGAATTCATGGCATCTTATGAAAGTCTCCATTATGTTCATGCCCACAATGATGATATTCCAAATAGAGTTCTCACAACAATGGATGCTGGTTGGAATCACATCAGTGCCATTGTCAAGAAAGCCCTGGAAATGTAAAAACCATAACAATGAGTAAACTGCAAGGGTTACATCGGATGATCACATTGCAATGATAACAGTGTTGGGGTGATCAGACCCAACACCAGGTCATAGCGGTGACAAAGTCCGGCAGAGTCAAAGGATTGAGAAAAAGAGTTTGAGAGAGAAATGTAGGCACCAGGGACAATCGCTAGTGTATGGAGGCTGCGAAGGCCCCAAGCTCTGGGAGCCCATGCTATTTATTGGTAAACCAACAAAGAAACAGGTGGTGAGAATGTGGAGGTCAAAAGGACACATTGCATTAAGCACATGATTTACACCTGTGATGGTTTAGCATTTGCTCTGCTAGTTGAGATAATGGAGAGTAGGTTTTTTAAAGATACAATCGATAAGATAAGATACAATTCAAGATACAATCGCTCCTGGGAGAGCAAGGAGCCAGCAAGTGTAGACACATTCCAGAGCCATGAGCCCAGGATTTTATCCAAGCCACAAGGGATTTTATGTCCTGGGCTTAGATTATGGTGCGTCAGGGTAGCCTTCCACCCTTTAGCACAGAGTGTGTTCCAGAGGCCACGAAGGGTTTTAGACCCTGGACCCCAGACATGTTCCAAGACTCTTTTACATTATGTCAGACATGCAAGCCCTGCCTTAGCTTCTCCCGACATTGAGCTTTTCCCAGCATAAGAGCAAGGTAATAATATTGGCTGTTGGTTTTGACAGATCATCAGGCCTGCAAAGAAATGCAACAAAATGATTGCAGACAAAGTGATTATGTAAGAGCTATGACTAGACATTTCAAATATGAGCCAAAATTTTAAAACATGCTTTCCCCATGAATATTAGTTGAAATGCCATTAATGAGCAGGGGGCTTTTAATAATGAGGATGATTCAACACATGGGCTTCAGTCAGTCACCTTTCCCAGCTTTCTCAGGTAATCTCATGAATGAATGGAGGTCCCTGTGGGGACTGAACAGTATGAATTTCAACTAACTGAGACTTGAAGGGCTACTGGCTCTTCTGAACACCCAATTTGCCAAGAAGAATGACCCCTCCTGAACCCCTAACATTGTACCACACATGAGGGCTCAGACTAACAGCTGGTGTTGGCTGACACTAGTAGACCTCATGTAAAATGAGGAGGGCACTGGTTATTTTCGTATATATGAATTTGCCTTTATTTTTGGTTATATTTCTGCATAAATATTATTTGAAGATTTTCCAAGTGCTTTTATCAGAGTCAGGAAATTATTCTGTAATATGGCTTTGGATCAAGCAACTTATTAACTTCAAAAAAAGTGAAAAAAGTATAGCTCATGCTCTTGACATGTGCACAGGTGCAGCTTTCCCTATAGATAGGGAAAAACTCATTATTAGTCAAGCAAAGCTGGCACACAAACCCTTGTGCTAGTGAATTGCTATGGTGTCAGATGTGGTAGAGGCTCTGAAACACTAACCATGATTGGTGCTTTTACTCCCATAAACAGAATACTTATATCTTGAAAATGAGCTGTAGACTCATCACTGTTATGCCAACTGAACAACTTGAAATACTCTATTTCTATTTAGTCAGGGCTGTGGTTTTCTGGTTGATGGTTCCTAATCTTAAAAGTAGAATGACAATTATTCCATAAAATTGGAAGAAATGATATGATAAGCATGTGACCATTTAGAATTAATGCAATACTGGATAAGTTGTCAACACAGGGTGTTAGAGTATGTGCTGGGGCCATAGATCTAGCCCATATAAAGCAAGAACAAATAAAATTGATTTTACATATTTTAGAGATGAAGTACAGAAAATATGGACTGTAAGGGACCTTCTGGAATGTTTCCATTTATTGCCATTTCCACTGGTAAAACTCAGAGAAGATTTCACCAGTCATCAGGATGAAGTTCTAGGGATCACAGTCATGTGAAGCATTCCCTGCACTTGGATCCCCAGTGAGGCAAAGGGAAGATGAAACGCATAGTGGGATATGGAGGTATAAACACCAGGGACAGCCTCCTGGTCAGCTTAAACGTTGAAAAGTGTATTTATTTTTTCTGTTTAGTTTTATCACTGAATCAGTTGGATCTAAGAAAAGCGATTATGGCTGGTTAGGCAGAAAGGTGTTTATTATAATGAATTAAATGGACTGAAAACATTTGCGGAAACCAAAGTGGCAACTCAGGCAACTCCAGATACTCCTTTTGCTATTCCTTGATCCTCTCCCTGCCCCATGTTTTCCACAGTCAAGAAGGATACTCCTATGTTGATAGAAACCTGGCAAGTGAAGTGTGCCCATAGGACTGGGCTGCCTGGCTGTGACCCAGAACAGGAAAACGAGCATATTTGAGTGAGACCAGGTACTTCCCCTCCCTCATCTCAACCCAAAAGCACTCTGTAGTAACACAGCTGATGGGCATTCTTCCCCACATCTCTGACTTAGGAAACCAAGGACATGAGGAGTAGCCTTTCCAGACTCTACCATAGAGAAAGTGTTGCCAGAAACTAGAGAATAAAATAAACATGAAAGAAGCTGGTGATAATAACTAAATATGTCATGCATATATGTATTTTAAATAAGTTAATCTTTTCTATATGCCCTTTCTTTAAAAAAAATTCAAAGTGCTATTTTTAGCCACCTTTGCAATTTAGGCCAAAAATTAAATAATAAGTAGACACATTAATGATTCATGAGAGAAGAATATTTTTTCCTAGAAGGTGTTGGTCTGAACAGATTGGGGTTTCCCCCACATTTTGGGGAGCACGATGTTATGTGGGTACCATGATGTTCTTTGTAAAGGAAATCTTTATGTTGGGTTGTAGCATGTTGCTGTTGATACTAGTAATGCCTGGAAATTCAAGTGTAGAAAGATGTGTATTTATGATAGAAAGCCACACGGTGGACTTGGGCAGAAATAACCCCTGTACCCATGAAAACAGATGAATCTTCATGAGACTGAAATGAAGATATCATCAACTCAGGCAGGTCTGCAGAGAGAGGGGTCAGATCTCCAGTAGTTGATTAGTAGAACTGCTGTCCTTCTGGGGGCAATAGTGAGAAGAGCTGCTCTCTTTTCTGCGGGAGACAGCTTGAATGTTGAGTCACAGGCAGCAGGAGCTCCTCCCCAGCCTGCCCCAGAAGTACCATTCTTGGAATTGTTCCAGAGGCTTTGCCTGGAGCCTGTTCCTTAAGGCTTTTCAACACTTTGCAAGGAATTTAATATCCTCTAGTAAATCCTTTTATGCTTCATGGATTTGACATTTGCAACAGGGAATATACACCGTTTACAGTGACATCATTCATAGCCTCCTTTTTTCTGGCTAAATATAATGCTTTCCAGGTGGATCTACCAGAGGAAGCCAATGTGAACAACAATCCATGTGAACAACAATCCACCAAAAATGCAAGACAAATGAGCTCGGGAAAGCCACTGGGTTCTCATGTAGCTGCACTGTCCCCTGGTACAAAATGGGAGAGTGTAAAATTCTTAGCTCCACCATCAGAGAGATGGCCTAGTGTGACCTTCTCAGCATAGTAAGTCAGTACTTATAGACATTTAAATACTAACACCTTTAACACCATAATACAAGCAAAAGTAGAAAAGAAAATAAATTGGACTACATAAAAATGTAAAATGGGCATCAAAAAACAGAGCACAGTGAAAATGTAACATGTGGAATAGAAGAAAATATTTGTAAATCATATCTCTGATAAAGGGTTAATAATAGCTACTATATAAAAATAAGTCCTATATGTCAACATTAAAATAAAATACCTGATTAAAAATGAGAAAAGGACATGAATTGACATTTCTCTGAAGAATGTTCTTTAGAGATAATTAGATAACTAGCATAGGAAAAGATACTTAACATTATTACTCCTTAGAAAAATAAAAACAAAACGCACCTCACACCTATCAGGACTTTTTTTTCTTCCAATAGAAAATGACCAGTCTTGGTGAGAATTTAGGGAATTGGAACTCCCGTGGACACTGCTGTGGTTATATAAAGGCCTCACCTGCTGTGGGAAACCAGATGGTGATCCCTCAAAGAATTAATAATGGGAATAATACATAATTCAGCAATTCCACTTTTGGATATATACCCAAGTAATTAAAGACATAAATTTGAGGAAATATTTGTATACCCACATTCAGAACCGAATTATTCACAAGAGTCCAAAGCTAGAAGCAACTCAAATGTTCACAAAGGAGGGAACTGGTAACCCAAATGTGGTATATACATACAATAGCATATTATTTAGCTTTTAAAAGGGAAATTCTGACACGTGCTACAACATGGATGTAACTAGAGGACATCACACTAAGTGAAATAAGCCAGTCACAAAAAGATTACTGAGTTGTGATTTCACTTTGGTATTTGCAGAATAGTTTCCATTTGTCTTGAATCAACCCAATCCTCTTTCCTTTCTTGCTTGTAGTCTTCTGGAATAACTGTAGAATGTTCTGGAAATGTATCATCTTGACATTGGGCATGATTGACCAGAACAGCCTGGGTTCCGTTTCTGTCCCTACTAGAAATAGGAATTTCTTCAACACTCTAGCCCAGTGTGTCATGTGATTCTAAGACACAAAACACAGGGTGGGCTGCATTCCAGGGCCCCTCAGCTGCAGTCCTTGTGGAGTATGCGTGGTCTAGAGTTGATCAGGCCCTGGCAGCTTTGAGCTTTCTCTGGCTGACTCTCTATAGGTAGTAATCCACTTCATGTAACTGGTTGTGCATGGGTGTTGTGTCTCACTAGATTTGGGTAAGTCGGCAACCAGTGCACAGCAAACCTTCTTGGCAAAATTGGTGCAGTGAGAAGGTTGGATTCGAGAGAACCATGGCTTATTGGTGAAGCTGGAGGAACAATACTCTCCAGTACCTGGCTCAGGACAGAGACATCAGCCTGGAAATGCAAGGCCTGGACATGCAAATGGATGTTTAATGAGGAGGGAGGATAAATGGGACATGGTGAGAGGCAGTGTTTGATGTGGCAGTGAGTCAGTGGAACAGCGGAGAAGCAGGACTGCAAGAGAGAGCACGAGATGGCACTTTATGAGAAGATGGACACGTTGATCAGCAATGGGCAAGACAGCTATCGGAGATGTGGCAAGACAGTGATCAGTGAGAGAGGGCGAGATGGTGATCAGCGCTACAGCCATCAAAGTTACAGGGTTGCTAACATTGCAGAGCTGTTAACACTGTCCAAATGCTGTTTTAAGAGCCATCATCTTTCCTGACAGGCAGTGGAGCTGAGCGGATGGGTAAGTGGCCACAGAGCCACTGCTTCATGCAGGCCAGCCACTCCATGCTCCAGTTCCCCCGCCGGACCCCAACCCACCCAAGCTGGGGACCCTGGAGAGATCTTCATGCAGGCCCCACGTTAGAGACTGCTTGGCACCATTTTGGCTCCTGCACACCTGTAAGGGTCCCCTCTGCCCACCTGCCCCATATCAGATATCCAGGGAATCAGGCCTTGGGCTAGATAGTCCATTTGAAGTCCCCCATAGCACACCTGACGACATCCTTGTTGCTCCTTCCCTTAGTCATTTTTCCTCAAATGTCATTTTATTTATCCATCAGCTGTTTCATCTTATTTTCTGCCCCGATATATGTGTTTGCTTTGCAGTTTTGGCTTTGGCTCGCTGCTAATTAGGTTTGTGCAATTGTTTAAGGCAGGACACTTGGTTGTAAGAATTCTCCTGTTCTGTTGACTCTAAGAAGCCAGAGTCACATTGTTCTATGGTCACAACCAGACCTTTGGGGCTCACTGTTGGCCACCCCACTGAGGCTCCAGGATTTCCTGCACTGGTCAGCCCCTGGATACTCCAGGATTTCCTGGCATTTGGTGTGGCGACACTCCTAGGCTGATACTCAGGTACTGTGGGATTCAGCATTTGGTATTGTTGGCCACTCCCTGGATGCTCCCGGGTTTTCAGCATTGACATTCCTCCTAGGATTGTGGATTGGAGCCTCACCCTATGGGAATCTTCGTTTGCCTTCTCTTGTTTTCTGCCCTAAAGGTATCATTTTCCATAACGCACTTTGTTTTCTTATTGTCACTTTATTTACACTTTTTCTTCTACATTTTATTTAATAAAAATACTGCTTTAAGGCCGAGCATGCTGGCTCACACCTATAATCCCAGCACTTTAGGAGGCAAGGTGGGCGGATCATTCGAGGTCAGGAGTTCAAGACCAACCTGACCGACACAGTGAAACCTGTCTCTACTAAAACTACGAAAAAATGAGCTGGACATGGTGGTGCATGCATGTAATCCCAGCTACTTGGGAGGCTGAGACACAAGAATTGCTTGAACCCAGGAGGCGAAGGTTGCAGTGAGCTGAGATCGCACCACTGTATTCCATCCTGGGTAAAAGAGTGACACCTTCTCTCAAAAAATAATAACAATAAATAAAAATTAAAATATAAAAATAGTGCTTTAGTCATATTTTGTTCACTAACAAATGCTTGTAATCCACTTTCATAACGACTTACTACCTCTTCCTACACCTTCTATGCAGGAAGTGGAAATCTGAGATGAGAACAATGATGGCCCAGTCACTTTCTAGAAAATGGTCTGCATATTGAAACTGGGTTTTCTTAAGTTACTGATTTCCTAAATTGTAGAAAATTTTGTTTTTGAGGCTGGGTACGTTGGCTCACGCCTGCCTCCCAGCACTTTGGGAGGCCGAGGAGGGTGGATCATTTGAGGTCAGGAGTACAAGACCAGCCTGGCCAACATGGTAAAACTCCATCTCTACTAAAAATACAAAAATTAGCCAGGCGCAGTGGTATGTACCTGTAATCTTAGCTATTCGGGAGACTGAGGCAGGAGAACAGCTGAAACCTGGGAGGTGGAGGTTGTGGTGAGCCAAGATCGCGCCACCGCACTCCAGCCTGGGTGATAGAGTGAGATTCTATCTCGGGGGGAAAAAAAAAAGTTAAACAGAAAATTTTGCCTTTGATTTGATAATGAGTTTCTTTTAAAACTTCTGAGATTCATGTCTTACAGATTCAACTGTTGTGTTTTGCTGCTTTCAGCTTGTTCTTCCTTTAAAAAGGCCTGGGATCATTGCTGTCTCCTTTTGCTTCTTCATCAGCTGCTGTGACTTTTTCTTTTTTATTTATTTATTTATTATTATTATACTTTAAGTTCTAGGGTACATGTGCATAACATGCAGGTTTGTTACATATATATACTTGTGCCATGTTGCTGTGCTGCACCCATTAACTCATCAGCACCCATCAACTCGTCATTTACATCAGGTATAACTCCCAATGCAATCCCTCCCCCCTCCCCCCTCCCCATGATAGGCCCTGGTGTGTGATGTTCCCCTTCCCGAGTCCAAGTGATCTCATTGTTCAGTTCCCCACTATGAGTGAGAACATGCGGTGTTTGGTTTTCTGTTCTTGTGATAGTTTGCTAAGAATGATGGTTTCCAGCTGCATCCATGTCCCTACAAAGGACACAAACTCATCCTTTTTTATGACTGCATAGTATTCCATGGTGTATATGTGCCACATTTTCTTAATCCAGTCTGTCACTGATGGACATTTGGGTTGATTCCAAGTCTTTGCTATTGTGAATAGTGCCACAATAAACACACATGTGCATGTGTCTTTATAGCAGCATGATTTATAATTCTTTGGGTATATACCCAGTAATGGGATGACTGGGTCATATGGTATATCTAGTTCTAGATCCTTGAGGAATCGCCATACTGTTTTCCATAATGGTTGAACTAGTTTACAATCCCACCAACAGTGTAAAAGTGTTCCTATTTCTCCACATCCTCTCCAGCACCTGTTGTTTCCTGACTTTTGAATGATCGCCATTCTAACTGGTGTGAGATGGTATCTCATTGTGGTTTTGATTTGCATTTCTCTGATGGCCAGTGATGATGAGCATTTTTTCATGTGTCTGTTGGCTGTATGAATGTCTTCTTTTGAACCTCCAGTTCTGACTGTTGGTGCAGCCTTATGCTAAAGGGTTTTGTCTTAGAGGTCTGTGGAAGCAATGTTTTCCCCCAGCATAGTGTTATTCTAGGTACTTGGTTTTTTAACATGTATAACCTTGCTTGGGGCTTTCTTTTTTATTTTATACAGCTTTAAAAAATATATATATATTCTTTGAGATGGAGTCTCAGTCTGTCACCCAGGCTGCAGTGCAGTGGTGCCACCTTGGTTCACTGCAACCTTCACCTCTTGGGTTCAAGCGATTCTCCTGCCTCAGCCTACCTACCGAGCAGCTGGGACTACAGGCACGTGCCACCACGCCCAGCTGATTTTTTTTTTATTTTTCGTAGAGATGGGGTTTCACCGTGTTAGCCAGGATAGCCTCTATCTCCTGACCTCATGATTTTCCTGCTTAAGGGCTAATGAGTGCCTCCAACCTCCACATTGTCTGGCCTAAAATATTTAATTGGCTGTAAATTTTTTGATTCCAAACCCCTTGGCCAAAGGAACTACCAAAGAAACGTAATAAAATCTAATTAAGGCCATATGGGAAACAGGGAGTCAGACACACTTTGCTCAACCCCTATTTGAAATGTAGGCTAGGTTCAAAAGGCCTTTTAAAATTATGAAAATAAAATAGTGCCCTTTACACAAAAGAAAATAGTAGCTCCTCTGTTTAACCAGACTTAGTCTCACTAAAAACTTAAAGAGAAGGAATTGACTGGGTGCAATGGCTCATGCCTGTAACCTCAACACTTTGGGAGGCTGAGGTGGGTGGATCACGTGAGGCCAGGAGTTCAAAACCAGCCTTGCCAACAGAGAAAAACCACATCTCTACTAAAATTACAAAAAATTACCTGGGCATCTAGGTACACGCCTGTAATCCCAGCCACTCAGGAGGCTGAGGCATGAAAATAGCTTGAAACCAGGAGGCAGAGGTTGCAGCAAGCCCAGCCGAGATTGTGTCACTGTACTCCAGCCTGGGCAACAGAGCGAGACTCTCTCTCAAAAAACAACAGCGAAGTATTCCCCCAAGAATCAATAATAACCAGAATAAAGGGGCCCTTATCAGATATTCTTAATTACTCTAACTACTGTTAGGCTTCAGGAAGTCACTAGTTGGGTACAGCTGTCCAGGATTAAACCTGTTTCTTATGAGGTCCTGTAGGCACGAAAAGTGGACACCACAACCTCCGTTTATAAAACCTAGAAAACTTAAGGCTGCTGTTTTGCAAACACATAGATTAATAATGTGGTTCTGTGGGTGGACATAGGAGCATTAATTTTTCTCTCTCTTCCAATTATAATTTTCCTGTTTAATCTCCTAGTAAAGTTCATATCTTCTAAACTTCTAAATTTCATGTAAAGATGATACGGTCTGTCAAAATCTTCCAATCCATTCTGTCTTCTGACCCCACAAATGAAAGCATCCTGCCACTGGGTCCCTTAGTTCAGGTACCAAAGATTTTTACTCCTCAAATGCTAGGGAAGGCCTGTACCCATAAAGCCAGCAGGAAGCACTTACAGAAAATGGACTCTGCTCTTCTGCAGTCCCCTTAAGATTAAGGAGGAGTATCTAATCTCTGAGGGGCAATGAGATAGGAGATAGATGGGACTCAACCCAGGACCAGATTGAAGACTGACTGACACAAGGAAGAGACACTGGAAGCACCTGTCCATAAGACATGCCCACCAGGGTCATATCAGTTTACCATTGCCATGGCAACACCTGAAAGTTAATGTCCATCTTCTAGCTACTTCTGAATAACCTACTCCTTAATTAGCATGTCATTAAAAGAGGGGATAAATACGACTGTAAAACTGCCCCTGCGCTGCTGCTCCTGGCACACTGCCTGTGGGGAGCTCCACTCCACAAGAGCAGTCACAGAGCTGTAACCGCCACCTCGGTAAAGCCGTTTCCTTCCACCACCCGCTTACGCTGCGTTCCTTCCTGAGGGAGGCCAAGAACCTGCCCTGCACCACTTTTGTCAAGTTAGTTGTCAAAAACTACTCATAATATCCTCTCTTTAATTATTTTACTCTTATAGGCTGTGTAATGACTTTCTCCTTTCCATTTGCCATATTGTGTTTTGTGTCCTTTTTCTTTCCCTCTTCTTTATACACCCTTCATCAAGTACTCACAGGCTTCAATTCAGTTCTTTCTTGTGGAAGTATGGCTCATGAGAAACGCTGATTCTTCTGGGTATGAGGCCATTCACCGTTTTCATATGTAACACTGTAAAAAGTACTGTGACATAAGCCTCCACTTCACAAACTGACCACTGTCAAGCATCATCTCCCAACCAATAGAAATTATTTGTTCCTCACTAGTTCACATAGGAGTAGAAATCTCAAGTCTAAATGGTGGATTTGCACTTTACCACTTGGTGTATTCAAGAAGATGAATAATATTAATACATCAGTAGGTCCGGGCACAGTGGCTCAAGCCTGTAATCCCAGCACATTGGGAGGCCGAAGCAGGCAGATCACCTGAGGTCAGGAGTTTGAGACCAGCCTGGCCAACATGGCAAAACTCCATCTCTACTAAAAATACAAAAATTAGCCAGGTGTGGTGGCACATGCCCGTAATCCCAGCTACTTGGGAGGCTGAAGCAGGAGAATGGCTTGAACCAGGGAGACGGAGGGTGCAGTGAGCCAAGATCATGCCACTGTACTCCAGCCTGGGTGACAGAGCAATACTCTATCTCAAAAACAACAAAAAAATCAGTAGCTTTGAATTTTAAACATCCTTTTGACAAGAAACTCATCATTCTTTCTGTCTAAAATAATGTTCTGATGCTTTCAAGAATGAGCCTGGTTTGATGCCTCACTCTCCAACATGATAGAAGTGTGGCATAAATCTATGAAAAACCCTATTTCCCTGTGTCTACAAGAACTACCTTTGATTGAAAACTTCTTCCCTTCCTCTAGTCTTTTCTTCTACACCGAGCTCTGTTTAATCTGTGACACAAAACAATACTTGTCAGGAAAGAATCTGGAAAGAGCAAACGACTTCTAAGAGGTTTCAGAGATTCCTGCACCACCATCTGTCCATCTCTAGAGGGGGTTGTGAGTATGAGGCAGAGCAGAGCTTGTAAATCTAACTGCTTTCACTCCCACTGTATTTCCTAACAACAGCAACCACAGCAACAGCCATAACATCACAGGACAAACGTCTACTACTTCCAAAGCTTTTATCTCAGTAAATCTTCTCTCCATGTATCTCAGGCAGCTAGAATATTTGATACTCATACAAATAGTACTGTAGCTTTTTGTTCATAATTGGAAAAGCAGACAAGACCCAATGTAATACAGGCATTCCTTAAACCAGGTACCATTCAGTTTTGGATATCACTGCACACATATACCCAGCATACGTCCAATATATGTGTAAAAATCCATGAAGCAAGACTTACAATCGCTGGTGTTTTCTATTGTGTTGTATTTTCCTCTTATGTCATCTTTTCCTTTTTGTCATTAAAAAAAATCTGTTCAAGTCAGTCTAAATTAATTATTGAATCACAAGTAGATAAAATCATTTATCTGATAACACCTTGACCCAATGAATATGTTTCTTTGTAAGACAGAGCCCTCATTTCCAAGATAGCAAGGCTGACATAATTATACTGGAGCAAGCCCACAAGTAATGGTGGTAGCTTTGCCTTATTGTCAGCCCTGGGGCAAGAATTAGACAAAAGATAACAAGGTAGAATAAAGATTACATAAGAACGAAGGACAGCAACAGGACATGGTTATCTTTGATAGGGTAACATTTTGATAATAGATGATGAGTAGTAACGCCTTAGACAGGGATGGGTGGGAATGATTGAAGGTCTGAGTACTTTAGCACAGATTAAGAACAAATCATTGGGATTTTAAGAGTGCGTACAGTCAGTGAAGAAAAAGCCCTAGAATTTAATTTCTGGATAAAACATTCTTAGATTATATTTAAGAATACTGTCCATACTAAGCAAGTGTATTTATGATAATGGTGATGACTGTAGTGCTGAATATTTAAACAATAAAAACAAAATTAATCGTCACATGCACAACGTCCTGAATACTATTGTAAATATTTTATCTTATTTTATTTAAACTGTCAACTGTACTGTAAGGTAGGTACAATTATTGTCACAGTTACACAGATATGGAAACTGAGACACAGAGAAGTTGAGTTGCTTGGTTAATTTCAAGCAATCGGCAAGCCATGGAGCATCTACATCAGAGCCTGCCAGGACATGTGACTGTAAACAGAAGTTTTAACTTTTTAACTCAAAGAGGGTATGTGTCTGGGTTAATGGAAAGCTTCAGGACCCTCAGAAAACATTATTAACAAGCAAATGAAAGGTGTATCTGGAAGATTAAATTCTACCAGAGTCTTCATTTCAATGGATCCAATAGTGAACTTAGGGAGATGACTGGGCATATTGAGGATAGGACGAGAGAAATGAAAACACAGCCTTCTATATTATTCTTAACAGGCTTGTACCAAACATCATCTGGGTGAATTGGGGTGACTGAAGAGAAGAAAGACACAGGAGTGAAATTCTGTGAGCACAAGGGGGAAGTTCTACACTCAGACTGAGCCAACAGACTTTTCTGACCTGACAACCAGGGAGGCGCAGGATGCTCCGTGCAGAGAGGAAGAAGCAGGTGGTCTGGGCAGCTGGTAGCCCAGCTCCCACCCCAGCTGCTTTGCATGTCCCTCTCAGCTGCCCTACCTTCCAGAGCCCATATCAATGCCTGGGTCAGAGCTCTGGGGAGGAACTGCTCAGTTAGGACTCAGAGGGAACCATGGAAGCCCCAGCACAGCTTCTCTTCCTCCTGCTACTCTGGCTCCCAGGTGAGGGGAACATGAGGTGGTTTTGCACATCACTGAAAATTCCTACCACCTCTGCTCAGCACCAAATACAATTAAAATTCAATGTAGATCGACAAGTTTGGCACTACTCAAAGATAGTGGGTTTGATCTAGATTACATGAGTGTATTTCTGTTTTCTTTCCAATCTCAGATACCACCGGAGAAATTGTGATGACACAGTCTCCAGCCACCTTGGCTTTGTCTCCAGGGGAAAGAGCCACCCTCTCCTGCAGGGCCAGTCAGAGTATTGGCAGCTACTTATCCTGGTACCAGCAGAAACCTGGGCAGGCTCCCCGGCTCCTCATCTATGGTGCATCCAGCAGGGCCACTGGCATCCCAGCCAGGTTCAGTGGCAGCGGGTCTGGGACAGACTTCACTCTCACCATCAGCAGCCTGGAGCCTGAAGATGTTGCAGTTTATTTCTGTCAGCAGGATAGTAACTGGCCTCACACAGTGATTCAACCTGAAACAAAAACCTCAACAAATCATCAGTGTTTACTGATTACACCAGCTGCTTCCTTTACTGACAGCTAGTGTGGTGGCCACTCAGTTTTAGCATCTCTGCTCTATTTGGATATTTTGTGGTTCTAAAAAAAAAAATCCTTGAAAAATTTGCACTTTGATTCTTGGACTCTCTTCAACTGAGGCACCAGAATTCCAGGTTTCCAGAAATAATGTCTCACTGTATGAATCCTTAAATAGCCCCAGTGGTGCTTCACTTTCCCAGTAGAAGTAGCTCTGTGCATGTTGCACTGCTCCATTCAAATTCTACAACATTCTAAGTAGTAGAAAATTCTATTTATTTATGTAAATAGTTGACTCAGTAAAAGGTGTTCATGCGAAGATACTACCATGGCTGAATAAATCCCATTCTTTTTCTTTCTTCAGGCTATCAACATTTCAGTGGCAATTGGTTATTGTGAAAACTTTTGCCATTAAAAAGTGAACTAAATTATTTCTTCAATTTTCTTTAAGGTTCAGTAGTTTGTAAAAGGATTAAAGTCTGTAAAAATAAAGTACATACTAGAAAAGGACTATTCCTAATGACGTCTGCAAATGACCAAGTAGAAGGAGGGATAGAAGCCGTTGTATTCATTATTTTTCTCCAAGACTTCCTTCCAAAAGGGATTTCATTGATCATATTCATTTATTATGTCAATAAAACATGTTGACATTATGTAACATCTGCTATGAAGCACTGAGGATACATCTTATCTGTATTATTCTTGCCAAAAATTAATGCTGTGAATTAAATCAAGAGTAAACATCATGCAAACTCAATTGGGAAGACATTCTTCAACATAACTGGCCAGTAACCTTCAAAAGTTTCACGGCCGTGAAGGAGAAACAAAAGTGAAAAACTGTCATGGATTTAAAGATATTAAGGACAAGATGACCAAATAAAATAAAGAAACTTGAATTTTATCTTGTAATATAAAACAAAAATGACATTAATGGGAAAATCAGTGAAATCCATATGGTATTTTAAAGGAGTTAACTAATAACATTATATCTATGTTCATCTCATGGTTGTGATACTTACACTGTGGTTATGCATGATGCTGACATTAGAGCAAGGTGGAGGAGGAGTCTATGTGAAGCATCTTTGCTATATTTTTAAAATTTTAAGTTTAAAAGTATTTCTAAATAAATTAAAAACTCATACAGACACACAAGAATCTAAAATATAAGAAAAAGGTGTTTTTTAAAAAGTCCACAAGTTTCCTCCTATTTTGCACCTTTTCCTATGTCTGATTCTCATCTCGATTAAAGACAGTCATAGCTCTCATTATGTGGAGTGTAATCACTAATTTGCTCAGTTCTAAGAAGGCAACTTAAAAATTGATAGTGTGTTCCTTCATGACTGTGAAATCTAGGGATCAGGGTTCTCTATTTGTGAAGACCTTGGTTTCTCTTTAAACGTGGGGTGCAGAGTTCAATCTCTCCGATGCAAAATTATTTGTGTTAGTCCTTAACCTTATTCCACTTCAGTGTGGCTATTATGTTCATTTAAATGTATTTGAGAAGGCATCTCTGTTTATGGCATCACAAAGAGTTTAATACATCTTCTCTGCAAAAATCAACAACGGACACACATACAAATGTAAAGCTAAAAATTAAAGCTATTTCAGCACTGAAAATTAGCAAAGCATAAAATAATTAAAGATGTATATTCTTGATAGAAAAAAGAAGTAATAGTGTTTTGAGTAAGGACAGAAAAAGTCTGTAGCCTGTTGCCTGTGACAGCACCCTTCTACCCCCAGCTCAGTCAGCATGATTACAGAACTGAAGCTTTACCAATATGAGCATAGCAAATAAAACTAGCAGCTTGCTGCCAAAGGGGGTGGACTTGAGTAAAGCCAAGGGGTGGAGTAAACTTCTTCAGTGTTTCCAGTTAAACATGGAGAACTTTATAAAAAATAAACAGAAAAAGCCCACAGCTTTGCTAGTGCAAGATGGTGCCTTGTGTGGGACACGTAGCACATCTGCTGACAGGAAATAGCAGATTTCTGGATAAGACAGAGCCATATTGCTGAAACAATCTCTGCACACATTCCTGGTGACTTAGAAGCTATATATTCTAGGGATGAGACCCAGGAGTGCCTGGTGCAAAGTAAAACCAGAGGAAGGTAAAAACTAGCTGCATTTTGCTTGTGTTTTCTAAACTACACACAGATGGATTGACAGCAGATAGATTTATAAGCTCCAGATATTTGAGCAAAACTTCTCAAATCCTTGTTGACCACTAAGCTGTGCAGATACATGTGTGATTCCTATAAATTCAAACTAAAGATTAATATTAAGAATAAAAAGAAGCAGAGATATCAGTGGTCAAACACCACGTGAGATACAGATTTTTCAATATCAAGCATTGAAAATACATTTAATATATGTAATCCATTCAATATTACAGCCCAACCTACCCTATCTTAAATGTGCTCAGAACACTCACATTAGCTTACAGTTGGGCAACATTATCTAACACAAAGCTTATCTTACAATAAAGTGTTGAACATCTTAGGTAATTTATTGGATAGTGTACTGAAAGAGAAAATAGAATAGTCATAGGAATACTAGAAGTACTATTTCTACTTGAATGCATATCACCCTCACACCATCTCAAAGTCAAAAACCTATAACTCCAACTCCCATAAGTCAGGTACTATCAGTATGTTCAGACAAGTAACTAAGAAGAAAATTTTAAAATGCTCAGAAAAATGAAGCAAATTCAAGGCCTGACATGGTGGCTCAAGCCTGTAATCCCAGTACTTTGAGAGGCTGATGCAGAAGCATCACTTGAGGCCAGGAGTTTGAGACCAGGCTATGCAAAATGGTGACATCCTTGTCTTTACAAAAAATTTTTTTAAAATAGCAGAGTGGTAGCATTCACCTACATCCCAGCTACTCAGGAGAATGAAGCTGGAGGATCACTGGAGCCCAAGAGGTCGATGCTGCAGTGAGCTATGATCACACCACCACATTCCAGAGTAGGTGACAGAGTGAGACTCTGTTTCTAAACAAATTTAAATTTAAAAAACCGATAATCTAAAGAGAGATACTGTAATATATTATCAAAAATGTACAGTTTACAGTTTAAAAAATCCTGGAAAAAAAAACAGAGAAGTATGATCTATATTGTAGGAACAAAAATAAAGCAACTACAATAACAGCAACAGAAAACAGTCAATGAAGGCTGATTCTAACTTTTCCTAAATATTGACTTTAGCAAAGACTACAAAGCAGTAAATATGCAGATGTTCAAATAGTTATTTTTAAAACTATGATCATTGACATAAAAAATAAAATATTAAAAAAAGATTCAGCAAATAAAGCCTCAAGAAAAGAAATGGGAAGTATTAAAAAATGGACGAATAGAAACTCTAGAAATGAAAAGTACAATAATCCAATTTAAATATTTATTAGCTGGGTCTAATTGCAATTTGAGATGGCAGAACAATCAGTTAACTTGAAAATAGAGGAATAGAAATTATTGAGTCTAAAGAAAATGTTTAGGAAAAAATGGTAGAAGATTTAAGGGATTTAGAGCTCAGAGTAAAAGATACCAACAAATGTATAATGAGAGTCACAAAGAAGGAGAGACAGAGAAAGTGACTGAAAAAGTATTTGGAGAAATAATGACGAAAACATTTTTAAATTAATAAAAAAATTCTTAGATGAAAAAATTCAGTAAAATCCTTTTAGATAATCAATAGAAATTTATAACTGAACTCATTATATTAAAATTTTGAAAGACAAAGAGAAAATCTTCATTGCATCAAGAATGAAAGCAGACACTATATACAGAGAAACAACATAGCCATTGGCTAAGTTTTCGTCAAGACCAATAGAGGATAGAAGCAGTGAAATGACATATTTAAATGCTGAAAGGAAAAAAAAAAAGGCAACCAGGAAATCTATATCCAGTGAAAATATCCTTTGAATCTAAAGAAAAAAACAAAAAAAATTCTTTAATAAACAAATTAGATTCATTGGTAGCAGCTATGTCTTTTAAGACATTTGAGAGAAAATCCTTCAGAATACCAGGAAATGACATCAGACAGGACCTTGGTTCCACTGGAAGAAATGAAGGCCTTGAAATAATAAGGAACAATACCAAGGCTAAAAAGATAAAAAATACCCTTAGTGCTATTTTTGTAAAGTTCAGGACAGGAAAACCTAAATGATTGTGTAGATGTCAGACAGACAGTTACTTTTGCTGGGTGGGAGGGGTGAAAATCGACAAAGATTGTCCATGAGGGAAGCACAAGGGAATGTGAAATACTCTATCATTCCATCCAGACAATAAGTTACACATAAACTTTTTTCAGTTGCACATTCAACATGTGTGACTTTACTCTGGCTGTTTTATCAATTGAAAAAACAAAAACAGACAAAAAAATACCAAACTTAGACTGTTTCCCCCATACCAGTAATCACAGCCAAGAGCCCAGACTAATTTGGAATATTATCATTATCACCACTTCTTTATTCTATTTGAAGCTTACACTTTTCATCCAGCTACAGTTTCACAGCTCCACCTCTGGCCCATTCTTTTGGAAGACCCCATAGCCATAGGGCAGGGAATACCTATGGAAGACTCATAAACAACATGATCGTTGGGTATTTAGCAGAAAACAAGTTGTATGTATCACATACTGTTCTATGCAGAGGGTACAATACATGTCAGTGAGAGAGTCTCTGTAGCAAAGAAAAGAAGTGTGAACTAGAGCTTCAGAATGTGATCCAGTTTTTAGAGTTCATCCGAAGAACACAGATCAAGGTGTCCTCTCATCTGGGCATGGGAAAGTGAAATGTCTACAGGTTCTCCCCAGATCAGTGGCCCGCAGCTTTGGAGATGAGTACATGAAACTCACATTTGTTCACATCCACAGTCACTTCCTGGCTTCACCCATAGGAATGATGGTCTGGCTACCCAGTTACTTAGAAACTGTGCACACAGGGTGTCAGTTCATAAAATGACCATTAAAACAGTGACTTTGGTTAAATGTATACCAGTAGTTACATTCTGGAGGGAAAAATGAGCAGAGGGGATATATTTTAATACCAAATTAAAAATCACAGCCTTGTGACTTCTTTCTTTTCCCATATCATTCATTATGATAATGCTGAAACTTCAGAAGATCGAATGAGCCCCATATATTCATCCCTAAACCTTTGTCTTTGTCCAGCTTGAGCCCACGTTTGGGCCATCCACTGGCATCTGAGTACACTTGTGGGATGATCATTGTCTGGACAGCACTGCTAGTGCAACTCACAGGCAGCTCCATGCTGAGTCTCCCCTCGAACTCCCAGCATCACTGACCCTGAAGGAGTGTCCTCCTGTTCTCCACAGCACCCAGAGCACAGCCTGCCCTGCCGTGATTTCACTGCCCAACTCAAAACCTCATCACAGATTCCACTGCCTCAAGGAGAAATTCAGGTCCCAGGCAGAGGCTGGTGTGGGGGCCTAAGAGAAACTATCTTTTCATCAATTTTTCTGTTAGAAATTTCCAGGCATTTATAAGCTGAATTTCTATACATAGTTACTATCTTAAAAATGGAAACTATTTATAATAGGAGAAACATAAAATATGGAAAATAGTTCAATCTCACAGGAGCATCATGTAGTAAGAGACTCCAAATTCAACTAATCTAATTCTGAGCTCCCTGCCTTATGGTCCTTCTCCATGATGTCTATGTGCTCCACCCTTATCCAATATATGCTCAGATAATTATTTTAACCTATTATAAAAGACTTAAAAAGCAATATATAAAGCAATGATTAAACAAATAGTGTCTCTCAAACAGAGACAAAACTATGAAAACAGAACTACTGGGAATCCAAGAAATGAAAGGTACAACAACTCAAATGAAAAAATATATAGGCCGGGCACGGTGGCTCAAGCCTGTAATCCCAGCACTTTGGGAGGCCGAGACGGGCGGATCACGAGGTCAGGAGATCGAGACCATCCTGGCTAACACAGTGAAACCCTGTCTCTACTAAAAACACAAAAAACTAGCCGGGCGAGGTGGCGGGCGCCTGTAGTCCCCGCTACTCGGGAGGCTGAGGCAGGAGAATGGCGTAAACCCGGGAGGCGGAGCTTGCAGTGAGCTGAGATATGGCCACTGCACTCCAGCCCGGGCAACAGAGCAAGACTCCGTCTCAAAAAAAAAAAAAAAAAGAAAAAATATATAAAGTAGACTCATCAGCAATTTAAGATGACATGAGTATCAGTGAACTGAAAAACAAGTCAATAGAAACGATCTCATATAAAGAAGGGAAAATTGTAAAGAAAAATGAATAAAACCTCAGACATGATAGGTCCATGTGAAGAATACCAACAAATTTGTATTAGGAATAACAAAGAAAAATAGAAAGAGGCTAAAAAATGTGTTCCCATCTTTATGACCATGTGTACCCCATGTTTAGCTTCCACTTATAAGTGAGAACATGTGGTGTTTGGTTTTCTGTTTCTGCATCAGTTCCCTTAGGAAAATGGCCTCCAGCTATATCCAAGTTTCTGCAAGGACATGATTTTGTTCTTATTTATGGCTGCATAGATTTCCACAGTGCATATATACCACAGTTTCTTTATCCAGTCCACAGCTGATGGGCACAATAGACACTGGGGACTACTAGAGGGGAGAGAGAGGGAGGAAGGGCAGAGGCTGAAAAACTGCCTATGGGGTACAATGTTCACTACCTGGTTAAAAGGTTCAGTCATATCTCAAACCTCAGCATCGTGCGAAATAACTTTGTAACATATCTGTACATGTATGCTATGATTCTAAAACAAAAACTGAAAATGAAAACAATGGAGAAACAATGAAAATCATGTTTCAATGTGATGAAACACATTAATCTATACATGAAAGAAGCTCAGTGAAACCCATTTAGGATAAGTACAATGCAATTCATAACTATAAACATTATAGTACCAATGTTGAAAGACAAAGACACAGAGAATTTGGAATGCATCTCTGAAATACTGACTTACTCTATACTAGGAAGCAATAATGAAGCCATTGGCTAAATTTTCATCATTACCAATGGAGGTGAGAAGACAGTGGAATGATATATTGAAATACTGGGGGAGAAAAGTCAGCCACAAATTCTGTATCCAGCAAAACAATCATTTAAATGTAAAGACAAGGTAGAAATATTCCTTCAGTTATGAAGATTAATTAATTGTATATATGCTTTGCAAGAAACTCATGAGAAAATTCATCTGAATCACAAGGAATGACAGCAGTTTGCAATGCAAATTGAAAAGAAGGAATCAAGGCCTCAGAAAGTGAAAGAAATAAGAAAGAAGCTACAAAAAATATTTTCCTGATATAAAGTCCAGGAAAAAAAAAAAACAATTATTATAGATGTCAGAATATCCATTACATTGATTGTGTTTTCAGCAGCAATTGCTAACTGGGAAGGGGCATAAAGAAAGCAGCGAGAGAATTGGAAACCTTCCGTATTTTGATTTGGATCAAGACATGAAATGATCTGTATCTTAAAACTCACTTGCACCCTTAAGATTTGCACACTTTGCAGTGTGTGTTTTGTCATATATAAAATAAAATAAAATAAATAAAATAAAATAAAAACAAACCTAGACTGTTTTAAATAAACCCGAACAAATAAATAAGAATCACCAAATATTTTGAAAGCTCAACATTGTTAAAGAGAAATGTAAAACATGCCTGAGAAAGTCCTAAAGAACTAGAAATCTGGTAGAGGAAACAGCAGGATATGTCTAAATTTGTCCCTTTTGCCATTCAGGCAACACAGATTTTACCTCTCTTGATTTCCGTTAAAGCATAAAATATATTTAATTCATTTTGCTCACAAGAGAGGCCCCCACCTTCTGCTTGGCTCTTTCCACCCCACTGCACCCACCAGGGGATTTGCATACTGTCTGCTAGGGAGGACCTTTCCCTGTGAGTCTGAGATAAAAACTCAGCTCTAACCTTGCCTTGACTGATCTGGACTCCTCAGTTCACCTTCTCAAAGTGAGGTTCCCTACTCAGCTCCTGGGGCTGCTAATGCTCTGGGTCCCTGGTAAGGACAGAAGGGAGAAGAGGGAAGAGAATGGGGTGGGAAGGTGAGCTCTAGGGGCCTCATGGCCTCCCATGTGTGTCCTGTCCTCATGTTGGATGCATCTTGTTCTCCAGGATGGGTCATGTGATGTCTAGATCTGTGAGTGAGGAAGATTCCAGAAGGAGCAAGGACATGCACTTTAGTGAAAGCTGTGACACAGAAGGAGGGGGATGGAGTAGGTGATCTCTAGAGGCCCCTTTGTGCATTGCAAATCTTGGTTCTTTTTAAACGTATGTTTTGGGAGTATTAGCCATAATCACACACACAAAATAATTTAGAAAAGCATAAGTAACAGACAGAAAATGATTAAAATGGCTCACAATGTTTGCACATAACCTTGCACTTCTCTCTTATTATTTCAGGATCCAGTGGAGATACTGTGATGGCCCAGCCTCCACTCTCCTTGCCCATCATCCCTAGTGAGCCGGCCTCCATCTCCTGCAGGTCCAGTCACAGCCCCCTTCACAGTAATGGATACACCTATTTGAACTGGGACCTACAGAAGCCAGGCCAACCTTCATGGCTCCCGATTTATTTCATTTGCAACCGGGACCCTGGAGTCCTGGATAGGTTCAGTGGCAGTGGGTCAGTGGCAGATTTCATGCTTAAAATCAGTAGGGTGGATGCAGAGGATGTTGGAGTTTATTACTGCCAGCAAAGTACACATTATCCTCCCACAATGGTACAGTCCTGAACACAAACCTCCCTGCTTGCTGTGGCCCAGCTGCCCAGATGTGTTGTTTCTGTGGAGAGCAGGCACTGTGGATTCTCTTAGATGCCTAAAGAGGAAGATGTTGGAGAACACTGAAGACTTGGTTCAGCTGAGGGCTCATGACCATACATTTCTTAGCTACACTTCAGGCACCACATTTCTCTTCTCTCATGTCTCATTGCTCAGAGGGCACGTGGACCTCCTCCATTCTGCAGACTCTGTCATGCAAAGGCTGCTGCAGCTGATAGGAACTTAAAATCCTGTATTTCCTGGGAAGAATAACAGAGTTGAGACATCCCCGCCTGGCATTCAGGCCTGGGCCCTGATGTCACTGCAAGCTCCTGAGGAAGTGCTGCATCACACAGACCTCTAGGTCCTTAGTGATTCAAAGGTTAGGAAAATTCATGTCCAAATAAAACTTAGGTCATATCACACATTCCAGTTCAACCCAGCAGGACATAGGTGAGCTTCCAAGAGTTGATTCTGCTTCTGTCATTTACCTATGAATAATTTGAGAAAGAAATTATAATACACTAAATGTGTATTAGGCAGTAATAAGTTGAGGATATCTGCTGTGTCATACATTTGCATATTTAGCAAGTTAATATAAGAAAAAACTATAACTAAACTGATTAATTCAAATGAAAGCATGAATCAAGAAAATCAGAGGAAACAGGGTAGTAACTTTAACCTTAACTTTACAAATAATTGCATCATAAACAAATTTTTCCAAGTAAATCATAAAATTATCAGACAAGATTAAAATCAAAGATGTGTGCTACTCATAAAATATACACCATAGGAAGAATATAGAATGAATTTGAAAATGAAAGGATGATAAGTACATATCATGCAAAAACTGAGCAAAAGAATATAGGTTGTGACTTTAATGCAAGAGATAAAAATGGGCATTTCCTAATGATAAATCGGTAAATCCATCAAGAAGCCATTAAAATTCAAAATTTCTCTAAATCCTGTACTAGTTTGTTTTCACCCTGCTGATAAAGACATACCTGTGACCGGGCAATTTACAAAAAAAAAGTGATTTAATGGACTTACCATTCTACATGGCTGGGGAGGCCTTACAATCATGGTAGAAGGAGGAGCAAGTCACATCTTACATGGATGGTGGCAGACAAAGAGAGAGAGAGTTTGTGCAGGGCAACTCCTCTTTATAAAACCTGTGGTTATATAAA